>NW_020884945.1:1326736-1366759 GCF_003945725.1 Corapipo altera | reverse complement strand
TCCAGGAGGCTCAGGGTGTCTCCAGGAGGCTCAGGGTGTCTCCAGGAAGCTCAGGCTGGCTCGGTGGGGCTGGTGGGGACCCCACATGGCCACGCTGGGACCTGCTCAGCTCCACCCCCTCCACTGGCACAGCTCAGCCCCCTCCATGGATGAGCCCTGGCACGGGGAACCTGTGTCCTCATGTCCCCCAGGAGCTCCCATGGCTGCAATCCCAACCTCCACGCTCCAAGCTGGCTTTTTGGTGCACCTTTTGTGGTTGAACCTCCTCAAGGCCTGAGCTAAAGCACAAGGCACGGGGTCCCCCCGCTGTTGGGGGGTCACCCCCATCCCTGGCCCTCTCAGAGGGGTCCCTTTGCCTCCCTCTGCTTTTTGGAGAAGGAAAGCTCTGCTGTGATTCTGAGGGGGGCTAAAAACCACTCCAAAGCCAGACCAACCAACAGGCAGCTTGAAATTTTAAATAATTTTCCTGATAATCTCTTTTTTTTTATTTTCACTAAAGAAAAAAAATGTACCTCCTTGTCCTCTCTCTGTGTATATATATATAAATATATATATATTTTTTTTAAATTTGATGTGGGGGGCAGAGGAAGAAGTGTCTTAACACCCCAGCCCAGCCCATCCCCACTGCTCTGTATGCAAAGTGCTGCCATGCAAATGCTTGACTATGCAAAGGCAACACTTGGGGTGTTTTCTTTTTTTAAAAAAGAGGAAAACCACAGCAAGCTTTGGCTTTTATTTCTCTATTTTTATATGTACAGAAGTGGACAGCTTTAGGTTTGCCTTTCACGGCATTTTATGGCATTTCATGGCATTTTTGTGGCTGTTTTGGGGGAGAAGGACGGGGAGCGATGCTGATGGAACCTTGTGGTGATCCCAGCCTCCATCCCCAATCCCAGGGGACACTGGGGTGACAGGGACTTAGGAAAAGCTTTCCAAGGAGCTGATGGAAGGCCAGGAGGTGGGGTCTGGTCTCTGTCTGATAACGGGGAGAAAATCGCTGTAAATAGGCAAAAAAAAGTGTGGTGTGGCTTTGTGGGGCTGTGGATTCAAGGTGATCCTTTCCTGTGCAAGATGAACACAATGTGAAAGAAATTGGGGCCCTGGAGAACTTGGGTGGAAGATTTATTTCGCTGGTGATGCTGTGTTTGTTACAGAACTCCTTCTCCCCTGCCAGACTCCCCTGCGACTATTAATCCATCTCATATTTTGTAATAAAATTTTATCACGTGGAGACGTTGTCTGCCTTCTGTTCCCTCCTGTTAAAAATGCCTTTTTTTTTTTTCCTTTACCCTCTGCTTTTACAGGCTTAAGAAAATGGGGAAAAAAGGTTTTTTTAATTGGGAAAGTGGGTCTCTGGGCAAGGAAGGATCTGTGCATGGTGAGAGCCTGCAGCCCTGTCCCGGGCTGATGTTGCAATATTATAAACAATATTTATTTTTAATGCTCTTCACCTTCACTAAGTGCTCCCAGTTTTTCATTGTGTGAGGGGAGAAGGGACACCCACAGACCTTGGGGGTCAGAGGGAGCCAGAGCAGAGCCAGGCAGGGGGAAGAGAGATAAGCCAGGGGAACATGAGGAAGTGCTGGGCTTGGCTCTGAAATCCCTCTGGGTGAACTGTTGTGTGTGTATAAACACATTTGTCCATATGCAAACAGCTCTGAGAGGGCTGATGAGCTCATGCCTTTAGCATGGACACACCCAACACCCCCCAGACCCCCCAGCCTCCCCTGCCTTTGTATCTCCACAGGCTGAACCAAAGAGCTCTTTCTAAGCCATTCCTGGCAGGATCCCACCTGCCTTCTCCAGCATCTCCTTTGTCACAATCACCTCCCAGCCCGGCTACACTTGCAGGATCATGTTCAAACCAACAATTCCCTAAAGCTTCCCAAAGGTCTTGTGTTTCAGCTTCATTTTTTGGTGAAGAAAATCCTCTTTCCCTGACTGATTAAGTCCCTTCAGCTCAAACCTTGTTCCGATGCCCGGACGAGTTGTGTTACGTCGAACCACGGAATCGTTTGGGCTGGAAGAGCCTTCCAAGAGCACCAAGTCCAACTGTTCCCTCAGCTCTGCCAAGGCCAACACAGTTATAAATAAGTGCCACATCCACGTGTCTAGACATGAGCCCACAGACAGAAGGAATTTTTGTGGGATCCCCAACACAAAACAAAGGAAGATGTTTTTACAGTGAGGGTGGGGAGGCCCTGGCACAGGTTGCCCAGAGAAGCTGTGGCTGCCCCATCCATGGAAGTGTCCAAGGCCAGGCTGGAGCAGCCTGGTCTAGTGGAAGGTGTCTCTGCCCACAGTAGCAGGTTGGAACTGGATGATTTTTAAGGTCCTTTCCATTCCATGATTCCATGATCTATGGCACAACACACCTTGTTTGAAGCCATCTCCTGCTCTGCAAGTATTCATGGAAACTGATTTTTGGTGTATGGTCTCACATTGTCCAGGAGGGAAGGAGCCAGGACACTGTTCATCTTTGCTCAATACATTCCCATGGAAAGAGCCATCACGTGCCTGAACACCTGAACATCTCCAGGAACCCCCTCCCGTCCTTCAGCACATGCTGTGCTCTGGACTTCGCTCTGGCTGTGCTGCCAAGCTGTTCCTGGTGAGGTCCCCAGGACAGTGGATCACGGGGAAGCTCTACCACCACGCCAGGAAAGTTGAGTGTCCTTCCTCAGTGGAGCTGCAGCGGGGAAAACCCCGGAGAGGGCACTGGAGGGAGAGATGGAAGAGCTTTCTGAGGTTCCTTTGGGACAACCCCTCCCTGGAACACCGAGGAAAAGGTGGCAGTAAAAAAAATTCCCTTTCCACAGGGGTAAATCTGGGATGGCTTTTTGAGCTCTGCTTGAAGCAGAGAGGGGAGTTCAGGCTCCTCCCCAGCGGGTGCCCAGCAGAGCAGGACCCCGCCCTGCCCAAAGCCCTTCCCCTGCAGACCCCCCTCACCCCCCCCTTGACTTTCACTGCCCGCAGTGCCCCCCCAGTGCTGGCACCGTCCCCGCCTTGTTTGTGCTGCCACGGTGAAGCAAGGGCAGTAAAACCTGGATCCATCCCACTGACCGTCCCCTGGGGCTGTTAAAGCTGCGGGAATGCCAGGATCGGGCTGCTCAAGGACAGGGAGGGGAGGAGGAGGCAGAGGGGGGGATAAAAACCTGGGGGAAAGCCTGGGGGAGGGGGTCCTGCCACAGGGTCTTCACCAGGAGGTGAAGGTGCCAAGTGGAGAGCCCTCTCAGCCCTTTCCTTGGCATCCAGAAGGAAACGGCGCCGGTGCCACCACACCGTGTCCAGGACCACGGGAGCCACCGTGGCAGGAGGGGCTGGAGGGCCGGTGGAGGTGGGCAGCTCATTGTGGGAGGATCAGAGAGGCTTTGCTCTTCCTCTGCCCCCCCATCCCCCCGGCGAGATTTTGGAGGGGAAGGCTGGAAGGTCCCACTGCTCCGGGATAGCCCAAGTTCAGGTGGGATGGGATAGGATGGGATGGGATGGGATGGGATGGGATGGGATGGGATGGGATGAGAGGAAACCCCATCCAGCTTCCCTGGGGATCTGGAGAGGACCCCACAGACGCCCACCGTGCACCCTCAGCCTGCCAGTGACTTTCAGGATGGTTTTAGTTTTGAACTTTACAGTCCTTGCCCCCCAGTGCCTCCCCCTGCCATCCCCCCGCGGCAAATCGCTGCCTCCCCGAGGCTGTGCCGTTTGATGTGTCCCTGGCCCCGGCTGTAAAGTTATCCATTGACTCGGGAAAAGGCAATTAAGAGAGAAAGAGCTGCTGGGCGGGTTCTTCAGGCATCTCTGAAGCTCAGCAAAGGTTTGTGGCCTGGGACAGAGACGTTCAGCTCAGGGCTGTGGGGATGGCGAAGGCGGGGAACGACCCCACCGCCCGCTCACCTGGGAAACACCTGGGCTGGGACGGCAGTGCCACAGCGGGGGACGTTTTGGGGAAGGTGGCGGAGAGATGCACGTCCCGTGGTAGCTCCCACCCCCCGGGTACACCGTGACAGCAGCCACGAGCGCTGCCCTTCAAACCCAGCCCTTATCTCCTCTCCCCCGAGGACTATCAACCCCTCGAGTCTCCCCGCCGAGCCCTATCGTGCAGCCCAAGCCGGGGCCGAGCCATTAAAGTTAACTATTACCCAAAGTCAGTGTTTATTTGGGGTAATACAGGCCCGGGGGAAAGTGAGGGAGGGAGGGAGGAAGACTCTTGTTGCTTTTGTACAAGATATCGCCCCGCCCTGCAGCGCTAAAGTGGTGCTTAAACAAGATGAATGCTTAAATAACAGAGGGCAAACAGCGCTGCCGGGAGGTGGGATTGGAGAGGCCCGGCCAAGCAGGGACACCTCGGTGTTCCCAGCCCACGAGGAGACTCGGAGCTGCCCACGGGGGCTGCTCTGTGCAAGGCAGGAGGCAAAGTTTTTGGGTTTATGGTGGGAGTGTTTGTCCTGTTAAAAATCTGCACCTCTTTCTGCTGGATCTTTCCTTTTTTTGGGAGCTGCAGCTCAGACGAGGGCTGTGCTGTAGAGTTTATTTTCCCGATGAGTGAACTCTGCCAGCCCTTAATTCAACCAGGCACAGTGGCCTTGCTGCAGCCTTTGCTTCTAGAATAACTAGGACCTGTATCCATAAAAATAGAGAGTATTTTGACAAGAGCCATTGTATCCCAAAGATCCTGCCAGCACTGAAATCTGGGAGTGCCCAGAACCTTTTGAGGGACTGCTCCCAGGAATAAATAGATGGTTTCCGAGGTCTTTTCCTCTTTCTTCCAGGAATCATTGCAGGTTCTCCTGTTCCCCCTGAGATCATGAAGATGATTATGACCAAGATTCACGTGCTGGAGCTCGTGGTGATACATGGCTGCTGTGACCAGACCTACAAGAGTTGTTTGTCCCACAAGGAGACTCAGAATTCCAAGCCCACAGGGACACTTCAGTGTCCCCCAGCCCATGGGGAGCCCTGTACAGGGGGGGTGGTCTGGTGCCAGTGGGAGAAAAGCTCCTTACAAGCTTTCCCCTGTCTTTTTATCATCTTTGGGAAGAAATCCTCCCTTTCCCGATGATTTCCCCACGCTGTGTGTCCAATCACGTTGTATCTCCACCCAAATGGCTGCTCATCCCACTCCCTGCTGCCATCAGAGGCAGAAGTAGGAGCCAGGATAGGGAACATCCACATCCAGACCCTTCTTTGGGTTGTAGAGGGGCATCACCCACCTCTGAAGCTGCACAGCCCCAAAGCAGAGGGACCCCCAAAGCAGAGGGACCCCCAGTCCCAGCCCTACCCCCAGCCAAGTCACTGTCCCAGGTCTAAGTCCTTTTTTCCCAACCCCAGGACATTTTTTTCTTCTCCCTGGAGGTGGGGAAGGGCAGAGACATCCCCAGGCTTTTCAGGACCAGGATCCGACACGACCTGAGCCCTGACTGACCCCAAAACTGGGCAGTGGGACGGATTCTTCACCCTCCTGCTGTGCCTGGTCCTCCTGGGCACGTGGCAGCAGCAGGAGGTTCCCCCCCCCTCCCTGTGCCAAGACAATGCCATTCCCAGGAGTACCCGAATGGAGCCAGGAGGGCTCACCTGAACCCTCTAATCCCGTAATCCATCACCAAGGAGACCCGGCATTACCCGGCATGTGCGAGGCAGAGGGGCCCCAGAGAGGGGGAACCGCTTCCCCACCACCCCCCCGCCCCTTTTTGGCTCATCCCGGTGCTCCTGACAGACGGAGCAGGGCTGGGGGATGGAGCAGGGAGCAAACAGCTCCACACCCTCCTTGCAACCCAGTTCCATCCCAATCCCCCCCAGGCGCTGGCAGCGTTTATCCCAAATTATTCCCAAATCGCCTTTTTCAGAGTGTCTTTGTGGCACCACAAGGGTGGGAGGTGTCCTCCGGGATTGCCTTTGCCTTGAAAAAAATGGGGACCCCAAACCGCTGGGTGGGGTCTGCTCTGCCCTAAACCCCCCCGGGGGTGGGTTGGAGAGAAACCTGGGTGGATGCAACAAATATTTTGATGGAAAAATCCCTTTGTGGCGGCAGGAGGAGCGTGAGGGCTCTAAAGCAGGGGGAGAATGGCCCCAGTGAGGCTCAGATCGGCCTCAGGCACCAGAAAGGTGGTAGAGGGGGGACAAACCCTGAGCTGGAGAGGATTAGAGGGCACAGGACACATGGGGAGGTTGGGGAGGGGGGCGTTCACTTCCCTACAGCCACCCGGAGGCCAGGATCATCACCGAGGGTCCCTCTGGGGTCCGGAGGGTTCAACCCCCCCTTGCCACAGGATTCGCCCTCTGAACACACCACGGACTGGGAAGGGTGAGGAGAGCAGGGAACGCCCTTCGGGCTCCCATCATCTCCCCAGCTCACAGGGCACTTCAGCCCCTGCCTGGGCATCCTCAGGGATGTCCCTGGAAGCTCCCACCACCTCCTACTGGACTCCAGTTCAGCTGAGACCTCGCAACTCATCGCACCGGTGACGGGAATTTTTCCCGCGGTGACATCAATCCCTGTCCCTGCCGGTCCCTCCCGCTGTCCTGAGGTCCTGCATTCGCTTGGGCAAGGAAACCACGAAAGCGAGAGCGTGGCCAGTGCCCGCGGGTGCCGCGGGGGTGCCCCTGCCGTGCCCCGGGACGGCCCCGCTGCCCCGGAGCGGGGCCAAGGCAAACAGCCCCGGCGGCAGCGCTGCCAAAAACGCTCTGAGCAAACAACCCCGGCCCGGGGGCTGTGTCCGTGTGACGCCACAGGGAGGGGGGACATCCTCGCTCCAGAGAGAGTTTTGGGAGCAGGGCTTGTTCCTGGAGGTGATTCCACCCCCTTGTGTCCAGTACGGGGGCTCCGAACAACCCGGTCCGGTGGAAGGTGTCCCTGCCCGTGGCAGGGGCTTGGACTAGGTGGCCTTGAAGGTCCCTTCCAACCCAAACCAGTCTGGGATTCTACACACTTTTATTGCACAAACTTTTACTCCACAGACCATTCTCTGTCTCCGTGCTCAGGAGAAGCAGACGCATCTGCCAAGGCACGAGGAAGAGCAGAAGCTTCTTCCTCCCTCCCACAGGTCCACCCAGCGAGGGAGATGAGCCGGATCTTCACCCCCGGACCCTTCGCTTTCCCCAAACTCCCCCCGCTCCATCCCTTGTCCCTCCCGGCTCCCGCTGCCGTTCGCCTGAGCAGCACTTGGGGCAGCAGAGCCCCGCGCTTGGCTGAGCCTCAGCCGCGGTCCTGCGAGCCGGGCCTGCCCAGGCTGAGCTTTACCTGCCCAGGCTGAGCTTTACCTGCCCCCGAGGAAGGCGGGCGGCGCTTTCCCCTCGGATCCTTTCGTGGCAGAGCTTTGTGGGACGATGCTCCAACCAGGGGAAGCGGGGAGCAAGCCCCAGAGGAAGATGAGGGGCTCAGCTCCATGTTCAAAGCCCATTCCCAGGCTCCTGTGGCTGGTCTGGCTGGGAGAGCAGCCAGAGGGAAAAATTCCGTAAATAGTACTGGAATAAAAGGAATATGAGGGGGAGGGAGGTCCTGGAAGGTGTCACTGAAAGCATCACCCAGGGGAGGGAGGGATGGATGGATGGGTGGGTGGATGGGACACCTGCACTGGAAGATTTGCTTGGGCTCCTGGAGTTCAGAGCTTCACATAAAGGCCTCGGGATGTTTCCCAGAAGTTCTTGGGGCAGTTCTTGGATCCAGGGGTTGCCTTGGCCTTGCACCCCCAGTGCTGCCTGGGACAGGCAGGTGGAGGGGTTGCAGTGGCCCCCGTTGTCCTGCTGTGCCATCTAGTGGGATGCTGGCCCTGCTCCCCGTGTGGGAATATCCCTCTGGAGCTCAGGACACCAGCACAACCCTCTGCAGTCCCCCACCAGGATCCGAATTCTACACATCCCAGGACAGCAGCAGAATAACCCCATGGATCTTTGGGCAAGTTCCACCCTACATTCCTTCTCAGCCATGGGAAAGGGACACCAGGCCAGGTCCCCTCTGGCAGAACCCCAGGAGTCCAGCCCTCCCCACCCCACCCCCCGTGTCCACCCAGGAGGGCCAGGAGAACAAATTGAAAGCCTCTAATCCGTTGCTTGGCTGCTCCCAGGAGCTGCCTAGGGAGCAACATTTAATAAAGGAGCATCATTGCTCCCTCACTAATTGAATCTGCTTCCAGAGGCCATTCCATAGCTCCTGCACCACCAGGAACACCCCGGGAGCTTCCCTCCACCCCTGAGCACCCCAGCAGAGCTCCCACCCCCAGCAGGGCACCAGTGCTGGGGCACTGGTTCCCCATTCCCTTTCCCCACGGAAAACATGTCTGGGTACAGCCAGAGAGGCAAATCTGGGGCAAACCAGTAGCGTTTGGAGGAAAAAAAAAGGGAAGGAGGCTCAGGTGAGGGGAGATGCAGCTCCTTGCAGCTGGGGCAGGAAGGATTTCAGCCAGAGGGATGTCCTGCTTTCCTCCAGCCAGCAGCTGGAAAAGCTGATTTATTGGTTTTCTTATCTCAAACAGATAGAGTTGGGCTTTGAAGAGTCATTTAAAAGCGAGGAGAAAAAGCCCATGTGAGATTCCATCAAAGGGAGACGCTGCTGCTCCAAATCCTTCACTCCAGCGAGGATGGATCAACCTTTTACACATTAACAACTGTGTCAAGCAGCTGCTGGGCAGAAGCTGAATTTCTGGCCTCTTCCACTACATTATCAGATGTTGATTCCAGAAATTATATTTATTCCAGAAAATTCCAGCAAATGGCCCTGTTTTTCCCGCAGGACCACGACCCAACCGTCCTGAAATCACTGTCACCCTGGAACATGCCCAAGCCCACACGTGGCCACTGTTGAGGGCAACTCCTCCCAGGTTTTTTTGGCAAGGATTTATGTCCTTGCTCAGTGCTGGGAGGACCCTTCCCCTGGGCTGGCCCTGCTGTAATTAACACTATCCATCAGGATCAGTGACAGGGCTTCTCAGGAAGCGGGATTAGGCTGGAGCAGCCACTGCTCCACTCCCCAGGGGGGGTGTCCTTGCTGAAAAATAGCCCCATCATTAGATCTGGGGCATTAATTGAACACTAAGCCTGGGGATAATCCTTTCAGAGCTGATTGATCTCTCCAGAGCTTTCTCACACTTGCTGGGAGAGAAAGGAAGGCCTGTTGTGCTTGGAGATGGGCTCCCAAAGATCTCACAGAGCCTGCACCAGCACCATGACCCCACAAACAGATTCACAACCCACCTGGATACAATGAGGGGGCATTGATGTGTCAGCCTGGACATGTGGAGGGTCCAGCACTCTCTGCTCTGCTCTGAGCCAGTGGGGTCACAGCACAGGAGGATGAGACAGGAGTAATGAGGCACCCATGGGTGACTCCAGTGCCTGATCCTCTGCCATTCCCAAGCCATCCCTCGGTGCAGACATGGCAAAACTAAGCTGTGCATGGCTGTGGGGCTGGGCAGGAAAGCCCTGCACGGATACAGGGTCAGCAGACTCCAGGGAGCTCTTGGCAAATCCCATCTCTTCCGTTAGGAGGTGTATTTTCCATCTCTTTTACAGCAATTCCCAGCCCAGCCCAGTCCTGCTGCTTTAAGGTCACACCAAGGCTGCAGGAGGTTCTGCAAAACAACCTGAACTTTCCTCTGAAGCTCATTCAGTCTCATGGTCCTCCAGGGCTTTCCCTTTCCTCCTCTAGGAAGATTCATGAGCTCTGCCACAGAGCAAAGGGCACAGCCCTCCTGGCTGGATTGTACCCCCGGGGAGGGCAGCCTGCAATTAATAATGTTCATCAGCAGGGAACAAAGCAGGGGCTGGGGAAGGAATCAATTAGAGCATCTGAGCCTGGTGGCATTTGGGGAGGACATGGACACCTTTGAAATATGGCCCAGCAGCTGTTTTCTGTTAACCCCTTCTGCAGCGATGCTGGAGGGGGGGGGCAAAGTTTTTCCGAGTTTGGGAAGGTCAGTTTTGGAGCTGATGTGGCCACATTCCTCTTGGAAAGCTCAGGAGGGGCCAGCTGATGCTTTTAGGGACAACTTCAAGGCCAAGCTGGATGAGGTTTTGAGCAACCTGATCTAGTGAGTGGCATCCCTGCCCATGGCAGGGGGTTGGGACTGGATGAGCTCAAAGGTCCCTCCCAACCCAGACCATTCCATGGACAAGAGTCTTAAGCTGTGCCAGGGGAGGTTTAGGTTGGACATCAGGAAGAAGTTCTTTGCAGAGAGAGGGATCAGCCATTGGAATGGGCTGCCCAGGGAGGGGGTGGAGTCACCATCCACTGCCAGAGGGCAGGGTTAGATGGGATATTGGGAAGGAATTCTGGGCTGGGAGGGTGGGGAGGGTCTGGCACAGGTTGCCCAGAGAAGCTGTGGCTGCCCCGTCCCTGGAAGTGTCCTAGGCCAGGTTGGAGCAACCTGGTCTGTGGAAGGGGTCCCTGCCCGTGGCAGGGGGTGGGACTGGATGAGCTTTAAGGTCACTCCCAACCCAAACCATCACAGAGAGGTTCCCTCCCACAGGGCTGGGAGGTGTTTAAGGACAACCTTAAACACAGGCAGACACTGGATGTGGCCTCAGTGCCATGGGCTGGGTGACAAGGTGGGGTTGGGTCACGGGTTGGACTCCATGATCTCAGAGGTCTTTTCCAAGCTGCTTGATTCTGTGATTGTGTGATTTTAAGTAATGCAAAAACCAGGAATGCAGCAGGAATAAGGAGTCCCTGGGGAATGGGTGGGGGTCAGTCCACAGCTCTGAGGGCTCCCCATGGATCTGAGCAGCCTTTCACTGCAGGAGTGGGTGGCTGAGCACCTCACTGGTCAGCCCAGGGGGGCTTTGTGCACAGAGCAGCCAGTTCCCACTGCCCAAGTGGCTGCAGCAGGAGGGGTTTAGGAGGTCAGGCTGCCCTGCAGGCTCCGTGCCCACCTCGGTGGGGTTTAGCAGGGAGCAGCTCCTGTCAGGAGCCATCCACAGCCTGGGGAGGTGCATCCAAGGAACCATTTTCCTTGCAGCCCGTGGTGCCTCCAGCTGAGGAATCAGAGCTGCTCAGCAGAGCAGGAGGCCCTGTGGGAGTGCCCCTGGGGCTCGGTGTTCAATCAGTGTTCCCAATTACAGTTAAATCAGATTAACGTGGGCTTTGGGCAGGAAGTGAAGACTCCTTGGTAGGAGAGGGGGGAATTGTGTTTAAGCTGAAGGAGGGTTGGTTTAGATTAGATATGAGGAAGAAGTTTTTTTACAGCGAGGGTGGGGAGGCTTGGAGCAACCTGGGATAGTGGGAGGTGTCCCTGCCCATGGCAGGGGGTGAAATGAGATGAACTTTAAAGGTCCCTTCCCACCCGAACCAGTGTGTGATCCAACATAAAAATTACATGGAGCTGCTGGAGCAAATCCAGAGGAAGCCACGGAGATGCTCCAAGGGCTGGAGCCCCTCTGCTCTGGAGCCAGGCTGGGAGAGCTGGGGGGGTTCACCGGGAGAAGAGAAGGCTCCACGGA
The DNA here is from genome assembly GCF_003945725.1 of Corapipo altera. Lineage (NCBI taxonomy): Eukaryota > Metazoa > Chordata > Aves > Passeriformes > Pipridae > Corapipo > Corapipo altera. The sequence continues at coordinate 1,355,329 of NW_020884945.1, read as the reverse complement.
GACCTGAGAGCCCCTTGCAGGGCCTAAAGGGGCTCCAGGAGAGCTGGAGAGGGACTGGGGACAAGGGATGGAGGGACAGGACACAGGGAATGGCTTCCCACTGCCAGAGGGTTAGATGGGATACTGGGGAGGAATTCTGGGCTGTGAGGATGGGGAGGGACTGGCACAGGTTGGGCAGAGAAGCTGTGGCTGCCCCATCCCTGGAAGTGTCCAAGGCAAGGCTGGAGCAACCTGGAAGTTGTCCCAGGGGTGGAACTTGGATAATCCTGAAGCTCCCTTCCAACCTAAACCGTTCTACAACCTTTAAAGTTTCTAAAGAAGAATCTTTTGGAGAGGGATGTGTTTGTAGACTTTGGTTCACAGGTGCCCTTTGGTCCTCCCACCTCAGGGGGACAAACTCTGCTCACATCAACGGGATCACTGGGATTTGGGCTGGATGGAAACCCCTGATCCCATGAGCCTGGGGAGGTGAGCTTTGCCAGTGCACGAGTTCACAGTGTCAAGAAGCCTCAGCTAATGGTTTTCAATAACACAGCACTGAAATATTAAAGCAATATGCTCTTTATTTTGGGGTTTTTATTAGGTTTGCCAGGCTCAGAAAGACATGGTGACAAACAAAAGTGACTGGCTGGCAGAATCCTATTAGAGCCATTAATCACTATCAAGGGCTAATATCTGTGCAGTCCCTGCTTGGTGATATTAATTAGCACAGCCAGAGGGGAGAGAAGCTCCAGCCTTGAGCCTGGGGGGGCTGGGAGGGGCTGCTCAGCTCACACCACACCACGCTGAGCCCTCCCCAGGCACGGCTGGGACTGGTTCGAGCTCTCCTTGACTGCCATAAAACCTCACCCAGACCTCGTAAACACCGGGCTAAAATATCCCACCCTTTGGATAGCCATCCCCAAGACCACCCTGGTGCCTCTCCTTACCTGTGGTTGTGTCTCCAGAGGCAGCTCCAGCAGCTGGAGGAGCTGCTGCAGAGCCCCAGGGATCCCACAGGCACTAAACCCTCTGGAGCCCCTCAGGTGTTTGGGGTTTGGGTTTTTTTGGGTGGGGAACTGCAGTAACCAACACCCTCATCCCAGACAGAGCAACAGATCCATCCTGCTGCTGGGAGCTGGAAGGAGCCTGGGGGCTTTGTGGATGTGGCTCCTGGGGCCAGGGATCAGTGGTGGCGTTGGGAATGGTTGGAATTGATGACCTTTGAGGGCTTTTCCAATCTAAATGGTGAGAAGCTCCTCCCCAGGGAATGGGGATGGACAGTCCCCACAGTGTCCCCGTTGTCCCTGCACCCCTTGCACCCTGTCCCTGCTGCTCCTGCAGGGGCTTTGGGGGGTCCCTCACAAGGAGGGGTGTACAGGACCCCTCAGGCTGCAGCAGGGCAGGTGACCCTCCCTGCTGACCCATTTCAATCCCCACTGAAACCTGGGATTGCAAATGCAGCTTTGCTGCACGTCCTCTCTGCTTCTGAAATGTAAAATACATTTATTTTTTGCTTTCCTTTGCAGCCTCTGCCGGCAGAGGAACCGTCAAGGTCGTATTTATATTTATTAGATTAATCTTAATGGCTCCCAGGGAGTGCTGGGCTGACACCCAGAACAAATCACGGAGCCAGGGAAGGACAGGGAGTGTTGCTGGGGAGTTATTTAGGAGAGCAGGACCCCCGGTGAGCAGGCACAGTGGGAATGTCACCGGAGCCCTGGGAGAGCTCCTGCTCCCACCATCAATCCCAACCTGGCGCTGCTGCCAATGGGAAGCACAAGGCAGAACGTCCCACTTTGTCCCAGTTTAGTTTTCTCTAAAAATCTGGAGCAAAGATCTGGAGGCTGCAAAGAAAAGTGGCCGAAATCTTGGGGTTCAGGCGAGGGGAAGCCTCTCTCCAAAGAGCTTCCTCTTCCCAAAGGGCTCCTGGCTGTGCCTCAAGTCCCTGGAGTCGGATGGGTAAGAGCCAAACCCACTGCTGGAAATGGGGATGAGCATCATTTGGGGCTGTTGTGGGGACAGGAGGGACAAGACTTCTAAACCCACTGCCTTGCCTCCTGCCACCACCTCTGCCAAGGGAATGAGGGGTTTGACCCCCTGTGTTTCCTTCGAGGGGCTTGATCTGGTTTGGCAAATAGGCTCTGGCCCCTCTCCAGTGGCATCTCCAGCATCCCAGTGAGTTTTTTTAGGGAGCCAGTGGCTGTGCAGCCACCTCCAGGCTCCTGGAGCATCTGCCCCACCACCTCAGCCCTGAGACCACCTCCTGGGAAGAGGGATTTTCCAGGAGCCCCGTAAGTGACTGCAATCCCATCCAAACCCTTCATGGCGTGTTTGGGGCACGTAGAGAATCGGGGTTTAAATGTCACAGGAATGTGGCAGGAGGAGGACACAGCAAAGGACCCTCTGATGGGCTTGTGCTGTTTGTAGAGGTGGCTTTGGCCTCCTTCAAAGGGACCAAGACCCTTCCTTTATCAGGGGGGAACTGGCAGAAGGCACTTGCCAACAGTTCAGCCTCAGCTCTTGGCCTAAACCCCAGGATTTTGATCTCCAAGGGCTCCTGCTGCCCCAAACACTCCTCTCCTTGACCTTGCTGGAAGAGGCACCACCCGGAGTTTGTCACAGCACGGCCTGGAGTGCTCAAAGATCACATCCCTGGGCCCCTGTTGGACCAGGGAAGAGCCAGGACAGCAGAGCCAACACACTTTGCAAAGCCTTGTAGGAACCAGGCTGATGGAGCAGCCAGGAGGTGCTGTCCCACCAAACCCCAAAGTGCCAATTCTCCTCCAAAGTCCCAGAAGAACTTCAGCTTTCAGTGAATAGTGCCAAATGCAAGGAGAAAAGACAATATTCTCACTTTCTCCTTTCCCTAGGCTCCAGATCCATCCCAAGTCTCGCTGGAGCGAGCCACAGCTCAGGGCTGAGTTTATCTTGGGGGGGTTTCCCTGAGGAGATGGGTGGGAAGGGGTTCCTGGGAGCCCTTGGCAGGCACTGAGCAGCTTTCCAGATTTTCCTTGGAGAGGTTCCCATCACAGAGAGGAGGCACTGGAGGCTTAGACATCAAAGCCTGCCTGCCAGCCTTCATCCCAGCAGGCAGGGAGAGCAGGGCTGGGAGGACAAAGAGGCAGCAGATGAGGTGACCTTTGCATCCTGGGTGAGGGGAAGCTGGAAGTGAAATGCCAGTCCTTTGCATCCCAACCTGCTGCTCACTCCTGCTGCTCCTCAGAGGGCCTGGGAGCCACTGCTGGCCTTGATCTGCTCCTGCTCTTTGTGTGGCTTGATTTATTTTTAGATTTGTGGGGAGGGAGAAAGCGAGAAATAAATAAATGACAGGCTATCCCCACCCCCAGCATCCCAGATTCCAGCCAGCTCCTTGCAGGCTGCCAACTCCACAGGGGGATGGAAATCATCTCCACCCTCCCTCCACCCCCTGTTCTCTCTTCCCAAGCCATCCATCACTGGCTGCCCTCGGCTGTGGGGACCGGAGTGCTCTGGGGTCACAGCCTTCCCCCTCCTTGGGCTTGTCCTGCTAATCCCAGACCCCCTTGGGTTTGGCAGCTGTGTTCCATGGAGCTCTGCTGCTCCAGGGGCTGATGCCTCAGAAAGCAGCTGGTGTGGAGGATCTGCTGGTTCACACGGAGAGGGAAAGGTGGGCAAAGTGTCCCTACCCCTGGTAACATCCAAGGCCTGGTTGGACAGGGCTTGGAGCAACCTGGGATATGGGAGGTGTCCCTCCTGCCCATGGCAGGGGCTGAAATGAGATGAACTTTAAAGGTCCCTTCCCACCCAAACCAGTGTGTGATCCAATATAAAAATTACATGGAGCTGCTGGAGCAAATCCAGAGGAGGCCATGGAGCTGCTCCAAGGGCTGGAGCCCCTCTGCTCTGGAGCCAGGCTGGGAGAGCTGGGGGGGTTCACCTGGAGAAGAGAAGGCTCCAGGGAGACCTGAGAGCCCCTTGCAGGACCTAAAGGGGCTCCAGGAGAGCTGGAGAGGGACTGGGGACAAGGGATTGACAGACAGGACAAGGGGGAATGGCTTCCCATTGCCAGAGGGTTAGATGGGATATTGGGAAGGAATTCTGGGCTGGGAGGGTGAGGAGGCCCTGGCACAGGTTGGGCAGAGAAGCTGTGGCTGCCCCTGGATCCCTGAAAGTGTCCAAGGCCAGGTTGGAGCAATGTGGACTATGGGGAGGTGTCCCTGCCCATGGCAGGGGGTGGGATGGGATGAGCTTTAAGGCCCTTTCCAACCCAAACCATTCCATGATTCTGTGGAAGGTGGTAGCAGGGAAAAACATTTTCAATCCTTGAATGATGCCAAGGGTGCAGGACAGGGGAGAGCCTCTTCTCCTGCCTCAATTACACGATCCACAGAAAACTGGCTCCCTTCAGGACATGCTACATGGATGCTGGGGGGGCCTCAGACAACATTCCCACTCTTCCCAGCTCACCACGACTGCATCAAACTGGGAGAGAAGGGTCTCTTAAATCTGTGGATCTTGACCTCTCTGCTGGAATACTGCAACATCCAGGACATCTGCAGTGTTACACAGAGTTTTCCCAGATCTCCTGTTCTCTTCTGTGGCCAGATGTTCCCAGAGGTGCTGACCCCCTCCCTCACCCAGCCCCCTGTGTGATGGGAGGAAAGCTGTTACTTTAGGGGAACAGAGGTGAGATCATGATAAGCTGAAGGAATATTGGCTGAGGGAAAGGTGAGATCAGGACAAATGAAAGAATATTGGCTGAGGAAAAGGCTTGCAATGTGCTCAAAGCCGTCAAAGATCTGGGAAAGGTGTGGTCACATGGCCTGGGGCTAACTGGGATTCCTGGGACTTATCCACAAAAACCCCTCTGGGGTGGTGAGCTGTGATTAGAGCTCTCCCGTTTTGGGGGCATCGACAGGGATTTGCCAAGTGCTTTTGGACTGATAAATTCAAGAGCTTTTGCTTCGCTTTAAAGCAGATTCCCCCAGCTGCTCTGCCAGAGGTGGAAGTGCAGGGAGCAGGGAAGGGCACTGGGCACTCTGCCCTGTGCCAGGCTGATGGTGAGGGCGCAGCCCCGGGGGCATTTCCCAAAGATAAACTGAGGTTTTGGACGAGTAACAGCAGCAGGCAGGGCCGGGAGGTACCGATATGCTCCGGGAGCAGAGCCGGGCTGGGCTCTGCATCATTCCCGGCCGCGCCGGGGGAGCCGTAAATGCCACTCCCGTGATCCGCAGTCCCTGATTTATGGACCTGCCTCCTTCCTTTCCGCCGACTTTCCTTTCTGCTCACGGCAGCAGCGCCCGGGAGGCAGGGTCTGGGTGCCTCTGCTCCCACCGGCTCCGCTCAGAAGCCTCCCCCCGGCTGGATCCCCACACAGGATCCCTGCATCCCTGCACACAGGGATTAAGCAGAGTCGCTCCAGCGGGAGCCAGACCGACCCCTCTCTCCTCCCAGCCTCTGCAACGCTGGTACCCAAACACCCCCTGCCCCATCCCGGCAAAGATAAGCCCTAATCAGCGCTCAGATCAAGGAATTTATCTATTACATTATTATATCATATTATTCTACTGTTATTAATTTTGTTTTATTTGTTTTATTAGATTCCTTATAATTTATATTATTAATTATTTATCTATTTATATTGTGTGTTTATTATTTCTCATACTTATATTTCTCATATTTATATTAATTTATTACACATATTTATAATTATTATATTTATATTTATTATATTTATACTTATTTATTGTATTCGTATGCATTATATTTATATGTGTTTATTATATTCATTTTATTTATTTATTTATTTATTTATTTATTTATTTATTTGTTACACAAGTAGCATCCTAAAATGCACAGGCAACATCCCTGCAGCTCTTTTCTGGACCGAAGCCCCGTTCGGATCGCTCTGCAACGCTCTGCTTTAGAGAGAAACCTTTCCCCGGCGTGTTTATTCAATGAGGCTGAACGCGATGCGCTCCCGGGGCATTTAATTAGCCCGTGGTTAATTGCGCTCGTGGCGGGCTGGCCCCGCTCGGGAGCCCCGCCGGGGGGGCTGGCGCAGCTCGGCACAGCCCGTCCCGCCTCGGGTGAGGAACCGCAGTGCAGAGAAGGCAGAGCGACCCGGGGGCTGGTGCAGAGGACTCTGCCCCTCGTTTCCTCCGGGCCAGAAAGCAGAGATGGGCTTTTTTTTTTTTTTTTTTCCCTTGTTTTATGCTCAGTCTGCAAGTTACGTTTGATAAATCTCAGGGAAGTGCCAGTGGCTGTGATTGAACGGAGAGAGAGGGATGGTTTCCAACTCCTGAGGGCACAGGATGGCTCTGCAGGAGCTGCACAAGTCCTGCTGTGGAGCCAGAAGCCTCTGATGGGAGACTGTGGGATGGTTTGTGCTGGAAGGGACCTCAAAGCCCATCCAGTGCCACCCCCTGCCATGGGCAGGGACACCTTCCACTAGCCCAGGTTGCTCTAACCTGGCCTTGGACACTTTCAGGGATCCAGGGGCAGCCACAGCTTCTCTGCCCAACCTGTGCCAGTCCCTCCCCACCCTCACAGCCCAGAATTCCTTCCCAGTATCCCATCTAACCCTGCCCTCTGCCAGTGGGAAGCCATTCCCTGTGTCCTGTCCCTCCATCCCTGGCTCCAGAGCAGAGGGGCTCCAGCCTTGGGAGCCTCTGTGGCCTCTGCCTGACAGCTCTGCAGGAGCTGCACAAGTCCTGGTGTGGCACCAGAAGCCTCTGATGGGAGATCATGGAATGGTTTGGGTTGGGAGGAACCTTAAAGCTCATCCCATCCCACTCCCTGCCATGGGCAGGGACACGTCCCACCTAGTCCACATTGCTCCAAGCCCCATCCAACCTGACCTTGGACACTTCCAGGGATTGAACAGCCACAACTTCTCTGGGCAACCTGTGCCACTTCAACTGGGCAAGTGACCACTCCAGAGGGAAGGAGGTCCAGCTTCTCCCACCACTGTCCACCCCGTGGGCAGCCCCAGCAGGCTGATCCCTCAGCCAAGGCACGAGAAAAGAGAGAAGGTTTTTGGGCCCAGTAAACAGAATTTAGGGGCTGGTGTTGTTTGGAAACAGCAGAAGGAACAAACAACTGTGTTATGCCACTGCTCTTTCCATGGCCTGTGGGGGTTCCTGGGGTCCTGTGCTTTGTGGGAATGAAGTAAATTGAAAAAGAGCAGGTGTCATTTTAAAGTAAGATGATGTTTCCCTGAAGGCAGGAAATCCTGAATATCAGGAGACAAGATCAAATGGGAATGAATACTGAAATATCAGCAGAAGGTGTCCCAACATTTTCAAGTGCTTTCCCCTCGTGGTTTGTGTTGGAGGTGTTTGCCAGGTTTCACCCCAGTTTGCAGTTACTGACTTATCTCTCTCCTCCCTTCCTTTTTTGGGTAAAATTCCTTGGGATGGCACCCATCCCTGAGGCCCAGCAAAGAGATCACCCATCCCAGGGGCGCAAGCAGCTCCTGGGACCCCCTTCACCAGGACCCCTCCCCAGCTGGACCTGTCAGGGCTTGGGAAGCACTTCCAGCTCAGCCCTTTCTCCTACTGCTTCAAAACATTGTGGAAACCACCCCCAAAGGTTTGTTTTTTTTTTTTTTTTCCTTTTGTTGTTACCTCTGGCTTGGAAAAGATGCTTCATTTGAGAGATGAAGCAAGTGGAGAATGAACACTGCACCCAAAATATTGTTTGCTTCTTAGATCAGCAGGGAAAGCTGAGATTTCTCCAGGAACACGGAAGTTTGTTCTCTAAACTGTTCCCAATTCTGCTTTTCCTTTTTTTTTTTTCTTGTGGAATTCTCTTGACACTTGGCAATGAGTGTTGCTGCAGGAGGGTGTACCTTGCACATGAGCCCCCCTGGCTCCTGTGTTTGTGTTCAAAGCAGCAAACTCATCCCTTAAAGTCTCCCATCACAGCAGCATCCACAGGAGGAGGTTTGAGGAGACTCAGCCCCCATAGTTTTACAAAACTCCTGCCTGTTCTTGATCCCCAACAAATGATGCTTAAACAAGTCTAAAATCAGTTTTCCCTGCTGCAACATTGTCCTAAGACATCTATAACCAGTCCCTTGCCTGACAGGACAAGGGGGAATGGTTTTAAACTGGCAGAGAGTAGGTTTAGATGGGATATTGGGAAGGGTGGGGAGGCCCTGGCACAGGTTGGGCAGAGAAACTGCGGCTGCCCCATCCCTGGAAGTGTCCAAGGCCAGGTTGGAGCAACCTGGGCTAGTGGAAGGTGTCCCTGCCCATGGCAGGGGGTGGAACTGGATGGGCTTTAAGACCCTTTCCAACCCAAGCCATGCCATGATTCCATGATTCTCAAGTGCCATCACACCCTGTTGCTCTCCCCAGGGTGGACCAAGCCAAGGGCATCAGCACCTCTGTGGGGACATTCTGTAGGAACCATTTCCTGCAGAAACTCAGCCTTCACCCTTCGACATCTACAACCTGCTCCAAGTTTGCATCCTTCCAGAAGATCATCACAGCCAGACAGAGAAAAAAAAAAATCTGTCAACATTTGCATAGCAGAAATTGGTTTTTTAGGGCTTGTTTGCTCCCTGGGGCAGGGAGGTTTTATTGTTTTGTGGAATTTCTCTGCACGGGGGAACAGTCCCCACACACAAACCCCTCCTGTCCCTGCACAGGGAACAGTCCCCACACACAAACCTCTCCTGTCCCTGCACAGGGAACAGTCCCCACACACAAACCCATCATTTTGGGGCTGCTTGGAGCACAATCTCTTCCCAGGGAGATGTTGCCACCGACAAAGGGAAGAGCAGAGGACGGGAAAACATTTTGAAAGATAAAATAAAGCTTAGTCAGTCGGGGACCCTCTTGATACTGAGTCAAGATGCATTTTGGATGAGCTGCTGTTTTATCTTGATACTGAGTCAAGATGCATTTTGGATGAGCTGCTGTTTTATAGATGGGCTGCTGTGTGTTCAAGACAAGAGTCGTGTGGCGTGGGGGACACAGGGAGGGTGGAGCAGCTCCAGGATGGGTTTTATGGTGTGTCACCACGGCTCTGTGATGTCCAACGAAGCAGATGATTGCATCCACCACATCAATCATTTAGTGTCATTAGACAAGAGGGCTCTGTCACAGGATGAGCATCTCCTGCTTGGAAAATAAGTGTCTGTGCTCTTCCCTGGTGCTGGTGCATCAGCAGGGAGCCCATTATCCACCAGCTGGAGTTTTTCCTGCCTGGAGAGGACCAGCAACACAAGAACCCTCTTTGCTGCCCAGATGTTGCAATAAGTGTTTATTCACTGAATTTGAGATGTGCAGGATGTCACAAGGCCCAAGGGTTTGTCACCAGACTGCAGGAAAAACCAAAAGCCTCCTGTGCTCCCAGTTTGCTCTCCAGGCAGCTCAGGGTGTCTGGGCAAAGCGGGGCTCAGGGAGACAAATCTCAGTCTGAAATGGATGTGAGGGGCTGGAGAACATCAGAACATCCCTGACTGCCCCTGGCACTCCCCAGGTTTCTCTCTGGCAGGATGATTAAGCTGCCTGGGTTTGCAAACACCAAGTGACACACGTTCCTTTATTCACCAACACCCCAGAAAGAAACTTTTCTAGTGCCATCAGCTGCCAAATGAGGTCAGGAATTATTCAGAGCCCCAAAATAATACATCCCCCTGATCAGGCAGTCGACATCCATAAAGGCCCAGTCAAAGGCATGAGCTATTATCCCAACATTTGCTCTCCCAGGGAAGCTCATTTCCATCCAGAACTGCACCTTGTGCAATACATCTCCAGGAGGGATCACTTCACGCCTCGGCCCCAGGCAGTGGCACCAAAGGAGGGAGTGAAAACTATTGATCTGCTGTTAAGTGGAGCTGTATCTATTAATCTGGGAACACTAATCACTAGGGACTTGACAAGAGCAGCAGGTTTCCACATTAACACTCTCCATCCTCTCGGAAAGCCTGAGGAAGAGGGAGCTGCTCTCAGGGCTGGGCTAAAGCACAGAGTGGTCTCAGAGGCATCTGCAGGCAGGAAGGGCTTGCAAGGGGGATCCCACCCTGCACACACACAAACACACATTATTCCAGGTGTCTGACAGCTTCTTCGACCAGAATAACATGGGGAGTTATCCCAGTTCCTGGGAAGCCCTGAGAGATGTTCATCATCTTAGTGTGACCCCCACGAGCTTAGGTTGGCATTGTAGGGTGGTGTAGTGGTGGCTTTGTGTCTCCTCAGGGGGATTTCTCACTTCATTATTTCATTTTTTCAGGAAGCCCAAAATGACACGATGGAGATCAAGACCCCACAAGATGGAGATCTTGATCCCCAGATCACGACAGGGAGTTTTGCAGGGATAAAAATAAATAAGTAAATAAAGGAACTCCTTGCTGGTTGAATTGATTTCTCAACTTTTGGAGATCCCGGGGGGTGGGTGTCGAAGGGGGATGTAAAACCCTGAACAAGCAGCAAAGGGGTACAAATGAGGACCCCCAGACTGAAACCTGAAACCAAGGCAGTGAGGAGGAGAAGGGGATCCCAACCTCCTGCTGCTGCCAGGAAGAAAGAAGGGAACAGAGTTTCCTGGAGTGTGTTTATAACCCCTCTGAGGCTCAGCTGTAGTTTTCCAAGCCAGCACTGCTGTCTCCATCCATGGTGGTGTCTGCATTGCTTGACTACAAAAGCACACCCATTTCTATTCATTTTCCATTAAATTTCCAAGATTTCAGTGCTTGTTTTTACCCCTTTCCTTCAGCTTTCTCGGGCACAACAGCCTGGGCAGGGCAGTTGAGGGTGAGGGGGGACAGTTCTCTGAGTGAGAAGAAAATCAAACCCAAGTGAAGCAGCAGTGGACAAACACAAGCTATGGGATGACCCTCCAAGAAAAACTCCTGGATGTTTTTCCCTGCTGCTCTACCCCCTGGCAGAGACCCATCTTGCAGAGCTGTGGCTTGTCAGCACTCTCCCACCTCTGCTGCCAGCCTGGGTTGTGTCCTTCATCCCTCATCCCAACCCCAGCTTCCCTGTCCTCCCTCCCGAGAATCTCATAAGCATAAAAACATCTTGGCCAAGCTTCTTGTTTTATGCATGAGTGGAGCCTTTGGAAGGAAGGAGAAGTCATTTCAGTGAAAGGAGAAGTCATTTCAGTGAAAGGAGAAGTCATTTCAGTGTGCTGTGTGAGCTGAGGGCACTCAGTGACACCTCCCAGCTCATCCCACCACTGTGTCCCTCCAGCAGCCAAAAACATCTCACCCTGGGCTGGAACAACCTCCCTGGATGTGTGGCCATGGGAGAGCTGCTCCTCCAGCAACTCCAGCGCACAGGATGCCCAGAGAAGCTGTGGCTGCCCCATCCCTGGAAGAGAAGGCTCCAGGGAGAGCTGAGAGCCCCTTCCAGGGCCTAAAGGGGCTCCAGGAGAGCTGGAGAGGGACTGGGGACAAGGGATGGAGGGACAGCACAAGGGGGAATGGCTTCCCACTGCCAGAGGGCAGGGATAGATGGGATATTGGGAAGGAATTGTTGGCTGTGAGGGTGGGGAGGCCCTGGCACAGGCTGCTCAGGGAAGTTGTGGCTGCCCCATCCCTGGAAGTGCCCAAGACCAGGCTGGACGGGGCTTGGAGCAACCTGGGCTAGTGGGAGATGTCCCTGCCCATGGCAGGGGGTTGGAACTGGATGATCTTAAGGTCCCTTCCAACCCAAACTGCTCTGGGATGGTCATTCAGATGCAGCAAGGAGCTCTCAAGGCCTTGGCTGCATGAGCAGAATAATTTCTCCATGTGCACAAGGTCATTCAGGTGAACTTCAGGTCCCTCCCTCAACGTCCTGGTGCATTCCCAGGCTTGGAAGAGAGGCACATTTCCCTTCCTGAGAGGAGATGCACATTCATCATGCATTTTTCATGGAAATCTATCTATATTCATTAAGTGGTTGATATGTCCTAGTTGAAGGGAGCTCAGGGGACCTGGTGAGGGCTCTGCAGTCTTTGGTTCCTCCTCTGGCTCAGCAATGGGAGGGCAGAGCAGGGAATTGCATGAAATGCTGTTATCTGTTCCTAAAAATATCCTTCCTGTGAGAATGAGAGTCCACGTGGTCTGGAAGAGGCCAACCCACACCTCTGTGAGAGGCCCCAGCACGGTGGGGTTAATAAAACCCCCCAAAAATCCGAACCCAAAGCCTTTTCTGCAACAAAAAGAGGCCCAGAAATCAAAGCATTTTATCCCATGACTGAAAAACAACAGTGTTTATAACATCCCAAAATAGATTTCCTTGGGGAGTGGCTGCAAACTGTTGCTCCCACCCCAATCCTAATGATGGGGGAGCATCTGGACAAGGAGGGAACACCGGGACGGAGATGGAAAGTTAATGAGAGAGTAGTGATGGCTGGTGTCCTGGAGGGAAACTGGGGGAAATGGGGACATTTTTGAGGAAAAAGTGGCTTAAAATGGGTCCTGGAGCGAAACTGGGGAGAAATGGGGGACATTTTTGGGGACATTTTTGAGGGATAAAATGATGTTTTGGGAGAATTGTTGAGGGAAAAGTGGCAAAAGTGAGAAAACGGCCCAGGTTGGACATGAGGAGGAATTTCTTCCTGGAAAGGGTGGTCAGGCACTGGAAGGGGCTGCCCAGGGAGGTTTGGAGTCCCCACCCCTGGAGGTGCCCAAGGAAGGCCTGGCTGTGGCACTCAGTGCTCTGGGCTGGGGGACAAGGTGGGGATGGGGCACAGGGGGGACTGGATGGTCCTGGAGGGCTCTTCCAACCTCAGTGATCCTGGGATTCTGTGACCTATGGAGGCAGGGGCTGGAACAAGAGGTTCCTGGTGCAGGCTGGGCATGGCCCACTTCTTCCTGAGCAGAGCCCAGACCTTCATCCTGCTGCTGGGAATGGAAATTCTGCCTCTGGTGTGTCTGTCAGGGCTGGGAAGCAGGTACAGATCCCTACAAGATTTGGGATCATATCAACACTCCAGCATTAACTAATGTTTATTAATAAAAAGCAGAGTTTACAGGCTGTTTCTACACGTTATTCATCGCTCAGAGCTCCTCCCTGGGGGTGGCACAGGGGGTCACACACTGATCTTCTCCCCATCCTTTGGCACTTGGACCTTTCTGGACTGAGCTGGAGCAGAGGGGGAGGGATGCCCCTGTGCTCTCCTGCCCTCTGGTGCCACCACAGAGCAGAGGCTGCTCCTCACAGCAGCACAGGGTGAGTTTTCCTGCCCTCAGCTGCTGCCGGGAGCTGTTTGTCTCACGCTTTCACGAGCGTGAAATCGGAGGTGGCAGCTTAACATGGAACAGCAGGAGGAAACAACCTCCCTCCCCGCCTCCCTCCTTCCCTTCCTCCCTCCATCTCTCTTCCAGGAGGCCCGAGGAGCCATCCCAGCTGTGCCTCTGGTCCTTCTGCTCATGCTGCAATGCCCCAAGTAGGTGATTTGTGCCCAAATTTAAGCCTTGCACCTCTCACCGCATCCCTTTGCCGTGGGGTGTCTGAAGCCTGACCTGGGGCCGGTCCAAGGAGATCTGGTCATTCCTGGCTGGAGCTCTTTCAGAGCACGGTCAGTGCTTGATTTTCCAAGATGTTGTTTGCCTCAGAGTGCTGAGCTCTTGCTGTTATTTGGCAATAATCGCCTGTTCTGGACAGAAATGGATTTTTCCAAGAAACATCATTGAAATTCTCACCTCTCTGGCTCAGGGCACAGCAGCAACATTGTGGGCAGAGGCAGGAGCTGGTCCTGCTGGTGTGGCACAAAAGTGGCAGGAAAACAGACCAGGAGTCAAACAGCTCCTGAAAGAAACCCACCCTGAAACCACTGGACTCAAAGATGGGGAGAAAGATGGAATTTCAATCTCCTGGGAAATGGCAGTAACTTTATTGGGGGTTTTTTTTGAGATAAGAGAGGAAATCTCACAACGTTTTGCCGAACAAACACAGAATGTCTTTGGGAAGCGTTGAAAGAGAGAATCTCTGAGCTCCAGTCCTGAACAAAGACTGTGCTCAGAGAAACCCTGGAGCCTCTTGCTGGGCCTCTGGGGGAGGGGGATGTTCCAACCTCAGCTGCTGTTCCGACCAGGGGAAAGCACAAGTTTGGGAACCAGCAGCCAAAGGACTCAAGGTGGGTTTATTGTGCCTCTGTCCCTGGGATCAGCCCCCATCCCTGCCGGGTGGGAAGCAGGGGAGGAGCACCCTGCTGCTGTTTATATCTCTGGGAGTGGTTGGATTCAGCTGACAGGAGAAATGTGCTGGGAAAGCCTCTCTCCTGCTTCTACAATATTTAGGAACAAGGACTGCGAAGCAGCAGCCACTGGGGTGGTTTTGCCCTGCTGTTGGTGGCTTTGTTCCTTGGAGAAAATGCATGGGAAGAGGGAGGTCCAGGGACATCCCTTGTGTCTCCAGAGCCTTCTCTTCCCCAGGCTGGACAATCCCAAGTCTCTCCTCCTGTCTGCACAGGAGACCTGAGAGCCCCTTCCAGGGCCTGAAGGGGCTCCAGGAGAGCTGGAGAGGGACTGGGGACAAGGGATGGAGGGACAGCACAAGGGGGAATGGCTTCCCACTGCCAGAGGGCAGGGATAGATGGGATATTGGGATGGAATTCTTGGCTGTGAGGGTGGTGAGGCCCCGGCACAGGTTGTCCAGAGAAGCTGTGGCTGCCCCATCCATGGAAATGTCCAAAGCCAGCTTGGAACAATCTAGGATAGTGGAAGGTGCCCCTGCCCATGGCAGGGGATGGGACTGGATGGGCTTTGAGGTCCCTTCCAACCTAAAGCATTCCATGATTCCATGACCATTTCATCTCTCCCCTTTGGGGAAGTGGGTCCTGTCTGTTGGAGCCCCAGCATTCCCCAGTGTCTCCTGCAGATCCTCCCACTGTCCTCAGCATCAGAACCCAGAGCAGTTTCCAACACTCAGGAGAGCCCTGGAGTATTTCCAGGGAGTGATTTCCCACGGGAGGTTTGGGAAGATGGATGTCTCTGATGTTTGTCTGCTCTGCAGGAGCACCTGTGGACTGAGGTGATAAAGAGAGTTTAATGGGAGGAATTAGATCTCTCCTGATAAAGTTTCCAGGCCTGGCAGTGCTTTGTGTCCTTCCCATGCTGTGGCTTTGCCCAAGTCCTCTTGGTGGTGAGACCTTTGGCCGTTTGAGCCCGAATTCTTGTGCCCTGGGTGATGGGATGGACCAGGGTGCCCCACTGCTACCCCCCAGCAGAGATGCCTCCTCTCCAGGTATCCTCCCTGACCAGCTCTGCTTCCCCACGTTCCTGTTTGCCAAAGGTGGGAATCTGCAGTTCCAAGATCATCCCCATCCGTCCTCCTGAGGTTTGTCCCCACCCTGATTAGTTTTTTCTCTGTCTGGGTCGCTCCTGCAGAAAAAAACCCCAACCTTTCTCCTCCTAAAAATCCCCTCTGTGTCTTCTTCCCTCCTATCCAAAGGATTCTCCATGGGGCTCATCTTTTATTCCTGCTTCCACCATCTGCTCAGTCCCTTTGCCATCCCATCTTCCTGCCAGGGAAGCCAAACACAGATCCAGGCTCTTGGCTCCAAACCTCTCCCTGGCACACTCAGGGTTTCTCTGAGCACAGTCTTTGTTCAGGACTGGAGCTCAGAGATTCTCTCTTTCAACACTTCCCAAAGACATTCCGTGTTTGTTCGGCAAAACGTTGTGAGATTTCCTCTCTTATCTCAAGAAAAAATCCCAATAAAGTTACTGTAATTTCCCAGGAGACTGAAATTCCATCTTTCTCCCCATCTTTGAGTCCAGTGGTTTCAGGGTGGGTTTCTTTCAGGAGCTGTTTGACTCCTGGTCTCAGTTTTCCTGCCAAGCAGACAGTTCTTTATCACTTTTCCTGCTTTTTGGTTTCTCTGGATGATGGGATGAGCTGCCACCTTGGGAGGTTGTCCCTGAGGCCTGAGTTGATTTATGGGATCTCCTCCCTTTAACATCTGTGCACAGCTGGAGACCAAAGCAAAAGGAGCAACCCCAGGCTTGTGCCCAAGTGAGTGAAAACAGAAATCAGAGGAACAAACAAGAATAAATCCTGCTATTCTTAATAACTAAATAGCAATAAAGTCCAGTATCAGTTAAAATGACTGAAAGCAACCACTTTGTGTAGATCTGAATTCTCAAGGGGATCCCTTTAGGAATCTTTGCAATTCCTTCATCTCTGGGAACCAACATTGTCCCTCACTCTCCAGCAAACACTGGGCTTGAGGCAACACATTCAGGTCATGAAGCTTCAAGTGAAATGTTCATTTGTCTGAAAAATAGAGTTCAAGATAATATTATTGGTATTTTACAGTGTCCCTTTAAGGCATTCCAGGAAAGACTTTGAAGCTCTGTGAACTCGCCACTCCCTGGAATCAGGAACTTTTCTCCAGAATAAAAAGAAGGAAATATCAGTGGAAACAGCAGGTGAACGACACTTCCTTCACTTCCAGTGATCCACAAAGTAAATATTGGTTGAGGTGAAGCCATGGCCAATATTTACTTGTAAGAACAATCACTTTGGGCTTGGCAAAGGAGATGTTGCTCCACATGTGGTTTGTGACCTGCTTCCTCCCCAGCACATCCTGTCCTGGCTGGAGATCTGGCACGAGGACCAGCAGGCAGATGTGGGAGAGATGTTCCAGATCACCATCTCCACCTCAGGCTGGAATCCTGGAGAGCTTTTGCCATCACCTGCTTAACTTCCCTTTGGAACAGTTGCACCCTGTCTGTCTGGGGGGAGATGAATCCATAAACCATGCCCTGAATCTGAGCTGCTGGTGGCCAGCAGAGCTGGTTTGGTGGCCCTGCTCATGTCTCTGGTGGTCCAGCTGCTGCTTCAGAGGATCAAGGGCCACCACCAGCTCACAGCAGGATGCTCAGAGCCCTGGAAGTCCTCCAGAGCTGTGTGGATGTGGCACTTGGGGACATGGTGGCCTTGGCAGTGCTGGGGGAACAGTTGGACTTGATAATCTGAGAGGGCTTTTCTAAGCTAAACAATTCCATAATTCTGGGGTGAGCAGATGTTCTCCTGGCTCATCAGATGGATGGTCAATCCAAACATCTCAGACTCTTTTCTTTCTGCCTCTCTTCCTTGGTAGCACTTTCAGAGAACAGTGTTTGAAAATTCAGGACAAGAAGTGCCAAGGCAGGGAATGTGCAGGGGAGATAAGGCCCCCAATCCACTTGACTCCAGTAATCCCCTGCCTGGGAAATCCAGAGGTGTTGGAGTCCAAATGTGCACTTGGCACAGGAGAGTTTCCTGCAAGGATCGAACTGTGCTGCCCGGGACACCCATTTCAGCACAGCTTCTGGCCATGAGAAGGTTTTGGGGTGGGTCATGTCCAGGGCAGCTGCTGATGTCTGGAAAAAAGAGGGACTGAGAGCTCTGGGCTGGGATTTGGGAATGTTCCTCCCCAGGAGAAAGGTTGGAGGGATGACCACCTCACCACTGAGCTGATAAGCAGACTCTTCAAGGTCCCTTCCAACCCAAACCACTCCATGATTCTATGATAAACTCCAAAAATTCCCCAAGGGAACAAGGGAGACACCAAGTCCTTCGGGGAAAATGCAGGAGACGTGCTTGGAGAGCTGGCAGAGGGGTGGGAGTGTTTGCCAGCTCCCAGGAGCTGCTGCAGAAGTTCATCCTCAGGGTCGAGGAGCTCCTCCAGCTCCAAAGCTGCTCCTCCAGGAAACTCCTCATGTTTCTGAGCTTCCTGACACCAATGTGACTTGCAGGGTCACATTTGGCACTTCAGGTTCTGCTGTTGGAGAACGGGCCAAAGTCCCAGGTGAAATCAGGAGAAAAGGAGAACAGGAAGGTTCTGGTCAACTCCATAACCCCACATGGCTTCTTCCTGAGAACACCAACTGTTTTGTTTCAATAACTGTATTTGATATTGAATTAGGAGGAGCTGCTGACTCCCTTGAAGATAGAAAAGCCCTGTAGGGAGACCTGGACAAATCACAGAGATGGGCAACCACCAGCTGTGGGAACAAACTGAGGGCACACCATGGGGGTCTGCAGCTTCCTCAGGGGCAGCTCCAACCTCTGCTCTGGGACCAGGGACAGACCTGAGGATTGGCTGGAGCTGTGTCAGGGCAGGGTCAGGTTGGATCTCAGGGAAAGGTTCTTCCCCCAGAGGGTGATTGGGCACTGCCCAGGCTCCCCAGGGCAGTGGGCACAGCCCCAAGGCTGCCAGAGCTCCAGGAGGGTCTGGACAATGCCCTGAGGGACAGGGGGGATTGTTGGGGTGTCTGTGCAGGGCCAGGGGTTGGGTTGGATGGTCCTTGGGGATCCCTCCCAGCTGGGATATTCTATAATTCTATGTTCTATAATTCTAAATTCTATATTCTATAATCTATATTCTATAGTCTGTCTTCTAAGCAAAGGTGCTCCCCTTGAGGAAGGAGAACCATGGTAAAAGCTGCAAACCAGCTGAGTTATATGTCACTGAACATGTTAACATTGCATTAATCTGTATCAGAGAATCAGAGAATCACACCATCCAAGAATGATTTGATTAGTGAGAAAGCAGGAAGTATGGCTGGCTGCATTATTTTTCCTGCTTCAGCTGGACAAAAAAAACCCCTAATTGCAGTGATGAAAATGCTTTTTTTCATTATAAAAGACATGAAGAACTTCCAAGAAAAAAAGCAAACTCTTGGTGATGCTCCCAGTGAAGGACTCAGGTTTGCAGCTCTTGGAGGGTTGGAACCACCCACTTGATCCCAGTCCTCATGGAGCAGCCAAAGCAGGGCTGGTCCCCTCAGGAAGAGGAGCCAAGATGGGTTACACAGCCAGGAGGGCAGGGGACCTTAAAACCCATCCAGTGCCACCCCCTGCCTGGGCAGGGACACCTTCCACTAGACCAGGGTGCTCAGAGCCTGGCTTTGGACACTTCCAGGGATGGGCCAGCCACAGCTTCTCTGCCCAACCTGTGTCAGGACCTCTCCACCCTCCCAGCTCAGAATTCCTCCCCAGTATCCCACCTCTCCCTGCCCTCTGGCAGCTTGGAGCTGTTCCCCCTTGTCCTGTCCCTCCATCCCTTGTCCCAAGTCTCTCTCCAGCTCCCATATTAACATATATACGTTACTACCCAGCCAACAAATATTAAACTCCATGTTTCTCTGCAACAGAAAGCTTCAAGTAAATGAAATAAAACAATAAGCTCCAACCAAACTGCTTTGATTTTCCACGTTGGCCCCAGCGCTCCAGACTGGGGGCGTGACAAGCCTTGCTTTGATTTTCGTGTCTCCCAGCGGATTCCTGCGAGATGTCTGAATTTTTTTTTGTGCCTTCCTCCCCTTCTCTGGTGGAAAATCCTTCTGCTGAAAACTTCTTGGCAAGTTTTCCTGACTTGCTCAATAAATGCTTTCTCATCTTCTGAGCGAGCGTTATTTAATTACGCCGCAGCCCCGGCGTGCGGCTGCTCCTGCATTTTAAATGCCTGGTGGGTCCCACTGCATCTCCTCATCTTAATTTGCCTTTTTTTTTTGTTTGCCTTTTTTTTCCTGTAGATGACATATAATTGCTGTGAATTACACAGCATTAGCCAGGATAATAATGGATACAACCAGGAGCTGGGATCTCTGTCAGTCCCCGGTGACGTGCCAACCACCCACTATGTGCCCACACCGTGTTCCTGGCCCAGCTCACTTTGTTCTGCAGGTGTTTTTCCTGCAGAGGTTAGGAAGGAAACTCATGAGGATCTGGCACAAGGAATATCCTCCTGGGATCCTTCAGGATAAGGCTCCAAAGCTGAGCACCAGCAGCGCCTCCACGTTGCACCAGTTCTGTGGGGAAATGGGGAGAGAGGAGAGCAGGAATTAGAGATGGAATAATAAGCAAACCCCCCACAGAAAGAGATAAAAGCATTGGCCTTGGCCTAGTGAGGCGACTCCTGGGAGATCCAAGCTGTTTATCCCTAATAAAAAACCATGGAAAAGGCACTGAACAAACAGCTTAATTTCCCTGCAGTGCCTGGAACTGATGGGGGTTTGTTATACAGCCCATAATAAGTTTTCCTTATGCAGGCAAAATCCCGGTGGGTTTCCTGGGTGTTAATAAAATAGTTACTAAGTGATTTAGTCCCTTTCATGCAGAAGACAATATCTCTCTTTCCTCTCTGCTTATGAGGCCCATCCATCATTCCTGAAGTCTTTCCCTGAATGGGATCCCATTCCTGCTGTCAGGTGGGGTCAAAAAGTTAGGGAACTACAGGTGTGGGAAGAGAAAAAAACTTCTGTTCCCCTCCCACCTCCAATTTGGCCAAGCCCAGGGTCCCCACCCAGCTCTCCTGCCCCTCCATCCCCACCTCAGCATCCTCTGCCTGCCCTGTCAGCCACCAGTGAGTCCCAGCTGGGATTTGCCTTTTAATCCAAGATTCTCCTCTGATTTATACTTTTCAGAGAGTTCATTGATCCTGATCTTAATCTCCCAGTATGTGGAAAAAAACAGACATAAATCATATTAATTGCAGAAGAGGGGGGGGGGGAAAGGAGTTTATTTGACATCACTCAGGCTGCAGAATCCCTCTGGGAGAACGTTGGGATCGTTGGATCAATTAAATCACTGGATGTGTTAAACCAGAGCAGGTTCTCCTCCTTGCTGGCTGCACAACGGACTGTTTTGATCCGATACTCTTTCCTGAAATTAAAAAAAGTAGTTTCGAGTTTTGTGGGGGCTAAACATTTCAGTCAGTCCCTCCTCAAACAGCCCTGCAGGGGTTGTGGCTTGGGTGGCAGCACGGAATCATGGAATGGTTTGGGTGGGGAGGGACCTCAGGGATCCTCCAGATGGAGATGCTGAGCAGAGCTGGAAGATCATGGAATCATGGAATCATGGTTTGGGTTGGTAAAGACCTTAAAGCCCATCTCATTCCACCCTCCACCATGGGCAGGGACACCTTCCACTAGCCCAGGTTGCTCCAGCCTGGTCTTGGACAATTCTGGGGATGGGGAAACCACAGCTCCTCTGGGAAATCCATCCCAGCCCCTCCCCACCCTCACAGGGAGGAACTCCTTCCCAATATCCCATCTGGCAGTGGGAAGGCATTCCCCCTTGTGCTGTCCCTCCATCCCTTGTCCCCAGTCCCTCTCCAGCTCTCCTGGAGCCCCTTTAGTCCCTGCCAGGGGCTCTCAGCTCTCCCTGGAGCCTTCTCTTCTCCAGGGGAACCCCCCCAGCTCTCCCAACCTGGCTCCAGAGCAGAGGAGAGCCCGAACAACCCTAATGCTTCATTGTGACTCCTCTGTCACCCCAAACCCCTTCCCTGCTGCCTCGGGTGGGGCAGGGAAAAGCCCAGGTCTGCCAGGGAAAAGCCTCCTTGAGGGGGGATATGAAGGGGATAAAATCCCTGTGGCCCACCCCCAACTTTTTCTTTAAATGGGTTGATTTTCCTGCTGGCAGTAGGAGCTTCCCGAGGAAAGGCAGAGTGAGCTCCCAAGCAGCCCCACAACGAGGATCTCCAGGCAAGATAAGAACAGAGGAATTTGGTTCAGATGAAGAACCTTTAGAAACAGAGATATTTATACAGGGAAGTGGCTCTGGAAGCCCAGTTATTCCATTTTCTGCCTTTTCCACCCGTGCATGTGCCTTTGTTTCTCCTCTCTGGATGAGCTCCTGGCTTTCCTACCGGTTTAAAATAAAAATATAATCCATTTACAACCCTCCCTCACGGCCATTAAGCCTCGTCTGAGAAAGGCTATTATCTGTGCTTGGCTGACAGGGGAGCCAGAGCCGCGGCACGATTTAACTCCTGCATGGCTGAGCAGGAGCATCGCGCTTCCCAGGATGTCTGGAAAAGCTGGAATGTGCCTGGCTTTGGTGCCTTCCCAAGCTCTGAGACCTCAGGGGCCTCTCCTGGCTTTGTCCCGTTGCTGCCGTGAGCTGAGGGGCTGCAAAGTCGCCCTGTTTGTGGGGAGGTTTTGCCCCTGAATGTCCAAAAAAGAAGCAAAAATGAGGGTTCTTTGCCCAGGGCTCAGAAAATCAGCGTTCCTGAAGGGAGTAGAGGACCCAGACCGTGGTGGTTGGGGGGTCTTGCCCTGCAAATCAGGAGGCACAGCTGGATGTTCGGATCTGCTCCCACCCTGTGTGGTTTGGGACAAGGAGCAGAACCCTGGTGGCTTCACCCTGGAGGTGGCAAATCCCACGTCTCACCCCCTGTCCCTGTGTCCCCCCGCTCAGGGGGTGTGCTGGGGAAGGGCTGTTCCCTGAGCAGGAACATGTCACCACTGAGAATTCCCCTCCATGGGAATAAAACTCTTTCGGATTGGGAAGAAAAATCCAAATTGTGCATTTTCCTGTGGATGAAAAGCCCACCGAGTACAAACACCACCCAACAAAGGGAGGCAACCACTGGTTTCACCTTGTGCCCATGAAATATCTCAGTTCCTCGGACTCAGCACCACTGGAAAGAGCCTTGAGCTACTGGGACATTTCAGAATCCATGGGAAGTGCCAGAGGAAACCAGTTGAGGCCATGCTTGGAAAGTAAAACTTTCTTGGAGGGGTGTGGGTTGGGAGGGTTGTTTTTTTTTTCCCCACAAGCACATCCCAACCTGCCTGGAGGGAAATGCCACTGAGCTCTTCATTGTCTCCTTTGCTGGACAATCCCTGGTCATTGTTATTTGGGCCAGCACTCTCCAGGTTTTAAATTATTCTGTCTCAAGTAGCTAATGGCATTTGCTGCATGTTCCTGGTAATTAATTGGTGTTTAATTAATTAAGGGATAATGGCATTCAATTAAGGGATGCTTGTGGAACACTGTCACTGGGTAATTAATGGCTTCCTGCTGCTCAAGAAAAGCCGAGGTATTTGTGGAAAATAAATCGAGGGGAGAAGCTGAAGGTGTTTATTCCCTCATGTCCTGGTGACTTCTGACTCTCCTGGGCCAGCACCAAGACCAAGTTCATGGCAAGAAGTCCTTGCAGCAGCCAGGCCCTGCTCCCACACCTTCAGGGAAATCTCTGGCGACGAGGAAAAGTGCCCAAACTTGATGTGTCCCAGCTTCCCACAGCAGGTCAGAGGCACAAACAAGACCTGATTTCCAAACTCTCTGCTCAGGGTGACTCAGGCTCTGCCCCTGCCACGTCTACACCTGCAACTGCTCTCACTGATGTCAAGGATCAAAGAGTCTGGGAGGAAATTGTGTCCTATTGACTTTCAGGACAGCACTGAAAAAATATGAATTTCCTGGGACATGAAGATAAATGACAATAAATTCCCTGACTCAAACTGAACAGAGCCTTGTTTTGAGCAAAGAAGGACAAATATTGAAGGATAAACAGGAATGAATCACTTTGCCAGCTGTTCCTGGCTGTAGAAACCCTCTGTGACGTGGAACGAGCCCTGGGTGTGATGGGTATAAATATTTCAGGCACCTCTGGCAGGACCTGTGGGGGTTGAACTCCTCTAGCCTTAGGAGGGGTTCCTGCTGCTCCTGGAGAGCAGAGGACCATCCAAGGAGGATGACAAACTGCTCCACAACTCCTGTCCAAGTGCAGTGTTGGCCAATGCCCAGTTTGAGTTGTTCATTTGCCTTTTGAGTGCAGAACTCAGACGAGTGAGTTCTTTTGAGCTTTATTGTTTGCCACCAGAGCAGTCCCCTCAGGCACGGTGGGTGCCACCAGGGAGCTCTCCAGAAAGGATTCAGGAGGACCTCCAAGGCCTTCTGCCAGGAACAAACCTCCTGGTCTTTCCCCCAAAAACCGTCCTGCCCCTGTGGAAGTGCCCCTTGGAGGCTGCTCGAGGCTGGAGCGTGTCCTTGACTGGGAGAAGCCGTGACCCCCTGATCCCCACGACACAAGCCTTGAGGGAAACAGGCTGAGCCAGGGCTCCTGCAGTTGCCAGGTCAGCTGCGGGGCTGTTTGCCAGCTGCTTTTGGCACCAGCAATGTCTTCTGCAGCTCTTCCTACTGAAGTGCCCCTGGTGCAGCCATGGACAGGCTCCAGATAGGAGGCCTCTGGCTCATCCCCCTCCTGTGACATCCTGCTCTGATAAGCTCCCTGTCTGCCTGTGTCCTGGGAATTGAAGGTCCTGGGCAGGGGATGATGTGGTTCCTCCCCCTTTCCAGAGCCTTTTGCTGGCTGCCAGCTCTGCCCTGCTCTTATCTCCCACTGCTCTGGCTCTCCACAGTTCCTGTAAACACTTCCCTGGCCTGGCTGCATATAAAAGGAAGAAGAATGTGGATCTGGTCTCCCCCTCCACTCCCAAGGGGCCAAGCAATGGAGGGAGACTGGATGTCTAAACCACT
Organism: Corapipo altera; assembly: GCF_003945725.1. Classification (NCBI taxonomy): domain Eukaryota; kingdom Metazoa; phylum Chordata; class Aves; order Passeriformes; family Pipridae; genus Corapipo; species Corapipo altera. The sequence continues at coordinate 1,331,162 of NW_020884945.1, read as the reverse complement.
GGTACAGTTTGGAAGAGCCGAGTTCAAAACCATCTGTGCCAAAGCCACGAGGAGACTGGAATTCATTTTCGACACCGACTAGATTTTATTGTTTGAAACGCCAGGAAAATTCACTCTCAGAAATGTGGGAACTCCCGCTGGATGGCAGCTCTGGCCCTGGATCTCCTTCCTTTTCCTCCACCCCTCCAGCTATGCCTATGCCCCTGGGGATGTGGTGCATCCCTCCCATGGTGGGTACAGGCCTGTGACCCTTTCCACGTCTGGATGGGCTCCGTGAGCAACCCACACTCCTCATTTTGGGAGCGTTTGGACAACCTCTGCCACCTGCTCTCCAAGGGACAGCGGTGGAGACACTCAGCACAGCAGAGGACATCCTCCCCTGGGCCCTCAGAGCTGGTACTTCTTCAGCAGCTCGCTCTGCCACTGCCTCTTCTTGTTGGGGAAGGCGACAGGGATCTTGATCTTCCGGAATTCCTCGATGCACTTGCCCAGCTCGGACTCCAGGGCCTTCCTCTCCTCGCTGAGCACCGGGAGAGCAGCGGGACTGACCTCCACCCCGTTCTCCTTCACCACCACCTGGTCGCTGTTCCGCCTCTGCCCCGCCTGCTTCACCTCCTCCAGCTTCTTCAGCGACTTGGAGAAGTCCAGGGTGTTGGGGCGTGCTGGGCACTCCTCGGGGCCACGGGCTGGGCACTCCTCAGGGGCACAGGCTGGGCACTCCTCGGGGGCACGGGCTGGGCACTCCTCGGGGGCTTCTGGCCATGGCAAGGAGTTGGTGGGGCTGGGGTTCTTCTCCTCTGCCTCAGTGTCTGTGCCTGGGAGGGTCTCGGCCATGACCGGGGGCGGGATGGGCTCCTCATGGCTGGAGGTTGCAACAGCATTCCCACTGCTGGAATTAGCTGGGTCCCGCCTTGTCCCGGGCCTTGGCTGCGGCTCCTCTGGGTCGCTGTGGGCTGGGGAAGGAAAGCAGAGAGGTGTGAGAGGAGCTGGAGCTGCACAGCCCTGAGGACAGGCCGGGGCTCAGCCCTGGGGACAGGCTGGGACACAGCCACGCAGTGCCAGTGGCTTGGATCATAGGATAGTTACAGCCATGTCCCTGTGGGATGCCTTCTGGGCAGGCCAAACTGAGCCACCATGGTGAACCCATCCCCAAACCACGCCCTGGGGAGGCTCAGGTGGTCCTGGAAAGAGTCTGGGCTGCCTGGGCATCATGGGTTGGGCTGCAGTGGTGCTGAGCACAGGAACAGCCCAAGACAGAAAGCCAGGATGTGACAGGAGGCTTTGGAGCTCTATGGGAGTCGCAGGGTCTGGCTGTGCTCAGCAGGGCAGGAAAGCTTTCCCAGCACTCGGGGGCAGAGCCCAAACCTTCCCCAGCCCCTCATCCCTCTGCACCCTCAGTCTGGAGATGACACTTGGTCCCCAGGCCCTGATCCCAGGAGCGTCTCTTCCTTAAACTGAAATTCCCTTTGCAGGAAGCCAGTGGGACATGGATGATCCCAGCCCACCTCCAAAAGGTGGAGGGAAAAGCTGCTCCCAGTGGGATGAATGTTTTGGAGCCAGGCTGAGCCCCTGCCCCCCAAACTGGGGTGGGAGCGAGTTCAAGCTCCACTGGGGGAGCTGAGCTCCAGGGATGGGGTGGGAGAGGAGCTGTGGGAAAGGGGTGGGGATGGATAGGAGGAGAGAGGGGTCTTCACTTAGCCCAACAGAGCCTTCCCATATGTCCTTCCCCACTCCTGATGCCATCAGGACATGCCATCACCTCCGGTGCTGTCGCACCAACAGCGATGCCCATGAGGGAGCACCCAGGGGGTGCTGAGGGAGCTGAGATGGGCTCTGGAGGTGCCTTGGACATGTGGCAGACTCAGTGGTGGGACAGCAGAGATGTCTTCAGGATCTGACCATGTGGGGTGTTCAGGTCTGGGAGAGATCTCACTCCACAGGTGGCAGAGACAATCCCCAAATGTGGCTGTTTCAGCAGCGATTTGTCTTGAGAGTTGGTTTTTTTGTTTGTTTTGTTTTGCATTGTTTCACTTTGTTTTCCCCTAAAGTTCCTATTTTTCTAAATGTCTCTGGTAGAAACACGGCCCTTCCTGCTCTTTGAAAGCTCTGGGACAAGGGGTGTTCCTTGTCATTGTTCCCATGTGCGGGGCTGCTTTTATGATGGGATCAGACACATGGGGATTTTGTTCCCTCTGGAGAACCAGATGTGGTGTTTTGGGCAGCCTGGCACTGGTTTTCATGGCTTCCTCTCAGAGCACAGCACGACCTGCTGTTGTGCAGCTTTAACTCTGTCCCCTCAGGTGAGACCCCTGTGCAGAGCTCTGGGGTCCAGCATCAGAAGGATGTGGAGCTGCTGGAGCGAATCCAGAGGAGGCCACGGAGATGCTTCAAGGGCTGGAGCCCCTCTGCTCTGGAGCCAGGCTGGGAGAGCTGGGGGGGTTCACCCGGAGAAGAGAAGGCTCCAGGGAGAGCTGAGAGCCCCTTGCAGGGCATAAAGGGGCTCCAGGAGAGCTGGAGAGGGACTGGGGACAAGGGATGGAGGGACAGCACAAGGGGGAATGGTTTCCCACTGCCAGAGGGCAGGGATAGATGGGAAATTGGAGAAGGAATTCTGGGCTGGGAGGGTGGGGAGGCCCTGGCACAGGTTGGGCAGAGAAGCTGTGGCTGCCCCTGGATCCCTGGAAGTGTCCAAGGCCAGGTTGGATGGGGCTTGGAGCAACCTGGGCTAGTGGAAGGTGTCCCTGCCCATGGCAGGGGGTGGGATGGGATGATCTTTAAGGTCCCTTCCAACCCAAATAGTTCTGGGATTCTCTGACTGTTTACCCACTGTCTGCCTTTCAAGTTTCACACCCTTCACTATCCCCACCTCAGGAATTCAGGAATATTCCTTTGTCCTTGCATTCCAAATGCTGTGGCTGGCACAGATGGTGACAATGCAGTTGTGGGGGGGGTTATAGGAAGCAATTCCCACCAGGACATGAATTACCCTCACCCTTCCTCTCCCCACACCCCAGTGCAGTTTTCCATGTAGGATTTTAGACAAGGAGCACTCAGGGATCCCTGGATCTCGTGAGTAGCCAAAATTTGGCAGGGTCAGAGCATCACCCACTGATGCAACGTCTGCCCTGCCCAGATGTGCTTCAGTCTTTGCCATTAACCCATGAGAGCAACTCAAAGGGAAGCCCTGGACAAAAGTTTGGATCCATTATAGGAAAAGCAGTGGAGTCTGGGACAGGCTGTGCTGTGAAACCCCCCCTTGCTTCTCCTGGGGGAGTTTTCCATCTCTCTTTTCTCTCCTGTTTTGTTTTTTTTTTTCTCCTTTCCTTATCCCTTAAGACACTTTTCCACCAGCTGAGTTTGGATTCAGGGTGGCTCCCGCCCCACGGAAAGCCCCATTTCTCAAAATCGAAGACCTTGGAAAACAAAGCAAAGGTTTTTCTCTAAAATGTTTAAATTCTTGACCTGCTGGGATTTTTTTTTTTTTTTTTTTTGGAAACACATCTGGTAGCAGAGAGAAAAAAAGGTAAATTATTTCTATTTGAAATTCCTCATCCCACACTTTGACCCTCATGCAGAAGGAGAAAATGTTAAGGGGGATTTTCTTTTTCCTTAAAAACTTCTGTAAGGACAGATTTGGATTTTTTTTTCCCCCTCTTTCTTCCTCTTTTTTTCCCCCTCTTTTTTTTTTTTTTTTTCATTTTGACATTTACTGAGCAGCTCCAGCACTGAAATGACTAGAAGTGGAAAGTGGAAATGTCATCCATCGGCGAGCACAAACCTTGAAGGCTGGATTTGCTTTGGCAAATCTCTCTGGGAAGTTACAGGGATGTCTCTTTGCCCCAAATTCTTTGAGTGATGGGATGAAGTCTCTGAGTCCTTAGACTGCTTTAATCACCTTATCTGTGAACCTCATGGCTGTGTTTGTGCTCTGAGGAGCTGAGCACAGGGAGCATAAGCTGATGCTCCCAAATTCCCGTGAGGAATTAGCTGGGAAATGAATTCAAATCTTCTCAATTCTTCTCCAGCATCTCAGCTCCCAGACCAGCTGGCTCTAGATAGTATTTATTTTCTAATGGTTTCCACAAATTTTTTAGATCACATTATTCCCATTTGAGGCACAGGGAAGGCAAAAAACTTGTTAAGGTCACTGGGCTGGGCACAATCCCAAGTTTCTTGGGTGTGGCTCCTGCAGATTCCTCATACATGACCACCCTGATGCCCTCTGGGAGGTCTAGAAAAGCTGGGGGGAAGCTACAAACCTGCAGTCTCCACACTCCTGCAATCCCTCTGCTCTTAATCACAGAATCTTGGAATGGGTTGAGTGGGAAGAGACCTTAAAGCTCGTCCAGTCCCACCCCTGCCATGAGCAGGGACACCTCCCACTAGCCCAGGTTGCTCCAAGTCCTGTCCAACCTGGCCTTGGACA
>NW_020884945.1:1302361-1306736 GCF_003945725.1 Corapipo altera | reverse complement strand
GTAATGATGAAGTGCTGACTCAGCAGTCAGAGGTGCCACAGGGGGATTGGGAGTTGGGCAGGGGGAGAAGAAACCACAGAAAATATAAAACATTCCCTTCAGGAAGTAGATTAATGTTCTAAATTGAGACCTGGCTGCTCCTGGGGCAGGCAGACAAAATTAAACTCAGCCCAAAGCCAATCAGGAAAACTGAGAAAGGCATAGAGGGGGTTTTAAAGGGACAGGGGGAGATCAGGACAGTGAAGCTAAAGGGGAAAGAAAGAAGGAGGCAGCTGATGGGAGCATGGCAAATACTTGTAAAACTGTGGGTTTTTTGGGAAAATAAAGTGAATTCCTTCTAAAATTAATTTAGATAAGATTGAACCACAGAATCCCAGAATGGTTTGGGTTGGAAGGACATTAATTGTTCCACTCCCTGCCATGGGCAGGGACACCTTCCACTGTCCCAGGTTGCTCCAACCTGGCCTTGGACACTTCCAGGGGTCCAGGGGCAGCCACAGCTTCACTACCCAACCTGTGCCAGGGCCTCCCCACCCTCCCAGCCCAGAATTCCTTCCCAATATCCCATCTACCACTTCTCTCTTTCAGTTCCAAGTCATTCCCCCTCGTCCATTGACTCCAGGCCCTTGTGAAAAGTCTTATCATTGAACCACAACCCTCTGGGATGTTTGGCATCACTCCCAAACTGAGCTTAAGGGGAAATTCTCCTGGAATGGGACTAACTCCCAGCAGAACAGGAATCTCTTGGGCTGAAATCTGCCCACCAGGCACTGTCAGGTCAGGACACAGAGCTGGATGTGATCTCTGCCTGCTGACAAATCCCCTCCTCCTGAGCTTGTTCCCTAATGGAATAGTTTGAGTTTTCAGCCTGGGGATGGTTGGAGATGGGCCAGGGCAGGTAATCCCTGCTGCTTTATTCATGATTAGAAAGCTTTTCCCTTTCCCTTGAACATCATCTGGGGCTGATTTGGTTTCAGGATGTGTCCAGTGCTGGGCTCAGAGTTGTGAGGGAGGAGAGAAGAGCAGAGGATGGTCAGGAAACCTGGAGGGAGGTGGAGAGGAGGAGGAGACCCCCGGGAAAGGGCAGGAGATGGGTGGAAAGCTCCATAACCAAGAGGGATCAAACCCCCTGGTCCAGCCTCTTCTGCCTCTGCCCATCCTCAGACATGTCTTTACAGGAGCAGGGGCAAGGCCAGGATGGTTTTTACACCTGTTGCTCATGGCAGAATTCATCAGAAAATTGCAGCAGCCCAGGCTTTGAGGCTGGAGCTAAATCTCTTTAAATCAGTGTCACTGAGCTCCCATCCAGCCATTATTTAAATAAGTGTTGGTTTTATTAATTTTATTTGAGTCTGGTCTTCAGAAGAAAGAAGAAAAAACCAAACCAAACCACTACTACCACAACAAAAAATGAAATGAAATGAAATAAAATAATATAAAATAAAATGAAATAAAATAAAATAAGCTCATGATTTTGTTTCAGATCAGCTGTAAAATGACACAAAATAAAATACAGCTCTGCTGGATTCCACCTCCTTGCCAGTTTTGCAGGCAGGTGAGGGCAGGGAAAAGCCAGCCTGGGAAACACAGGAGGAATCTCCATGAGGAAAGGCAAGGGAGACAAGCCTGTCACTGTCTCTTCCCTGCTAAAATTCCCATCAAGGCTGATTTCAGTCTTGTTGTGGCTTCCCAGTCCCTGGAAGTGTCCAAGGCCAGGCTGGAGCAACCTGGGATAGTGGGAGGGAGTGGAACTGGATGGGCTTTCAGGTCCTTCCAATGCAAACCAGTCTGGGATTCTGTGGGTCTGTGACCATCTGGGACTGCTGGAAAAGCTCCTGAGCAGAGACAACAAGTGACTGAGTTTCATGAAGTCACTGAAGGTCACCAAGAGCCTCCTTTGTGTACTTTCAGTTGCCTGCCAGAGTCCTCCACCCTCTGTCACACCACAAGGTGCTGAAATTTGGGTCCTTTCCTGCAGGAAGCCGAGGGAGATGCCCCTTCAGATAAGGCTCTGGTTGGAGGGCTGGGGTGGTGACAGGAGCTCCAAGAGCAGGAGGTGGGCAGGGGGGCAATGGCAGAGGAGAGGGAGAGGAGGGGCTGCCAACCAGCACAGCCAGAGATGAGGCTGAGATGGAAATGAGAGGTGAGAGAGCAGCAGCCTCTGCTCTGCCACCTGCAGGGATCCAGCAGGGAAAGGCAGGGAAGGACATCCCTGTGCTACCTGGATGCAGGGAAGGACATCCCTGTGTCACCTGGATACAGGTGAAGGACACCCTGTGCACACCTGGATATAGGAAAAGGACATCTCTGTACACACCTGGATACAGGTGAAGGGCACCCTGTGCACACATAGATATAGGAAAAGGACATCCCTGTGCACACCTGGATATAGGAAAACGACATCCCTGTGAACACCTGGATGCAGGGAAGGACATCCCTGTGTATACCTGGATATAGGAAAATGACATCCCTGTGCACACCTGGATGCAGGTGAAGGACACCCTGTGCACACCTGGATATAGGAAAAGAACATCCCTGTGCACACCTGGATGATGGGAAGGACACCCTGTGCACACCTGGATACAGGAAAAGGACATCTCTGTGAACACCTGGATGCAGGGAAGGACATCCCTGTGTCATCTGGATGCAGGTGAAGGACACCCTGTGTACACCTGGATACAGGAAAGGGACATCCCCGTAAACTTGTCAGTGCTGGGTCCAGTGAAAAAGCATTTGCATCCAAACTGCTGCATCTCTTCCTTCTCCTCTGTCAGGATTTCCCCACGGCAGGATATTTATTCCAGGCTCTGGCTGCATCCAGTGGCATCCCTTGTTCAAATACTGGGGATGCTTCCTGCCTTGGTACACCAAGCCCTTGCCCCTGATGTTACAGTCAGTAATTCCAGGGGTCTGCCCTGGAATCCGAGGAGATGGATGCACCAATCCTCCCTTTCTCAGCCCCCAGGATCCCAAGGGATCATCTCTGATGGATGTTTGTACAACCTTAAATCTTCCAGGGAGGAGACACCAGTGCTTCCCCCGAGCCTTTCCTGGCTGTGCTGCACATTTACCAAACCTTCCCTGCAGAGAATGAAGTGGTTTTATTCCCCTTTCTCCAGTGACCTCACGGGATAATTGATTACCACCCATTTTATAATTAAACTTTGCCTGATGATGGACTGTTTTCATGTCCTCTGCTTCCCAGACTAAACAACCCCCACTCCTCCAGCATTTCCTAATAAGCTCTGCTTGCTGAACCTCATCTTGTTCGTTCTCCTCCTCTGGAATTCCTCCAGCCCAGCAACATCTTCCTTACCCCATCGTCCCAAAGCAGGAGGGACATTCCAATCCCCCACCAGGCTGAGGAGAACAACGTTCCCCAGCTCTGCCACCGCTCAGGGCCCTTCAAACATCACTTTGGAGCAGATTTTCGTGCAAAGCCCCCCAGCCACCCTTTGGAACTTGTGTCCTTCAGCTCAGAGCCCCCTCCAGGGAGTTGCTGCAGGTCCCGTCTCTCCCTCAGCGAGTTGTTCAGGAAAATCTCGACCCCAGAGCCCTCCTGCAGCTCCCACTGCCTGTTCTCCTGCCCCAGTGGTGAACTGGGGACGACCACTCCGAGATATTTAAGAGCTGACTGTGCCCTGGTTTTCTCCAAGAGGTGGAAAACTGCAAAACCCCTCTCAGGAGAAGAGCTCTGGGTTCTTCCTGCCCTGCTGAGGGAACTTCTTGCTGCCTGCCCAGCCCAATCAACTCCAGCCCCCCTCCCAGGGACTATTTTGGGCAGGAAACCTCAGATCAGCAATGAGACTGCCCGGGGAGAAGTGGTGACAAGTGGGTGGTCAGGGAATATTTGTGTGCTTGAGGCTGCAGAGCTCTGGGTCACGCTCTTGGGCTCGTGTTTGAGCCGAGCTCAGGAGGTTCTCAGCTTGCTGCTGGGATGGCTTGGCTGAAATGGCACCTGTGGGGCTGCAAATCGTGTGTTTTCACACCCAGAGCCTGATAATTGTGGTGGGGAGGAGTGTGGAGCAGTGCAGGGACGAGGGAAAAGCTGTACCCTGGGCTGGGAGAGGGCACAGCCTGCTCTGGGCAGGGCCCTGGGGGCATCCTGGCACAACTCCTGGGCATGGAACGTCCCCTCCCCCCCGACAGCAGGGAGAGGCTGAGCCTGGTCTTACTTGCAGCAGTTAAACCAGAGTTTAACTGGGATGGATGGGGACACTGGGGTGGGGAGACTGGGGAGGGATGGGAGGGGGAGACCAGGATGGGATGGGAACACTGGGATCAGGATGCTGGAATGGGGACACTGGGATGGGATGGGGAGACCAGGCTGGGATGGGAACACTGGGATGGGATGGGGACACTGGGATGGAATGGG
>NW_020884945.1:1289446-1302351 GCF_003945725.1 Corapipo altera | reverse complement strand
TGGGATGGGAACACTGGGATGGGATGGGGACACTGGGATGGAATGGGGAGACCAGGATGGGATGGGAACACTGGGATGGGATGGGGATGCTGGGATGGGATGGGGAAACCAGGCTGGTATAGGGACAGTGGGATGGGATGGGATGGGATGGGGAGACCAGGAGGGGATGGGGACAGTGGGATGGGATGGGAACAATGGGATGGGAACACTGGGATGGGATGAGGAGACCAGGATGAGATGGGGACACTGGAATGGAATGGTGAGACAAGGATAGGATGGGAACACTGGGATGGGATGCGATGGGATGGGATGGGATGGGGAGACCGGGCTGGGATGGGAACACTGGGATGGGGATACCAGGAAGGGATGGGGATACCAGGAAGGGATGAAGAGACCAGGATGGGATGGAGAGACCGGGATGGGATGGAGAGACCAGGATGGGATGGGGAGACTGGGATGGGAAGTTAAAGCCGAGCCCAAACAGTCTGTGGTGAATCGAGAGTGAGAGGTGTCCACAAATCCCTTTATTCTGCTGATCTCTGTCTCTGCTGCACCTTGGGATGGCTGGACAGAGCCACTGGCCCTATTTGGACTAATAAAACCTGCCCAAACCCCACAGCAGGTCCTGCACTCAGCTGGTGGCTGCAAGGTCTAAAATTTCTCTGCCAGATCATTTTGTGGGCAAGTGCAGAGCTCCAAAGCACTGGATTTGAATTCCGTGTGGTTCAGGATGGCTCCAGGCTGTGGGGGCAGCCAGGGGAGGGGTGGCTGTGCCTCCTGCCAGGTCACCCCAGGGAACCAGCCCCTCTCTGTGGGATTTGGTGATTCCTGTCTGAATTTAGCTCTTGTGGAATTGGGTTTGGTTCAAACCAGGCTGGGAAGGCATTGGGAATGGTGTAGGAACACCTTGGGCACGTGGCAGGAGCAGCCATCCCATCTCCCCATCCCATCCCATTCCATCCCATTTTCCCACCCCGTCCCCTCCCACTCCATCCCATCCCATGCCATCCCACCCATCCTCCTTGCTGATGGACAGGAAGGAACTGCTGGGGAAAGGGGGGAGGCAGACCCTGCTCCACATGGGATGGGCTATCCAGGGAGGGCTCTCTGCTCCTGTTCCTGCTTGTGACACATCTGTGTCCCTCTGCTCTCCTCAATCCTGCTGCCCAAGCCCTTGGAATTGCGAGGGGCACATGGAATGTGGCAGAGGGATGGGCTGGGGAGGGACAACTGGAGCAGCATCTTCCCCAGAGAAAAAGAGGCTCCGGGTCAGGACGGGTTTGGTTTTGAGGTGTTTTGAGATGTTTGGGGTTTGCATTCCCATGGCCAGGGACACCTTCCACTATCCCAGGTTTCTCCAACCCGGCCTTGGACACTTCCAGGGCTGGGGCAGCCACAGCTTCTCCGGGCAGCCCGTGCCTGTTGCTTATATCCCATCTAAATCTTCCCCCTTTTAGTTTAAAACCCTTGTCCTGTTGCAACAGACTCAGCTCAAAAGCACAAATGCCAGCAGAGATTAGAGCTGCGGGCACAGTTTTGGGTCTAAACTCATTTATTCTGGGTTATTTGTTCTTTTCCCTTTGTTCTCCCTGAGTTTTCCAGGTTTGCTCCCCTCCCAGCAAGGCTCAGACTCCCTCAGAAAGTCCCTGCAACCCCCACAGCGGGGATGAGCCCCCAAAACTCGTTTCACAAGTGACTCTCCCTCTATCCCGGGGTCTCCTGATTATCCAGGGCTGAGCCAACGCTGAAAGCTCCCAGACAAGCAGCTTTCTCAGGAAGTGCCGTCCTGGAAAACGCGGCCAAAGAGAAAATAAACTCCCCTGAGCCACAGCAAACGACCCAAACCTGCAATTTGTGCCTTCGGTCTGCGAAGGGCTGGGGCTGTGTTTTCCCAGAGGTTAAAACACAGGCTAGGGATGTTATTTTCGGGAATGGCTGAGCCCCGGTGAACGGATCCATCCCCAAATCCTGTTTGTGCAGACGCAGAGCCGGGCTGGGATCCCGGCCAGGTCCTCCCCCGCCGGGATGGCCTCGGGCTTTGGAATTACACGCGGTGGGAGTGGAAAAGAGGCTGTTTTGCAGGTGGTGCTGAGTAATTCCAGACACAACTGCAACTAAATGGAATTCTCTCCTCCCCCCCAGCCCCAAAAGCTGTTCTGGGCTGGTGATTAAGGCTGGGGGTTACTGGGGAGGGGCAGATTTGGGCTGTCTGCCTCTGGACAGGGTGGGACCTTCCACCATCCCTCAGATGGAGCTGAGCTGGTCTCTGAAGCTCCAAGAGCCCCGGGAGCTGATTCAAGACGAGGATCTTGTCTGAGGTTGTTCTCCACCCTTTGCTGGCTCCCCTTGGGCAGCACAAATCCCAGCATCCCCAAATGGTTTGGGGAGGGAGGGATTTCACTCCTCCTGGGCTATCAAAGGTGCTGGGGACAACCAGGCTCTGACATCCACCATGAGGGTGACGAAGGGGGAGCAGATCAAGCTCCTTGGTTGCACAAAATGCCAGCTTTGAGCAAGTCAAGAACCATTTTTGGCAACCTCATCTGCATCCAACCCCTCTCCACCTGCTGGCCTGGCAGCCACAGCACCCTCCTTGCTGGAGTGTTGGTGTGTGGAGAAGGGAGTGACCAAGCTCCTGGGGGACACTGTCTCCTGCTGCTTTCCCACCTTTCCAGGTCAGCTGCTGAATTCCAAGGACGTGGTCCACGGTGTGGCATCCCAAGAGCAGAGCACATGTGGTGCTACAGCTGCTCTGGGGCCCCCTCTGAGGTTTCCATCCTTGTTAATGATCTTGTTAATTATCTGGGAGAACACAGAGCTGCTGATCTTATCCTAGGAGGGACCTCCAGCAGCACAGGAGGTCACAGTGACCACTGTGAGCCCGGGGGTGTCTGGGATTTGGGCCTTGAGCACATGGAGAAGCTCCTGGATGAGCCATGTGTGTGTGTCCCCTCCAGGAAAACTGCAGCCCCTTCTTGGGGGTGTGTCCAAAAAATGGCTTCAAATTGCCAGAGGGCAGGGCTAGGTGGGATATTGGGAAGGAATTCTGGGCTGGGAGGGTGGGGAGGCCCTGGCACAGGTTGCCCAGAGAAGCTGTGGCTGCCCCATCCCAGGTTGGATGGGGCTTGGAGCCACCTGGGCTAGTGGAAGGTGTCCCTGCCCATGGCAGGGGGTGGGATGAGATGGGCTTTGAGGTCTCTCCCAACCCAACCCATCCTGTTATTCTATGCTAGGATGGTTGTAAGAAGATGCTGCTCCAGCATTCAGGGGCTGTGGGGAGCAGGGGATGCCCAGCCAGAAAAGGGGCTCCCCCAGGAGGACCCAGCAGCACGAGGGTGTCTGCCAGCAAACCTGGGAACAGGGAGAGGTTTCCTGGCTCCTGCCAACCCTCAGCTTGGCAGGGGACAGGACGGCTTGTCCTTCATTTACAAACCTTCATTTACATGACGCTGATGGATGACCTCGGTCAGCTCCAGGGGAGGGAGGGAGGGAGGGAAAAGAACTGCTCGTGATGAAAATCCCTGGTGCCAAGACCTCATCCCTCCTGGCAAACACAAACACATCCCAAAGGAAGGAAACAGCTGCTCTTTCCAGGCTCTGCAAAATTTACTGGGGGGGGGGGGGGGGGACTTAGAAACACCCCTAAACTGAGGGAGCAGGGAGGGCTATGAGGTAAGAACAAGCCCTTATCCTAACCCCGAAATGCCTGGGATGTGTTCAGCTTTCCAGCCTGCTGGGAAGTGCTTTCCTGGCCCCTTTCACTGGTGTGACTTCTAGAAGACTGGGAATCCTTCCAAACTAGGACCTGGGGATTTCGGTTCCCCCGGAGCAAAATTAGCGTTAAAAGGCTGCGGCGGCGTGGGGCGGCTCGTTAATCTTTGTGTTGTTCCCCCGAGGGTTTGTGTTAAATCCTCTCCAGGCACGCAAAGAACAATAACGATTTGGGAACGCCCGGGAGGAGGGAGGGGGGAAGCATTGGCTGTACCCTCGGTTTTCCTCAGGTTTGGAGCTGCTCCATGAAAGTGCCTGAAGTCAAACGAGACGTTTCCACCGACACGGACGAGGAGCTGGAAAAGCAGCTGCGTCGGGAGCGATTTGAAAAAAAAAAAAAAAACCCCAAAAAAAACCCCCAAAAAAAAAAAAAAAAAAAAAAAAGCGAGTTCTGCAGGAAAAATAAGAAGTTGTGAATGTCAAGGAGGCTCTGCCTGCTCAAAAAATCGTTGCTGGGAGCTCTCTGAGCTCATGGGAAGCCCGTGGCAGCTCCTCTTCTCCCTGCTGTGAGATATCAGGGGGTGATCAGGCTCCCCCTCCCCAGGCAAGGTTGAGCCCGATTTTTTGGGGAGGGCCAGGTCTGCTGTTGCAACCTCCACGTGCCAAGGAGATCCAGTGGGAGCTGAGGGAGAAAAGGAGACATCCCTGAGCAGCCCTTGGGGGCCATGGGGAAGCTCTGGGCAGGGTTGTGAAACAGTTTCCTGTTTACTTCTCTCTTTTCTCAGCTAACTACAGACTCTGCCTCCTAAACTGCTGCCTTTACCAGCCCTGTCCCCCTGTGCCCCCCATTCCTTCAGCCTTGAACCAGCTCAGCCCCAGAAGGACACCCTGCATCCTCAGCAGTCCTGCCCCCTCCACTTGCAGCTGGAAAAGACCATCCTCCCGGGTCCTTAATGGCATTTAATCCCTTGAGTTGATTAAAACAGTATATTAACCAGCCAACTCGGCAGTAATGGCAATAATAGCTGCACTTAGGGCATAATTGCTCTAAAGGAGCTGTAATCCCTTGTTCTACTGGAGAGGGGAAGGATTAAAGCTTATTTGGGGTGGGGTTTTTTTTGGTTGAAAGCCTCAGCTCTTGAGGAAGTGATGCCCAGGTGGGACAAAACTGGAACCCGGGCGGTGGAGGCTGTTTTAAGACACGTTTGAGGACAAAAAGTGCTGGGTGGAGCTTGAAGCAACCTGGGCTAGTGGGAGGTGTCCCTGCCCAGGCAGGGGGTGGAATGGGATGAGCTTTAAGGTTCCTTCCAACCCAAACCATTTTGGGATCCTAGAACCGTGTTCCATGGTTGTCTCGGTGCTGAGAGCTTTGGGTCCCTGGGTGGAGGGCAGAGGTGGGCAGGCTCTGCCCCATGTTGTGCAGGACCAGGGCTTTCACCACGTCTCAGAGGTGAGGGAGGTGCTGGGGGATCCATCTCGTCACCCCCAGGACAGCTCAGCTCTGCACAACAGCCCTGCAAGGACCCCAGATGGGGTTTTCCCTGTGCTGTGAGTGCAGAAACTGAGGCAGAAGCCCCACTCTGGGTTCACTAAACCTTTTCTCTTTGGGTTCTCCAGGGTCACAAGAGTCACCACCTTCTCTGGCTCCACGTGCTGCTCATCTGGTTCCCTGTAAACACCCTCTGTCTGGCCGACCCCAAAGCACGAGGCTGAGTTAAGGAAAACTTGAGGGTTGTTTGTTGTTGGTTTTTTTTTTTTTTTTACAGTTTCCTTTATTTACTTCTCTTTGCCTTTGAGCCTTAAACATTTGGGCCTTTGTTTGGTTTTGCAATTCTGAGCCCTTCCTTGTCACGGAAAAGGGCCCCGAACTAAAAGCCAAACAAATTCAAGAGCGGAATTTCGAGGGAAATCCAGCAAAAGCAGGAGGGATGAGCCACTCCTGCTCCCTCAGGATGGACTCAGAGTGGGATGTGCTGGGCCCTGGCACACCTACACACAGGTGCAGGGATTTTGGGGTCAGTGGGACAGGATCACCTGCTTGTACCTGCACAGAGGAGTCACAGAACCTCAGAATGGTTTGGGTTGGAAGGGACCTTAAAGATCATCCAGTCCCACCCCCTGCCATGGGCAGGGACACACTAGCCCAGGTTGCTCCAAGCCCTGTCCAGCCTGGCCTTGGACACTTCCAGGGATGGGGCAGTCACAGCTTCTCTGCCCAACCTGTGCCAGGGCTTCACCACCCTCCCAGCCCAGAATTCCTTCCCCAATATCCCATCTATCCCTGCCCTCTGCCAGTGGGAAGCCATTCCCTGTGTCCTGTCCCTCCATCCCTTGTCCCCAGTCCCTCTCCAGCTCTCCTGGAGCCCCTTTAGGCCCTGCCAGGGGCTCTCAGCTCTCCCTGGAGCCTTCTCTTGTCCAGGTGAACCCCCCCAGCTCTCCCAGCCTGGCTCCAGAGCAGAGGGGCTCCAGCCTGAAAGATCATCTTGGTCTCTGGGCACCCTGTGCCAGGGCCTCCCCACCCTCCCAGGGAAGGATTTCTTCCCAATATCCAGCACTGCCCCCTCTTTAGGTGGCTCTGTCTTTTGGGACACTGGTAGGGAAACCACCCCTCTCCAAGGGTTCTGGGAGCAGGAGAATGAGGATGCAGCCTGGGCAGGTGGGAACAGCTCTCTGTGAGGGAATTCTTGGAGAGCTGGTGGTTCTCCTGCCCTCAGTGCCCATCCATGGGGTGGAGTAAGAAGGGGGTGGTGGTGGGCCCTGGTACTGCCAGCAGGCATCTGTTCCCAGAGACCAGGATGTTCCTCCTGCCCCTAAAGGGTATAACCAGCTCTGCAGCCCCCAAAGCTGCTCCTTGTCCCCGGGTTTTGGGAGTCCACAGCCTCCTCAGAGGAGGGACCTCTCCAGACCTCAGCCATGCTGAGCTCCCATGGTCCTGCTCCAGAGCACGGGCTGAGCCAGGATCTGACCCTGGGGAGTGAAGAGAGGGAAGAGCACAGCCTCAAAGCCTGTTTTTCTTGCTTCTTTGTATGGCAACATTCTCTTGTCCTCTGTGGGAGCTCCCAGGGCTGTTCCTGCTCAGCCCTCCTTCATGTCCTGCTCTGTGAGGAGCAACAGGGTTTTGCACCTTCCTCCATGGAGCAGGAAGACCCCTCCAAAGGCCCTGGACAGGGGGATATCCCTGCTCCCAGGCTTTCTGTGGTGGCTCCATGGCTGTGTGCCCAGAGCTGAGGTTTTGGGAGCTACAGAAATCCCCAAGGATGCTCCTAAGACTCCCGTACCCTCCCACTGAGCTTTACTCTGGATTTGATGTTCCCTTTCCTTAAATAAAGAAAACAGTTTTTAGAAATCCACACTTTGTCCCAATAATTGTCCTGCTGCCTCTCCATTAGGGACTTTTCCTTCTGTCAAAGGTCCTGCTGCTTCCTTCCAGATCCAGGCTCAAAGCACAAGATTGAAGCATCTGAGCCTCCTTGACCTGCTGGAGCAAATCCAGAGGAGGCCACGGAGCTGCTCCAAGGGCTGGAGCCCCTCTGCTCTGGAGCCAGGCTGGGAGAGCTGGGGGGTTCACCTGGAGAAGAGAAGGCTCCAGGGAGAGCTGAGAGCCCCTTGCAGGGCCTAAAGGGTTCCAGGAGAGCTGGAGAGGGACTGGGGACAAGGGATGGAGGGACAGGACACAGGGAGTGGCTTCCCACTGCCAGAGGGCAGGGATAGATGGGAAATTGGGAAGGAATTCTGGGCTGGGAGGGTGGTGAGGCCCTGGCACAGGTTGGGCAGAGAAGCTGTGGCTGCCCCATCCCTGGAAGTGTCCAAGGCCAGGTTGGATGGGGCTTGGAACAACCTGGGCTGGTGGAAGGTGTCCCTGCCCATGGCAGGGGGTGGGACTGGATGATCTTTAAGGTCCCTTCCAACCCAAACCATTCCATGATTCCACGATCTTCCAGCTCTGCTCAGCACCTCTGTCTGTCTCCACCAGGGACCTGTGAACTAAACAAATTAAACTAAATAAACCTATCTCAGGTGCACTCCAGGGCTTGCCAAGTCCTCTCCCGTGGAGCTTGGAGAGGGCAGGAATCCCACCCAGTCTGTTTTCTCGTGTGGTTTTGCTGCTTGTGAAATGGCCCCAAAACCTGCAGCACCTTCTGTGTGCCTGTGGTGGGAAGGGGCTGCTCTTCCCAGTCCTGGGCCCTGGGCAGCAACTGGGGAGAACACAGTGAGGACCTCGGGTCTAGAGAAAGGGTGTGGAAGGGGCTCTTGTTTCCTGCCTTCCCACAGAGATCCTCTAAAATGTGATGGAAGAGGACCAGGACAAGCCCACACTCCATCTCACTGGCTCCAAAGATCAGGAATATCAGATCATGGAACCGAGGCATCCCAGGAGGGTTTGGGTGGGAAGGGAGCCTAAAACTTGCAAATGATTCCAAAAGCAGGTGTTTTTTATTGAAAGGGTAAGTAAATCCTCCTTCCAAAATTAATGTAGATAAAATTGAACTATAAAATCCTGGAATGGTTTGGGCTGGGAGGGACCTTAAAGCCCCTCCAGTTCCACCCCCTGCCGTGAGCAGGGACACCTTCCACTAGACATGGTTGCTCCAAGCTCCATCCAACCTGGCCTTGGACACTTCCAGATCTCTCCTAGCCCTGATCAGCCTTTTCCAGAGCTCCTAAATGAACCCAGGAAGGCTGGGCTTGTGCAGCTCCTCCAATACCACCAGCCATGTGCTTCGTGCTTTCCATACAAATGCTCTTCTTCCCTCTTTATGGCCTGTTTGGAATTGCAGGGGAGGATGGCAGAGTGTGCAGCTAAGAGCTGTTTCTCCTCTCTAATTGCTGTCTCCTCCTCTCCCTCCTGCTCAACCTCATCATCCCATTTCGGGCCGAGTCTGGGGAGCCACAGGCTGAGCTTTAGTCTGGGAATGGAAAGGAGATTTCTTTCCCATGGGAGATTTGTCCTGATGCCCTGGGCCTTGAGGGGCTCAATCAGGAGACTCCTGGCAAAGTGGACTCTGCATCTTGGTGTGTCTGTCCTGGAGGAGGGTAAGGAGAGAGAGCAAACAGACATCTGGGATATAGGGACTGTGCTTTGGACTCGACTGTGATTGAGATGGAATTTGGTTTAGTCTGTTTGCGAGAACATCTTTCACTCAGATCCTGTCCAGCTCTCCTGGAGGAGGGGGAGAGAATTCCAGCCCATCCATCACCCAGAACTAAGCAAAACTTTTCTGACTGCAAGAGCCTTTTAAGAAAACCATCTGCACATCACCCAGTCGCCGAGTCCAGCCTGCTTTAGCTCAGAACAAGCTGTCAGAACAAGCTTCCTTTGGCAGTGAGCTTTGGCTCTGGGCAGCCATCGGAACCCAGCGGATCTCCTGGCTCTCAGCACTTCCAGCAGACACAAACACTGCCTGCTCAGCTGCCTCCCCTCTCCTGCCTCCCCTGGAGCCCCAGGAAGGAGGCCCAGAGGTCCCTGCACTGCTCTGCACAGTGTTTCACCCCCTGCACCTCCCAGCCAGCTGCTGGCAGCTGCTAAACCCAGCCTGGAACCTTGTTTGGTGAAACCTCCTCCTCCAGAGGAGCATCCAGGCTGCAGTTTCTGCACCAAGAATTAGAGAACCCCCCTGTGTCTCTGCTAGTTCTTCTCAGCCCATGCTGGTGAAGAGAGGGGCTTTGGGGGGTTATTTTTCAAATTAAGAAAACTTTGGCCAGGTTGGATGGGGTTTGGAGCAACCTGGGCTAGTGGAAGGTGTCCCTGCCCATGGCAGGGGGTGGGACTGGATGAGCTTTAAGGTCCCTTCCAACCCAAACCATTCCATGATTCCATGAGAGTAGAAGAGCTTGGTTACAACTTCCAGCTACTGTTGCTTCCACCCTTTCTGTGTTTCTTGATCTCTAAATCCTTTGCTATTTCAACACTCCATCAAGTCGCTGGGATCTTTGGGATGTGCTGACCTGGTCTCCCATGACAGGATGGGATTTCTGGGCTGGGAATGGGGGTTTTGTGCCTCCCCTCTAACTTCTCCAATCTCCTGGTCCCCACAGGACCCTGCTTGTCCTCTTCCCAGTCCCTCAGGATTGATGTGTTCCATCCTTACTGCTGTGGGCAGGATGGGGAGAGCTCAGCTTTGGGGCAGGGCAGGACTAAACTGCCACCAAACAGAGGGTGAAGACAGAGGGGGTGAAGACAGAGCAAGTGTTTCCAGATGTTCTCTTGGGGTGGCAGGAGTGTCTGATGGAGCCAGATGGGATTTGGCTTTTCCTTAAGCTCGGTTCCTGCAGGTTTTGTGCAGAACGAGCAACCAGCAATTTGTGGGAAGGCAGACCCACCCCGAGCTCCTGCTCTGCATCATTCCCACCAGGGATTTTATTCTGGGATGGCTGATCTTCTGGGCATCCCTAAATGAAAGGGTGGGTTGTGTTATCCCTCTGAGGAAAAACACACTTCAGAAACTCTTCATGAAAACATTCCTTGGTGCCTGGGGAGCTCAAAGGATGCTGTCCCCACCATGGGACCCACTGCCAGGAGACCCCCTTGGGGGGTTATCTTAAAAGTCATCCTAAAACTATCCCAAATCCCATCCTTAGGACCAAGGAGGTGGGTGGCCTGGCACGTGGGAAGGGACCAGGGCTCTGTTAGCTGCAGTCCTTCCCAGCAGGATGAGAAAAGCTGAGGAGGGCTCAGTGCAGGTCAGATTAAAATAATCCCAGGGATCCCTCCTGGCCCCAGGTTTTTGCAGATAACGGGACTAATCCCTCCCTGCACGTGCAGGCCACCTCTCCCTCAGGTATGGGCTGCACCCCCCTGCCCATGTGCCCCTCCTGGGAGGTGCCAGGCCAGGGGTTCCACTCCCACGTCACAGCAAAGCCAATCCAGGGGCACCTGGATCCTCCCCAAAACCCAGGAGCTGCAGCTGCTTTGGGGAGGATCTTTGGCTGTAGCTCCCACAGGGATCCTCCGAAGGGCGACGACAGGTGACCACAACAGGGCCATGTCCCATCCAAAGATCAGGAATACCAGGGCATGGAACCAGGGCATCCCAGACTGGCTTGGGTTGGAAGGGACCTTAAAGTTCATCCTATGGGCAGGGACACCTCCCACTAGCCCAGATTGCTCCAAGCCCTGTCCACCAGCACCTCCAGCAGCATCTGGTGCTCTGCTCCAGGGCCTGGGGTGTCCCCAAACAAGATGTATGTCTTTAAAAAAAGAGCCTGTGCAGCACTGGGGGAGAAGGTTGGGAGATTTAATGTGTGAAAGAGAGAACATCAACGGGCAAACTCTGGGGAATGTCCATCTGTTAGAAAAACAGATGAAAATGTTGGGCTTGACGTGCTGCAGAGCACTCAGACTCGTGGGAAGAGGCTTGGGAAGAGGGATGTGCCACTGGTAGTGGCAGAATTTATGGGCCATCAGGAGTTTTGGCAGGACTCCCAAGGGAAGGAGGCAATAACTGTGCTGAGAGCAGCTCCAGGTGGGGAAAAGGTGACTCTGGAAGGGGATCTGTGACCCCACTGACCCAAGAAACCTCCAAAAGGAGAGAGAAACTGAGCATGAGGAGCAAGAGAACCATTAACGAATAAAAGTTAAAACACTAATTTATAAGACAACTATAATTTGCAGCAAATAAACACTAATTCCTTTGCTTGCTAAAATGTATAAATAGTTAAAAGTGTTGATGACTGAAATAGATGCTTTGTGGAGGGATCTCCAGGTACCTCAGCACTGGATAAAGTAACATGGACTTTTTAAGCCAACAAACTGCTTTGGGAGTTTATTCCCCAGTTTTTGGTGACAGAAGCATCAGTTTAACCCAGCTGTGCAGAGGCAGAGCCTGAAGAGCAGGGTTATGTCACCTCTTGGGAATTAAAAAAAGCACCTCCCACTCCAACAGGAGGGAAGGGAGATGAACAAGGCTTGGTTTTACCCCTGGAGTAAAATGGACATCCTGGGTGGTGGGAGGTGCTGAGGGGAGAGCACAAGAGGACAGAACAAGCTCAGAGCAACCCAGAGACAGACCAGCAGCAGCTCCAGTCCTGGAAACATCTACAAATACAGGAACGTTCCCAGGAAAAGGCAGCAAAACAGGCACCACCAGGGAAATGCCTTTTTGCCCAGCTCAGTGACTTGCCGTGATGGCTCAGAGGCTGAAGACCTCCAAGAGATGCTTTCTCATGCCACCATTTCCCTGGAAATGGTCTCTCCTCAGGGCCAAACTAACCACGTTCTCCTGCCAGCCACGGGCAGCAGCAGCAGGACACTTCCCATGATTGTGCAAAGAAGGGACACAACCCCAAACCGGTTGGATTTTTGCTGAGCTAGACCTCAACAAAAGGATTTTTGCACGAAGTCTCAGCTTGCAGGAAAACCATCAGGCTTTAAAATGATTCCAAAGTAGCCTCTGATCGTGTTTCCTGGGGGTATTGGGTTTAACAGCCCAGCTCACATAACCTGCCAGATCAAACCCCCCTGAATGTTGACTCTGCCATTATGGTTTCTCCCTCAGGAAAAAAAACCCTTCCTCTCAGGAGATCAATTTTTTTTCAGCCCAGTTTCAGAGGGGAAAAAAAACACATCAAAACACCCACATTTCTCACAAGGCAGCAATTTCTTTTCCCAGTCGGTCCTGCTTAATAATGATCAGACAAATCTTGAGTTTAAAAAGCAAAAAAAAAAAAAAATAGAAGCAAACCTGGGCTGCAGGTCCCCTCCCCTTTTACTTAAAAAGTCTTAATTCAGTGCACAAAGAGCTCGAGTTCCTTTTTTTTTGCCTTTTTTTAAAGCTGGTTGCCATTTCCTCTTCAAAATGTTGTTGCAATGAGGAACAGGATGGGGTAAAAATACCATTTTTTCCTTCCCCTTCTTCAGGGGAGAAGGGCCTGGCTGTAAAACTTCTGCCCCCCCTGTGTGCCAAAACCCTGCCACCTCCTCAGAAAGCAGCTGCAAACCTTCCTCCCACATGAAACCCCAAAGAGAAATGACCCTTTGGCTGCTGTCCAGCCCCAGTGAGGAGATCCTGCAGCTCCCTGCACCAGGAGATCCACAGGGAATGCTCCAGCAGCAGCTGGAGGAGCGGGGATGGATGGAGGGGGAGCAGGGATGGAGGGAGGGAGAGCAGGGATGGATGAAGGGAGAGCAGGGATGGATGGTGAGAGCCTGGGGAGGATGATGGAGGAGCAGGGGAGGATGATGGAGGAGCAGGGGA
>NW_020884945.1:1284986-1289436 GCF_003945725.1 Corapipo altera | reverse complement strand
GGGGAGGATGATGGAGGAGCAGGGGAGGATGATGGAGGAGCAGGGGAGGATGATGGAGGAGCAGGGATGGATGGTGGAGGAGCAGGGATGGATGGTGGAGGAGCAGGGATGGATGGAGGGGGAGCGGGGATGGATGGAGGGTGATTTCGGTGGATGGTGGAGAACCAGGGATGGATGAAGGGTGCCTTGGGAGGAGGATGGAGGAGCAGGGATGGATGGTGGACGAGAAGGGATGGATGGTGAAGGAGCAGGGGTGTGATTTGGATGGATGGTGGGGGAGCAGGGGAGGATGATGGAGGAGCAGAGGTGGATGGAAGGTGCCATGGATGGATGGCAGAGGACCAGGGGGCAGGAGCAGGCAGCAGCTGGGAACGTCAGGGTCACCAGCATCTGCTCCTGCAGGTGTTGGCACCCAGAGGTGCAGGCCAAGTCCTTGTTCAGAGCATGCAAGGTCCTGCTGGGGTGATGGGGGTGACCATCACCCAGGGCTGGGTGCACACAGGTGGGCAATTCTGGCCCTGCCCACCTGCCCTGGCATCTCTGCAGGGATGTGCTGCACTGCCATGGGGCCCAGCAGGGCTGGCAGCCAAAGAGGGCTCTGCTGAGTTTGTCTTCCTTCCTTCTCCTCTTGATTTGAGCCCACACACTAAAGCACATCTGTCCCTGCCCCTGTGCCAGGGCAGACCTCCTGGTGCCCCCAGGCAGCACCCCCAGCTCTGCCCCTCGGCACAGACACAGCCCGGTGGGTTTGGTTCCTTTATTACACAATTCCCAGGCGTGGGAAAGCAGCGGCAGCCCCTGGAGAGCTGGGATTGGAGAGACCTTCCCGAGAGTTTGCCCAAACAGCAAGGATTCCCTTCACTGGGTGAAGTTGTGGCCGTGGCTGGAGCATCCCAACCTCATCCCTCTGATCCCATTGCTATGGAATGGAAACACGAAGGGGCTTTTTTTCCTGACAAACCTCCAAGTTTTGGAGAGATGTGTGAGCATTTTACACCCGACAGCACGTAAAGCCTTCCCCACTCCCCCCCCCCCCCCCCCCCATGTACATGAGCAGAGCATCTGCCCCTCCACCCCCCCCCACCCCCCCAAAATCCCCCCCCCCCAAAACACACCTCCCCCAAGGCATCCCAGAGCAGCAGCGAGGCTTCAGTTCAGAGCTGCAAACACGGGGTGAGGTTTTACCCTCCCCAAGCGCTGCCAGTCTAAAGGCTAAGCTGCTTACAGGGGCTCATGGCAATACATCCTGCCAGGCTTCATCTTCCCAACCCCCCCTCCCCTCCCTGGCTCTGCTTCCCACCTTTCTCCGTGTCCTTAACCCAACCCTTCCTCACCCACAGCCCTTGGCAGGTCAAACTCAGTGAGTGCAGCACAGTCCCGAGCAGCTGCAGACGGACAAGGAGCCAAGTTCAGCGTCCAACACAAGCTCATCCAGCCGCAGGAATTCCAGACAAAGCACAGTCCGCCGTGTCCCCCCCTCCCACCCAAACCACGCGACAGTGTCCAAGTCCACACATCCAGGGAGGGTTGGGAGCTACTGCAGAAGTCGGAGAGAGGGAAGAAGGTTGGTGCTCAGCAGCTGCTACAAGGAAGAGCCGGCCAGGTTCAACATGGAGGAAGGAGGAGGGGGGAAAAAAACCCAAAAACCAACTCAAAAGGAGGCAAAGGGGGAATGCCGGGATTCAGGGATGGATGTCTACCTTCTAGGCAACGGCCAGCACGGGAGAGGAAAGAGGGACGGTTGGTGTTTGGTTTGTGGAGGGTTGGCTGGTTGTGTCACTCACGATAGAAAACATATTCGGTGTAAGAGGTCCAGATCCTGTCGTCCGTCTGGTCGTGGGCGAAGGCACACGTGCCCGTGGAGTTGCAGGCCACCATGTGGAAGCCGGCATCGGCCAGTTTGTCAAAGGCCTGCTCCAGGAAGGTGAATTTGAGGTAGTACCTGGAGGTGTACCTCTCCGGGGGCCTGTCCGGGTCCCTGCTCTCGTTCAAGGTGTCCCCAAAGACCTCCTTGGCCAGCGAGGTCTTCCCGCACACCATGATCCGGGCCACCCTGCGGAACTTGGCGTCCGTCTGGCTGTCCCTGCCCAGGGTGTAGGAGCCCCTGTAGCCGATGGTGATGAACCCTGCCCTGCGGCCCTCGGTGCCGGTGGTGCCAGCGGCCGTGGTGCCGGGCAGGGCTGTGCCGGCGGAGCTCAGCGCGCGGGCGGCGTCGGCGCCGGGGGACAGCTCCTCGGGGTCGCTCTGGCAGGGATCCTCTCCCAGGGAGTTCTGCTTGCTCAGCTTCGGCGCCAACATCTTCACCAGCTCGGGCAGCATGAAGTACTCGGCCTCCCGCTGCAGCCGGCTCCGCTCCGGGAAGTGCTCCGGCAGCACCAGCTGCTGGTCCCGCATGTAATCCAGGATGTAGCGGAACAGGAACCCGTCCCGGTCCACGAAGAAGCGGCCCTTGCTGTCGCGGGCCAGGGAGCGCACGTTCTTCTGGGTGAACATCTCCCAGAGCAGGGAGCCGGGCACGCTCACCAGCGTGGGGTGCCGGGTGATGTAGACTTGCCCACCCACGTTGAGCTCGATGATGTCAGGGAAGGGGTTGTCCTCGCCGGGGTTGGCACAGCCCGCGCCGTCTGCCAGGGCCATGGTGAGCTCCCGCTGCCTTCCCACCTGTGGCACCAACCAGACACGGGGCAGTGTTAAACCTGCCGGCACACACAGCTCCCCCCAGCTGCCCCCATCCCGAGGGATCCCGAGGCAGATCACACGTAGAATCACACAATCATTCGGATTGGAAAAACCCTCTAAGATCCCTGAGTCCAGCCACAGACCCAACACTGCCGAGCCACCACTAAATACTAAATATTAAATACTTGCTTTGGGTCAGCAAGCAGTGCAGGACTAGATCCTCATCTCTCCTGAAGTCTGGAATTCATCTCCTCACCAGTCCCTGGCTCTTGGAATAAGCAGCATTAACTAGTGCCATCTTCCTTTCCAAGGCACAAGGGAGGGACTGTTCAGCCTGGTCTGACCACACCACCTGCACTCTCCCAGCAGTCATTCCCGGGGCTGGGGCTCAGCCCCTTTGCCCAGGAAGGCGCGGGGACACCGGATAGATGTTGACAACAGGAAAGGCAGGGCTGTCACACCCTGGGGCAGAGCAGGGACCTGCCAGCTCCGCATCCTGCCGGGCAGGAGGAGCCCCGAGGCTGCCAAGGGAGGAGCATCACGGCGCAGGGTCCCTGCCCAGCCAGGGGGCTGGAGGGGTTTGTGCTCTCACTCCAGGAGCACCCCCGGGGCTGCCAGAAAAGCAGTGCTTAGATAGCACCGTGAAGGACAGAGGGACGGTGCCTTTTGGCTCTTCTGCTCCGTCCTTGCTCCTGGAAAGTGCTCAAAGAGACTCGAAGCCAAGCTGAGAGATGGCAGAACCTCTCCAAGGGGCTGGGACCAAGACAAATACCGGGCTACTGGTACAGCCTCGGGCCAGACGCCACGTATTTCTACGTTTTCCAAAGACAAGGCGATTCTTGGATATCTCTTGACACTGCAAATCAGCTGCTTACATAAACCTGGCTCAGCAGGCAGACTCTGGATCCAGCCTGGCCAAGCCGTGCTCCGTGCAGGGATTTGGGTGAGAAGGGGTTCCCTGTGCTGGCAGGGCTGATCTCCAGCTCTGCCCACTCCCTGCGTGCTGTTAGTGCTGCCCTGGGGCTGCTCGGAGGTTGGGACCCCCCCCCCGGAACTGGTCCCACATCCCAGAAACAGCACTAAGTCTCGCCCTGTCCCTCTGTTCTGCTGTGAAGCTTCACAGGAGCAGCTCAAAAGGATCCCAACACAAATTTTCGAGAAACTAAAGGGCAAAGACAGAACTCTGCGGGCACTTTTGGGTAGAGGGGCAGAGCTGAGCCACCGTTTCATGGCCACACTCCTCCTCCCAGCTCACGGGGATGCTCAGGCAGAATCGGCTTTGAACGAGGAGTGACTTGGACAAGGAACAGGCTGCTGGAAAAGAGGATCAGCGCGGTCCCTCCGGCTCCCAG
The DNA here is from genome assembly GCF_003945725.1 of Corapipo altera. Taxonomy (NCBI): domain Eukaryota; kingdom Metazoa; phylum Chordata; class Aves; order Passeriformes; family Pipridae; genus Corapipo; species Corapipo altera. The sequence goes on along the minus strand of NW_020884945.1, from coordinate 1,285,405 downwards.
CTTCCCTATCCCCCTCCGCAGCGGCTTTGGGTGCCTTTCCCTGGCGATTCCATGCCCACCGTGCAGCCCAGCGGGCAGGAGCCGCCCGTGCCCGGAGCTCGCATCCCTTTGTCACGGGTGGCGGGGGGGGCTGCCCAGGGTGGGGTGGGGGGTTGGGGGGCGCAGGGAGAGCTGCCCCAGGCACGGAGCGGGGGGGACATCAGCGGGGACATCAGCGGGGACATCAGCGGGGACATCACTGGGCACAGCCCGGCTCAGCCCCGAGAGCCGGAGCCGCCCGAGCGCTCCTCGGCACCGCCCCGGCCGGGGGCCCCCCCGTCCCCGTTACCTCCGCAGGGCGGCCCGGCCGCTCGGCTCCGCTCCAGGCTGTGCCGCCGCTCCCTGTCGCTTCTCCGCTGCCCGTCCCTCCGTGCCGGTCC
>NW_020884945.1:1246868-1284586 GCF_003945725.1 Corapipo altera | reverse complement strand
GCCACGTATTTCTACGTTTTCCAAAGACAAGGCGATTCTTGGATATCTCTTGACACTGCAAATCAGCTGCTTACATAAACCTGGCTCAGCAGGCAGACTCTGGATCCAGCCTGGCCAAGCCGTGCTCCGTGCAGGGATTTGGGTGAGAAGGGGTTCCCTGTGCTGGCAGGGCTGATCTCCAGCTCTGCCCACTCCCTGCGTGCTGTTAGTGCTGCCCTGGGGCTGCTCGGAGGTTGGGACCCCCCCCCGGAACTGGTCCCACATCCCAGAAACAGCACTAAGTCTCGCCCTGTCCCTCTGTTCTGCTGTGAAGCTTCACAGGAGCAGCTCAAAAGGATCCCAACACAAATTTTCGAGAAACTAAAGGGCAAAGACAGAACTCTGCGGGCACTTTTGGGTAGAGGGGCAGAGCTGAGCCACCGTTTCATGGCCACACTCCTCCTCCCAGCTCACGGGGATGCTCAGGCAGAATCGGCTTTGAACGAGGAGTGACTTGGACAAGGAACAGGCTGCTGGAAAAGAGGATCAGCGCGGTCCCTCCGGCTCCCAGCTTCCCTATCCCCCTCCGCAGCGGCTTTGGGTACCTTTCCCTGGCGATTCCATGCCCACCGTGCAGCCCAGCGGGCAGGAGCCGCCCGTGCCCGGAGCTCGCATCCCTTTGTCACGGGTGGCGGGGGGGGGCTGCCCAGGGTGGGGTGGGGGGTTGGGGGGCGCAGGGAGAGCTGCCCCAGGCACGGAGCGGGGGGGACATCAGCGGGGACATCAGCGGGGACATCAGCGGGGACATCATTGGGCACAGCCCGGCTCAGCCCCGAGAGCCGGAGCCGTCCGAGCGCTCCTCGGCACCGCCCCGGCCGGGGGCCCCCCCGTCCCCGTTACCTCCGCAGGGCGGCCCGGCCGCTCGGCTCCGCTCCAGGCTGTGCCGCCGCTCCCTGTCGCTTCTCCGCTGCCCGTCCCTCCGTGCCGGTCCCGCCGCTCCGCTCCGCCCGCCCGAGCCCTGGCCCCGCTGTTTTATGGTCGGGAAGGCGGCGAGCGCCGTCCCCCCGCCGGCCCCGGGACCGCCTTCCCCCGCCTTCCCCCGCCTCCCTCCCCCTCCGCCTGCTCGGGCCCCCCCGTCCCCGAATTCCCTGTTCCCGCATCCCCCCATCCTCGTATCCCCCGTCCCCATCCCGTCACCCCCACCCCCCATCCCCACATTCCCCCATCCTCACATCCCCCCATCCCCATATCCCTCGTCACTGTATCCCCTGTCCCCTCATCCCCCGTCCCCACATTCCCTGTTCCCACATCCCTGTCCCCGTATTCCCCGTCCCCGCTGGGGGAATCCAGGAGGACCCTCCCCATCCCCCTCGTTAAAAACCAGAGCGAGGGACTTATAACAGGGACAGAGAGTGCCAGAAGGGGGAACAGCTTTCAACTAAAAGAAGGCAGGTTTGGATTAGACATTGGGAAGGGATTCTTCCCTGTGAGGGTGGGGAGGTGCTGGAATGGACTTCCCAGAGAAACTGTGGCTGCCCCATCCCTGGGATTGTCCAAGGCCAGGTTGGAGCAAGCCAGGATAGTGGCAGGTGTCCCTGCCCATGGAACTGGGTGGGCTTTGAGGTCCCTTCCAACCCAAACCTTTGTGGGATGCAGTGGATGATTTGGCTCGAATGCAGGATCCAGCAGGCAAAAATGTACCAACAGCCCATTTATTGCTATTCCTGGGATGATCTTAAATTCCTGAGCTGTGGGGGGCTGAAATCCCCTTTCCCAAGGTATGAATGACACCAGTGGGATCATAAAGAGCTCAGCCAGCTGTGCCAGCCTGTTTATCAGTGCTGGAAAAGCCAGGCACGAGAAGAGAGAATCCAGCTCTTCTTTGTTTGTGTGAGAAGGCCAGTTTTCTGCAAAACCAGGAAAATACAACTCCAAACATTTGCTCATTTCCTAAAACTCTGTTGAGGACAGTATAAACCCCAATGTTCTGTGACAGCAGAGCTGGCTTGAGTTTGTGTCCCTGTCAAATTTTCTAAGGGCAGGAGATGCAATTTCTTCTTCTCCTAAAGATCAGATCCCACCCTGAATCTGGGCCCTTATGTCCGAGGAATTTTTCTGTGTTGGCTTCTCATTGTTGTTTTCTTGTATCCCTGGGCTGTTTGCTTGTTGTCCCATAAATTACAGGAACTTTGCCATGTGCACATTTTGTGAGATCTATTTATAGATGGGGGAAAGTTAAAAAATGAGGTGAAGTGTTTTTTAATTGTAGAAATGAAGACCATCAAATGCTCTTAACTAAACAGAAAAAAAAATAATAAAATAAGGATGTTTTTAACAACATAGTTGTTAAAAATTTTGTTTCACCTGCAAATGTTAGAACTTCAGAGACAAAGATGATGGAAACTCAGAGAGTGAAATTTCTCCTCCCCAGACTTTTGTGTGAAATGGTTACAGCTGGGTTTGAACCTAACCTAAAGCTGGCTGGGATGGAGGGATGGATGGAGGGATGGAGGGATGGATGGAAAGATGAAGTTTTGCTCAAGAGGTGGTTGAAGCATCTTTGAAATCGCCCTGTGGGCAAATTTCGTCACCGTGAGCCTGTTTGACTGTGAGGGGTGGGTTGGGATGAAATCCGGTGTGTTTCTGTCCCACTCTTCTGGAGGCCTGGTCCAAAGTGCCTGCAAGTCCAGTGGAAAATTCCCAGTCTGTTGGGCAGACAGCTCTGTCTCTGGAAGATGCTGTGACCCCCAACTGTCACCAAAGATAATGGCCCAGCTCTTCAGCCCATCCTCCCTCTCACCCATCCTGGGTCACTGGGGACTTGCAGAGAAGCAAAGGACACTGAAAAAACTCTCAATGAAACCCCTCTGCAACTCCATAAACCCCTCTGATGTTCCCACTGGGAACAGTTGCCCACTCAACATCCCCCAAGCCCCAAGGCATCAGGGCTCTGGGTTTTGTTGGAAGTACTTACAGGAAGTTCCTGCCCTGTCCAGTCCTCTGATTTCCCCAACTCCATCAGAGACTTATTGCCTTGAGAGCTTAAATTGTTCCATCAAACTTAGTTGGAATTGCCCAAAGAATTCAAAATATCTGGGGGAGGAGAGAGGCAGCAACTCCCTGTGTCACACACAGCTCCCATCACACTGATCTTTTTTCATTAGGAAATGAGCCTGAAAATAACCTGAATTTGATAATGAGTTTAGAAGGCCACAAAAGCAAGGCTACCCAGGGAATTAGTTGTACATTCCCTACAGAAAGTGCTCTACCCAGTGGCCTTGGCAAGGTGGGATCCCTGCCCTGGGAAGCTGCAGGGATGGGGCCCCTGTTTTAGGGTCAGCAGAGTTATAGGATCACAGGATCACTAAGGGTGGGAAAGCCCACCAAGGCCACGGAGCCCAACTGCTCCTCCAGCACTGCCAAGGCCACTCTTGTCCCCAAGTGCCACATCCACAAGGCTGTTAAATCCCTCCAGGAATATGGGGACTCCACCCCTGCCCTGGGCAGCTGTGCCAGGGCTGGACAACTCTTCCCACGAAGAAATTTTCCCTGATATCCAATTTAAAGCAGTTTATCCCATGTGGGTGGGAGCCCAGGACGGGCAGAGTGAGAAGAGAAACGAGGGTTAGATGGCACCTTCCTCTCCTGTTGGTGTTCAGATGGATCAGAGTCAAATCCCTGCAAATTCCAGGCCAGAACCATCTGAGCAACAGCCCAGCCTGGGAGATCTCACCCCGGTGCCTGGCTTGTCCCACGTGATGTGACACTGCTGCCTTCACCACTGTCCCATCTCTGCTGCCTCAGTGCTTTGTCCTCCACACTGATGCCTTAAACTCTGTATTATATAAAATTTTAGGGGCTCAAATTGGTGCAAGTATTTCCATGAGCTGCCATGGAAATCATCCAGGCCACTGCTGACGTGGCTTGAGGTAACGGGAAATGCGATCTCCAGAGAAGGGGAAGATCTTTGGCACCACAGAAGCATTAAGGGGGTCTGGAAAGTCACGAGAAGTTGCCAAGAGGGTTTATAAACCAGCTTTTACAAGTTCTTCCAGCGGAGAATGGAACAAGAATTTGGGTCCCTCTCCGACTTCTGAAGATTTTTATCGACCGCAAGAGTGGGAGATGATTCATCCCCATCCCAAGAGAAGGCAGGACTGGGCTTAGTGTGGCTTTGTTTGCATCCACTGTGTGATTACACAGGGTCTGCTGATTGCAGGGAAGGCACTGGCATCACTTCCTGGCTGGAATTCCCAGTTCTTCATGTTCTCTGAGCTTGGACACAATTCACTTCACCCCGTGGTGCCTCATCCCCCTCATCCACCGCCCAGAAGGTCCTGCCCACCCCTCAGTCCCCATTGTTAAAACCCTGTGGTGCTGCCCCAAAACTCTTTGAAAGCTCTTTAAAGATTCATTTTTAAGGACTGAACGGGTGTAAACCGAAAATAAGACACAAATGCTTCCATTGCCTGATTTTTTTCTTTCTCAGCTGAGAAAAAGAAAAGAAACATAATAAATATAATAAATCTATTGTGAGCCCTGCTCTGAGGAGGACCTTGTGATTCATCACGTTGCAAGGATGTCCCAGAGAACTGATGCTGCTACACCAGCTCCTTATCTAGAGATAACAAGGAGAAACACGTGTTGAGAGAGGCATATTTACCAGAGGAAAAAAAAATCCCCTATTTCCTGCACTCAGAAGGGTTCAGCACACAGAGGTTCAAATTCCTCTGTGCCACTGTCATGACTCCCCAACGAGGACTGAAAGCAGGAATCTTTCATCCTTAAACAAAGTGGAATCAGTCCTAAAAAGGCAGCAGAAACCCAGAGAGTGAGACTCCTATGGGGTACTGAATTATTTTTAACACATTTGGGGCACTGCATTATTTTTATACATTTGGGCCACTGCATTATCTTTATATGTTTGGGGCACTGCATTATTCTCAATACATTTTGGGGCACTGCATTATTCTTAACACATTTGGGAGAACTGCATTATTGTCAATTCATTTGGGGCACTGCATTATTTACACATTTGGGACACTGCATTATTTACACATTTGTGGCACTGAGCACTGCATTATTTTTGTACATTTGAGGCACTGCATTATTTACACGTTTGGGGCACTACATTGTTTTAATAAGTTTGGGGCACTGCATTATTTTTGAGACATCTGAGGCACTGCATTATTTTTGTGAGTTTGGGGCACTGCATTATTTTGAATTAATTTGGAGCACTGCATTGTTTTGATAACTTTGGAGCGCTGCATTGTTTTGAATACATTCGAGGTCTTATGGCTGGATTGTCATCAGTGAGAAAATCACCCTGTACAGCATCTCTGCTCCTCCTGGTACTTCCAGCTCCCTCTCCCTCTTCCGTCTTCCCTCTCTCCATCCTCCTTCATTCTTCCTCTGTGCAGGGTTTCCTTCGGTTCCCCTCCTGCCGCTCCCTCTCCGTGGGTTCAATTAAAATCCCACCCTGGGCTTTTTGAGTGAGAATATCAGGGGGTTGAAGGGGCTGTCACTCCTGAGTTCTGACCCCAGGCAGGCTCCCGGATGCCCAGAAATCAGCAGCAATCCACCCAGAGACGCAGCCGTGCCTCTCCTGCTTCCCCTCCAGCTGTGCCGGGAGCCACATCCCGCATGGACACCTGAAGGGAAAGGCAAGCGACGCTCCCTCCGCGGTACCACAGCTTCTGCCCTCCCCTTGCTGTGCCCGGAGCAGCCTGGAAACTCCAGCCATTGCCAGCTTCTAAAAAAAACGCGTGGATAATCTGCTTGTGCCCGGCCGGGAGGAGCTCAGGTGGCTTTGCAGCTCCGCGGAGCAGCCGCGCACGTCTGACCCCGCTCCCTCCCCAGAGCCCAGGCTGGCACTTCAATAATTCACTTATACACCTGATCTTTCCCGTTTTTAGCAGCATCTGCCAACTCACACTACAGTTGTTGTGCCCGTCGTGTGACAGATAGGTTTGGACAAGGAAGGGAAAGGGCCGTGCTTAATGGTGCGCTTTAATTGGCTTTTCATTATGAAAGCTCAGACGGCTGCGCGGGGAAGTGCGGCTGGATTCCGGCAGCGGGGCGAGGGCAGGGCTGCGAACTCCTCCCAAAACGTGGGAGCTGCCGAGGATCGAGATTTCGGTTCGGTGACATCACTAGAGGAGGATTTTCCAGTCACCGCTGATGGAAATGATGGAAATGCTGCACTGGAGACACGTCCATCCTGTGCAGTGTTTGCTGAGAGCAACCAGAACATGCCAACGAGTTCATCTCACCGTCGGGAGGCAGGAACTGGATGGCCTTGGAACTACTGACCCCCAAAGCAGAGATGTCCCACACAGTCCTTTCTTTGTGGGCACTTTCAAGCTGGGAAATGAAAATCCTGACGCAGGATAAGGAGAGAACTGTCAGAGCAAAGCCCAGTGAGGAAAGATTCTGGAGCAGGTTTGGGAAAATTCCACCCTCAGAGGTAAAGGGGGTTAGGAATGGTCTGGCCACAGCAGAAACACTCCCTGAAAAGCAGCACTGAGCCCGTGGGACACGGGCAAACCAAACCCTCCCAGTGCTTCTCTGCCTTGCACTCTCTGTGATCACTCTGGAGGACTTTCTCCCCCCAGGTGAATTCTCCAAACCAAATTCTGCCCCCAGGACAACCCAGTCAGTCTGACTTGCTGCTGAAGCAGCTGCCATGGCCTTTACCTTATCAAAAACTCACTCTCCTACAGGTGCTTGTGTCCTCTGCAAGAGCAAACATCCTGCCCTGGGGTTTCTAGGATGCAGCTCATTTACACAGCGAGCTGGAAACAACCTGGGCTGTAAAACTCCCCGGGAACACTTTGATTTTCATCATCAGAGGATATATTTAGGTGCTAGTCAGTAAGACCCGAGCTTATATCATACAACAGAGGGGTGGGATAAGAAAACCTAAGGTCTAAATGGAGGTAGGTGGCAGGTGGGGGGCAGGAGAATCCTTCGTCAGCCTCGTGCAGACAGTCTGTTCCTCAGGCTCTGCCAACGTGGTGCCCCGGGGTGAAGGTGCCATCTGGCTTGGCAGAGCAGCCAGCCTGGGGATGGGGATGGTGCAGGCAGAGGGAGACAGGAGGATCTGTCACAGCAACAAACCCAGGGTACCCCAAAGCAAGCCCGGTGTGTGCCCTCTCCGTGCTTTCCTGCAAACAGAAGGGATTTCAACCTCATATTTGCCGTGTCTCCCAGCTCAGACAAGTTTCAAGTGCTGTATTAATGCTGCAGATGAGAGATCTTGTGTGCTCTACACGGCATGAGGACACTTTGCAGATCAGCAAAGGGCGGGAGGAGCATTTTCAGAAGAGCAGGAAGCTCCTTTCACCCTGAGGTGCACAGGAAACCAGAGGTGCACAGGAAATGTCTCACACAATCCTGGCTCAGGAAGGAAGGACCAAGCTGCTCTGAGACACTCATGGGAGCCCCTGAAAAACTTGGGTGTGTGTTACAGGTCTTTGGAAACGGGGCTGTGGCATCAAACTCCACAGCTTTGGTTGGTCTCTGCTGGAAACACCAGGTCTCACGTGCCAGGGACGTGGGCTGGAAGTGTCCTCCAAGGTCACCCATGCTACACCAAACTCATTGTGCAGGCAATCTTCTGGATGTAACAAATTCCACCTGGAAAGTGGCCAAGAGCCTTCCCATCTTCATTCATTTCTTTCCCAAAAGGGCTCTCCAGCCCTGGCACAGCTGCCCAGGGCAGGGGTGGAGTCCCCATCCCTGGGGGGATTTAAAAGCCACGTGGATGTGGCACTTGGGGACAGGGGTCAGTGGTGGCCTTGGCAGTGCTGGAGGATGGTTGAACTCGATGGTCTCAGAGGGCTTTTCCAGCCTAAATGATTTTGTGATTCTCTCCAGCCTCAATGGGTCCATGGCTTGCTCTTTCCACATCTTCTCATGCCACCACCACCCTTCAGCTTCGAGGTCTGGTCCCTCCTGCCCTGGGGACACACGGGGCTGATTTACCACTGTCACAGTGGGTCAAAGGCAAGTCAGGACCGAGCTCCCTGAGCCACCCCCAGCCCTGGGCCAGCACAAACAAGAGCTCCAGGTGTGTTAGGAAGACCCCCAGGCTCAACTCCCGCCCTCCTGGCCACGCAGGGGGGATTTGCTGCCCCGTCCTGCAGCTGGACAGACGGAGGCATGAGAGCATTGATGCGCCTTTGCCAGCCCTGGGAGCCAAGGGACGATTCTGGAAAGCTCAGTCTCATCCGAGCTCTATGCCAAGGAAATTTGTTGTGCCTCGTGACTCTGAGCACCCTGGCAGTGCCAGGGCAGGCTGGGAAAAGAGTCTTCCTTGAGCCTTCCTGGAGCTTGGGAGGGTGTTTGCAGCACAGCACCGACCTCTCCAGCTCAGCTGCTCAGATCTGACCCCACCTTGGCAAAGCTCATCCCGCCGGGCTGGTTTGGAAGCCCAGAACCCTGCTGGGCACTTGGAGGCTGCCAGGCAGGGACTGCAGCCTGGCACAGGGACAGAGCTGTGGGAACTGCTGGGAGAAGCAGGAGAGCTTTCTGAATAGACGCTTTAGCCTTTAAAAGTTGCCAGGACAGAGGAAGGATCAGGAATCATGGATTAAAAGTCCCTTGGATTGGAAGGGACTTCTAAGAATATCTTGTCCCAACCCCCTGCCACGGGCAGGGACACCTTCCACTTAGGAATGTGATTCACTCCCACAGTGTACCAGTGCTGTACCAGTGCCAGGAGAAGCTACAGAGCTGAGAGCCTGCCCTGAGTGACAAAATGGCATTTTACATGTGCTTGACATTTCCAAGGGTGTTTGTCTACCACCGATCGATGGTGAGGGACAGGAACTGATTAGAGGCTCTCAAGGAGTTGCTTTTAAGCAGAAAATCTGCTCCTGGCTGATACCCTGCCAGCTCCTTCCAAGTTCAGCCTGGCCTTCAGATCTGATCCTGCCTAACTCCTCCATCTCCTTCCAGGAGGGTTTGGAAGTGGGGAAAGGAATCATTTTTTGGGGGAATGTGTTATAACTTCACGCCCCTCTGTTTTCCCCTGGCCCAGGGGGAGCCTTGGTCAAGTGCACAGGGATTTGGGCAGTGTTCTTGGCCATGAGGGATGCAAAGACCCCGTGGCTTTCATGGCTTTCATTCTCCAACAGCTCCAACAGTGAGCTTGGGTTTGTCCCTGGATGAGACTTGTCTGAGGATCTCCAGCATCTCCCCCAGGCAGGTTGTGCTCACCTCCTTCTCCCTAGTAACAAGTGACAGGACAGGAGGAAACAGCCCCAAATTGTGCCACAGAAGGGTCAAGTTGGATATGAGAGAAAATTCCTTCGTGGAAAGGACTGTCCAACCCTGGCACAGGCTGGAGTTCCCATCCCTGAGGGGACTTAAAAGCTGTGTGGACATGGCACTTGGGACATGGGTTAGTGGTGGCCTTGGCAGTGCTGGGGAACAGTTGGATCTGGAGCCATCATTCCAATCTATACACAGTGTCAGGGAGCAAAACCAGCTGAATTCCAGCTGGTCACTCCCTCTGTGGTTCCCCCCTGACAGTAAGCCTCAGTTTTTATAGTCCCAGTTTAGCCTGTGTCGCAATTCTCTCCCTCTCCCCCTCCTAGACATAATTTAATTCAATTAATCTGATCATCTGCACAACCTATCAGCAAAAGAAATATTAATAACTGACTCAATGTACTGAATTAATGGATATTTATTAGTATTCATTACATTCATCACCATCTGACAGGGCTGGAACTGTGGAAATATGGGGGGGAAAGAGTGATAACCCTCTTTCCAGCTTAGAACTCCTGTTGGATCAAACCTTTATCTCATCTCAAATGTGTCATACAAAGCTCCATCTTGCTGTGAAATCCAGGTGGGGACACACACACACACACACACACACACACACACACACACACACACACACAGGACCATAAGTGGCTTGAGAGAGGCTTGCAGTGAGTTTTGGGGTCAGCTGAGGCCACAAGTGCCAGGTTTGTCTGTGCTTTGCAGGCTCCTCAGAAGAGGCATTACCAGGAAAAGCTTTTACAAACATGTTTTGTTGTTGGTTTTCATTTTGGTTTTGAAGTGGTTCCTGCATCTGAGGTCACTTGCTACCACCAACCCCAGAACTGCAGGGCGAGGTGCAAAGGTTGGGTTTTTTTCTTTGTATTCTTCTTTACCAACCTTTAAAAATTATTCTTCCACTGCCATAGAGCCAAAGGCAGAAGAAAACCCCAAACCTCCCAACCCTTCCCGTGCTTCAACCCCTGGGCAATGCCTCCTCCTATGGGTGGCTGGGATAATTTCCAGCGCGGTTTGGTGCAGCACAGGCTCCGGAAGTCCAGACCACTTATAAAACCCCTAAAAATCAGGGGAAAGGGTAAACTTAACGCAGCTCTGACACAGAGTTCCCCGTGGCACAGCTGCACTGCTCTGTGGTTGTGAGGAAACAAATAATGCTGGTTGGATCGGGAGAAATACTCCCCAAAGTGGCCTCGGAGGTGGTTGAGCCCCACTCTGTGTTTTCCAGGCTGTAGATCCCAGGGAGCTGTATTGTCTGGGATCAGCTGCTTCTGCTGATCTTAGCAGTGTTTTACCTTCAGGCATCTCCTGGTTTGGGGGTTGGGGTGGGCAGGGAGAAGGGGCTGGGCCTGATGGGGATGTTTCCTTCACTGTCCTGTTTGGGAATGTTTATTACCTCTGGAATGAGTGTCTACTGAAACATCCCAAGGAGTGAGCTGGGATTTATCATGGAATCACAGAATGGTTTGGGTTGGGAGGGACCTTAAAACCCATCCAGTCACAACCCTTGCCATGGGCAGGGTCACCTTCCACTAGCACAGGTTGCTCCAAGCCCTGTCCAACCTGGCCTTGGACACTTCCAGGGATGGGGCAGCCACAGCTTCTCTGGGCAACCTGTGCCAGGGCCTCACCACCCTCACTGGTAAAAAATTCCTCCTAATATCCAATTTAAACCTGATTTCTTTCAGTTTAAGACCATCCCCTTTGACCCTCCCTGCAAGGACACACAGACTCATCTCACCCCAGCCCAACCTCTGTTTGAACTCACCCTTTTCCCACCCAAAGCTCAGCTCACCCCTCTCATTAAAGTGTGACTTCAGAGCTGCTTTTCAAGTGGATTTAACTAGAATTGAAAACTCCCAGCACTGCAAAGGTGAAAGCATTTATTCCCTGGCTTCTCCCATTTCCATAGGGAGCACAGTGCCAGCAGTGGTTGTGACACTGCTCCAACAGGTGACTCACACTCTGCCCTCACTTCACCTGCTGGAAGCTCTCAGCTGGTGCTCAGCTCACCCTGATGCCCCAGACGATGCCATGGCAATGCCTGGCAACCACCACACAGGCAAGGGCTGGAAAAATCCACTACAAACAACCATGGGGTTCCACGTTTTCCATCAAAAAAAGGCCAAAGAGTTTTCCAGACACAGGTCAGTGACCTCTTTTGCCCTTGCAAGCCAGAAGGTGGGGTCACCAAGGGGGGCGACTGAGCACCTTCTCAAAGATCTCTCAAATATAAGAGATTCCTTATACATATATATAAAAAGATGTGTAAAAACGGATATTGAAATGTTATGAGAGATATATATTCCTTATATAAGCTTTCCTTAGATATAGAGAAGATGATTTTTACAACAAGGGTGGTAAAACACTGGCACAGGTTGCCCAGAGAAGCTGTGGTTGCCCCATCCCTGGAAGTGTCCAAGGCCAGGTTGGAGCAATCTGGGATAGTGGGAGGTGTCCGTGCCCATGGCAGGGGATGAGACTGGATGAGATTTAAGGTCCCTCCCAACCCAAACCATTCCATGATTCCATGGACAGGTGAGGGAGGGCTCAGGAGACGGACACCCAACCCCAGCATCTCTCCCGCATTCCCCGCTCCACGGCTTGGACCAGAAATAATGTTTTGTCATTTTCTTATTCCTTCCCTCCTCCTGAGCATCAGGAATGTCACTCGGGCAGAAACAAGTTGATGCTCCCAATATTTCCAGGAGGCTGAGGAGCAGCACGGTTGATCTCACCCCTCTCCAGAGGAATGCACCAGGCACGTGGCCAAAAGCACAGCAGCTGTTGAGGCCACAAACCCGTGCCTAAGGAAGCATGAAAAAGTGCTGAATGGACAGCAAACGGGAGGCAGGAATTTAAGGAAGTTCTCTGTAATTGCCCTGCAGCACATCTGGCTGGGACACATGGCTTTACCCTCTCTCCTCACTTTGCTGGGGTCTAACTCCTGGCTCACACTGGTCGGGGTGAGCTCTTGTCTCACCCACCTTGAAGATATGTTCATCTCCCTCACAAACACAGATTGGGGTTGGAAGAGCCCTTTAAAGCCCAGCCAGTCCCACCCCCTGCCATGGGCAGGGACACCTTCCCCCAGCCCAGGTTGCTCAGAGCCCCACCCAGTCCTGCTGTCTGCACTGAGGCAGAAGTGGAGAGGTTTTTGGAGTTTTTCCACCCACAAGACAGTGAGACCTTCCCAGCCTTCATTCTTTGAGGTGAACCAGGCCTGGCACTGACCTGCACCTCGCTCTTCCCTAGGGGTGTGACTCCTTGTCACATCCAAGGGACCACGGGGGGCAGGGGCTGCCCTGGAGTGGTCCTTCCTCTCCCAGCTTCATCCAGACATCCCTCAAACCTGCTGCTCCAACAAAAGTGTTTTGGTGTCCAGGACTCAATATTTCTATTTCCTTGGAAAACTCCCAGGCATCTCAGAAAATGGACTGGGGCCACAGGACTCTCCCCCTCCTCCTCTCTCATCCTTTACCCTTCATTGCCTCTCCCCTCACAATGCTCATCCCTCGCTGCCAATAAAGGCACCACATCCCACCCACAGCCGTGCCCGTGGCACTGACTGGATTTAGCCAGGACACAGGAGCCACAGAGTGACACAGTTTGTTGCCCTCTGGCCCTGCCCAGACCTGCTGCCAGCACACAGCAGAGCAGCCCCTGTCAGAGCTGGATGTTCCCGAACCGCTCCGTGGAGGAAACGCTGAATTTTTCATGTGGCTGGTGAGCAATGAAACTCATTTTCCCCTTAAGTAGGTTTAAGGTTGGCTGTTGTTTTTCTGGGCAGCTGCTGTGCAAAAGGAGGGATGGCTTGGCTGGGAAGCACCTGGGGTGGTGTCTGAGGTGTCTGTGTGAAAGGAGAAACAGGAAAATGCAGCAGGAATGGGAAGGGGGTTGGCAAAAAGGAGCTGGCAGGGAAGGACTTGTGTAGGACCTGCATATCCTGCAGGTTCAGAACATCCCTGAGACCCCACAACTCACCCCAGAGCTGCTGTTGGCATCAGATAAATATTGAGAGTGTGTTCAAACAGTGGGAGCTCTGCAAAGGGGGAAGGTGGGAGGCTGAAAATGCTTTTGGTGCCAGAGAACGACATGAGGAGCTCATGGGAGAAGGGTCCATGGCAGCTGTGCCACATGGAGAGGTGTTACCTACTTAGGGAGCCCTTAAACCAGAGCCCCAGCATGGATTTGCTTTGGCTGGACTCCTTCCTCACCCTATTCCTTTGCATTTTTTAGGGCAAGTGGCCCTGGCCAGTTTGGGAGACTGGGCTGGAAATGTGGACACCCCGTCCCAGCTGAGGTCCCAGTCTTTGGAGGGGAAGAGGGTCCTCTGGGCTGGGCTGGGCTAGTGGGACTCACACCCCTGAGCTGTGCTGGCTTCAGTTTAAACTCCTCTGGTGCAACATTGCTCCTGGTGCCTCTCAGGGGTGGGTTTGGCTCCAGGAGTGTAACATTCATGACAGGTTAAGCAGGGGCTGTTTTTCCTGCAGAAGACACATCCTCCGTGGTGGGGTTGAGGTGACATGTGCTCCCAGACCACTGAGGAGCTCGTCCTCAAGGCTGCAGCTCCCTGGAGGGATAGAAAGCTCAGCTTTAAATGCACCTTCTTTGGATCAGCACCTTGAAAGGGCATTTTCAGAAGAGGAGACTGAGGGGAGACCTCATTGGGATCTTCAACATCCTTGTGAGGGGAGTGGAGGGGCAGCTCCAACCTCTGCTCTGGGACCAGGGACAGCACCCAGGGAATGGCTGGAGCTGTGTCAGGGCAGGTCAGGTTGGATCTCAGGGAAAGGTTCTTCCCCCAGAGGGTGGTTGGCACTGCCCAGGCTCCCCAGGGCACTGGGCACAGCCCCAAGGCTGCCAGAGCTCCAGGAGGGTTTGGACAATGCTCTGAGGTTCAGGGGGGGATTGTTGGGGTGCAGGGCCAGGGGTTGAACTCACAGAATCCCAGAATATGCTGAGTTGGAAGGGATCCACAGGGATCATGGAGTCCAACCCTCAGCCCTGCACAGGCCCATCCCCAGAGTCCCACCCTGTGCCCCAGAGGATCATCCAAACCCTCCTGGAGCTCTGGCAGCCTTGGGGCTGTGCCCGCTGCCCTGGGGAGCCTGGTCAGTGCCCAACCAGCCTCTGGGGGAAGAACCTTTCCCTGAGATCCAACCTGACCCTGCCCTGGCACAGCTCCAACCATTCCCTGGGTGCTGTCCCTTGTCCCCCCAGAGCAGAGCTCAGTCCCTGCCCCTCCTCTGCCCCTGCCCAGGCAGTTGGAACCACAGTGAGGTCTCCCCTCAGTCTCCTCTCAGACTCAATGACCCTCGTGGGTCCCTTCCAACTCAGGATATTCCATGATTCCATGACCAGGGCAGGTGTTCCATCTCCACAGCTGAAGGTTTGGCAGTTGGATGGGCAGTTTCACTTCCAAAGGGTTGTTGCCCATCAGGATGTTGGCATCCCCCCCTGTGCCCAGCCCTGGGCTCTGGGTGGGCACCAAGACACCCCTTCAGGGCATCATGTGCCATGGAAGGGGCTCAAAGCTGCCTCAGGGATGAAGGCACAAACAAAGCATATCCCCCACTACCCCTGAGGACCTTCTGCAGGTCCTGGGAGACATTCAGCACCCATGAGATGGTCCCAGAGAGGAGGGACAATATTTTGCATCTGCTGGAGGTCGCTGGGGTGGGGAAGGAACCTCTCAGTGTGTGCCATGGATGCAGAGAGCGTTGGGCTCATCCCTGCCCTGAGATCTCCAGCCCTCTCTTGGACTCCCTGGGTTTGTTGTTTGTGTTTACTCAAGCAGAAAAAAGCGAGAAGAGAAAGTGAGGCCATAAACTAAAGACAATCTATAGCTGTGACCCAGCACTGACTGTGCTGGATGGAAATCAGGAAGCTGAAGGGAATAAGGCAGCAGGAATTAACAGGGCTGTCTGGAGCCCCAGGCAGAGCCTTTTGGTGTTTCCCAGCACCCTCTAGTGGGATCTCGGCTCTGCCACATTCCCAAAAACCACAAGGCAGGGGGAGGACAAGGGTGTGCAGCCCTTCCACCCACCACTGACTCGGGAGCCACCAAGGACTGCTCACCTTGGAAGGTGAAGGTCCTTCAGCACCAGGGCCTTGTCCAGGGGTGGGGGTTGTGCTGGAGATGCCCCCGGGCTGGGCTGTGGATCACACAGCAGAAATCTTCTCCCCATGGGAGTCCCTCATGGCCTCACTGCCTCTGCTCCCCCTGAGAGGGTCAGTGGAGCCAAAGACCGGGGCACAGCACCCCAAGATGCTCTGGGGGCTGAAAGAGCCCCCCCAGCATCCAGGATGGAGCCAGGACTAACCCTCCAGGCAGAGCAGGGGATTAACCACGTGGCCTGCAGGGTGGCACATCCCAAATTCTGCAGCTTCCCTGGGCCTTTCTGGCTGCAAAGCAAGAAAGCTGCAGGAATGGAAAATCATCCTCCAGGAATTTACCATTAAAGGGCACAGAATCCCAGAATGGTTTGGGTTGGAAGGGACCTTTAAAGACCATCCCACTCCATCCCCTGCCATGCCAGGGACACCTCCCAGTAGAGCAGGTTGCTCCAAGCTCTGTCCAGCCTGGCCTTGGAGACTTCCAGGGATGGGCTGGGCAGTGCTGGATGCTGGGCTACACAGTTCCCTGTTTTCCTGCCTAGACATGGATGTGATCCTCCAGAGGAGAAGCTGCCCATGCCAGGATCATGCCCACGGATCCCAACCCTCCTGGGTTACCTTGAGGTACCTTCCCATCAGTTTTCCCAAACTGTGGAGCTGTTTGTCCGACTCGAATCCTGAGGCAGCAAGTTCCCCAGGGCAATTCTGTGTGACTTAAAAAGATGTTGCCTTGTGTGTTTTAATGCTTTTCCTCTTCATTCACAGAGTGGCTTTTTGTTCCCACCCTGCAGCGCTGCCACAGCCTCCAACAAATAACTCCTGGGGATTTTATGGGATAGAGAGAACAGAACAAATGGCCTCTCCTAAAATATTTCCTATATTCCATAAATCTTGATTATGCTGCTATATCCTTTCCTGACATATACAACTGCTCTGAACCCAGATAAAAATGCTGCTTTGGTGCGTTTTTGCTTTTAACCCTAAATGTGGGAAAGATGAGAGGGCAAAGATTTGCTTTGCTGGGTCTGGACACCCATATCCCACTGGGAGGATCTCAGGGAGCAGGGATGGAATAAGAGCAAGGCAGGGTCATGTCTCATTCATCTCTGTGTTGTTGGACTGAGGGGGAAGCTGGTTCATGACCTGATTTCCTATTTCTAGCTGGCTGCAGGCTGTTACTCCACAGCAAGGACTGCCAGGAATCCACCACGAGTGTGGGCTTCCTTACAGCCCTGCTCCCAGTCCAGAGTCTGGAGACATCAAGCAGAGAAGCTGCAGAGTTTGTAAATCTGAGAATGTCTGAGGAAGTTAATGGGGGCCTTGGCACTGACCCCGGTTTGAGCTCTTGGAGTCACATTTTATCTCATAGAATTATGGAATGGTTTGGAGTAGGGAAGGGACCTTAAGCATTATCTATTTTCCACCCATTGCTGGCTCAGAGTTTTCTGCAGTGTGGTTTCACCCAGAAGAGCCTGGAAGGGCTCATTTCTCATCTTCCTACTTGTTTTCCCACTTTCTCCCCAGAAAATGGAAAGGGAGCATCTTCAACCCCAAACTCAGCTCAGTGCCAGCCCTGTCCAGCTGTGAACGGGGAGGGAAGGGGGGAATAAATCAGCTTTTTGTTGATCCAGTGCCTGGATTTGTCTTGGTGTTCAGGAAAGCAACCAGAGAGCTAAAGACAAACAGCCCCTTTGATTTCCCAGTGAGATGAAGCAGAGCAAGAGAGTTTTCATAAAAAATGAAAGAAGAGCAGGAGAGTGGAAGGAACAGTGAAGATGAAGCTCAGTGAGTTATCTGGGGCATGCAAGAAAACCAGCAGCCCAGCAAAAATGTGAGATGAGAGCACAGGAGGTGAGAGTGGGGGGGTAAAGAGAGGCTTTATGATTTATTAATCACTCTGGTTTACACTGAAACAGTGTTTTGCTCAGGAGATGAGTGGCCACACAGGCCTGGTTGTGCCAGGGTGTCACCCAAGTCACCCCAGGCCATGAGGGTGGGATGAAGGCTGGCAGGGAGGTGACAAAGAGCTTGTTTCAGAGCGTGGACTCACCACGTGCCAGGGCTTGTCCACACACCTTAGAAGTGCCCACACACACATGATCATCCCCAGCAGCCTCACGGCACAAGGAAGCGATGAAAAATCTTGTTCAAAATCACTTGGGAGGTCTGGGATGTGCTTGGATCCAAATTCACCCTCCTGTGTGGCAGGGAAGGTCCCTCCTGGCACAGGGATGGGAGCCAGGGATGCTGCAGCACGTCCTCCTGTCCTCATGTGTTTAGTTTGCTCCCTCTCTCTTCCAAATCTGTAGAGAATCATGGAATAGTTTGGGTTGGAAGAGACCTAAAAGCTCATCTGCTTCCAACTCTGCCTTCCACTAGCCCAGGTTGCTCCAACCTGGCCTTGGACACTCCCAGGGATCCAGGGGCAGCCACAGCTTCCCTGGGCAAACTGTGCCAGGGCCTCCCATCCTCACAGCCAAGAATTCCTTCCCAGTATCCCACCTAAATTTCCCCTCTTTCAGAGAGAAGGACAGCTAGAGAAGCAGGACAGCTACTGACTTTTAGCTCTGCAAAGCTCAGGAAGTCCAGCTCTGCAGCTGCCTCTGTAATTTTAATTTCTCCTGCCCCATGTCTGTGCTTTGCCAGAGGATTTTGGGGATATCTCTGCTCCTGGTGTTGGGATTCACTCCTGGAGCCTCAGCCAGACGTGGCCTGGGGCACATGGGCAAAGCTCTGGAGCAGTGATGGGATGCAGGAGCAGCATCAGACACTGCTGGTGTTGCAGCTGCAAAGGGCTTGTTGAAGAAATTAGGGATGTGAAGCTCTTGGAATGATGATGGTTTGGTCCTGGGTATAGGAAAGGAAAAAAGGGGGAGTCATCAAATCAATATTTTGTTCAACTCTCATCTTTCTTGACCTCAGCTCTCATCCATCATCATCACATCAAAGGTGGTGTTGTAGCACTCTGTGCTTCCCCCTGCTTTCCCTGGGAAGGGGGAAGATGGGATTGGAACCCCCTGTTGGTGTTTGGAGCAGTGCTGTCCCTGCATATCTGGCCATCTAATGATCCAGAGCAGGTCCCTCCTGAGAAGTCCTGGTTGCCACCTCTTTTTCAGGGGCAGTGGCAGGATCCAGCCATTAAACATCAAAATAGTTGGACATTGTGGGAATGCAAAGTGTTCAAGAACCAAGAATAAGATTGCACAACAAGTCCCTGCAGCAGAAAACTAAAGAGCTTAAATCTTCTGTGGTGCCCTGCAGCAAAACCAGCTTTGTGTTCCCTGGATAGGGAGGAAGAGGAAAGGAAACTCTTGCAGGTTGTTAATCTTGGCCAGGGAGTGGCCATCAGACACCCCACACTGTGCCTGGCTTTGATTCCTCCAGCCTGAACACTGAAATAATCCAGTTATTCCTGTGCTTGGAACTGGGTGGGAAATTAATGCAAGGCACACTTGCATTTCCCTTCTCTTTCAGAGCTCATTTCCACCTGCAATTTCCTCGTTTCTCTTTGCATGGAAGCTGCTCAAAACACCCCCTGGATTTTTTAAAACAGCCCTGTATTGATTCTTCAGGATTACGAGTTTGCAGCAATAGAGATTAATTGCTCATTTGCATCCCTCTTACAGCTGCTGCATCCTGATGCAGACGAGGGCAGGGAAAGGCTTTTGCAAGGTTTGCTTGGGGTTTTGGGGGGTTGTTTTTCCTTCCCCAGCTCTCCCAAAGGCTGGATGTACCCTCTGCTTGAAATAAAAGCTTGGATTCCTCCGTGTCTCCCCCAGACATGAGGCCCAAGGGAAATAATCCAAGGGAATGATGTGTCTGGGTGCTGGTGCTGAGACTGCAGAGCTGCTGAGCAGCTTTCCTGAGCTCCTGGGGCTGCCAGAAATCCTGGAGTAACTCCTTCTTTCCTGCTTGATGCCAGAATTCTTCTTTTTTAGCCAAGCAGGACGGACTTAAAGACCCTTCCCTGCTCCCAGTGGAGTTGAGACTTGTGGAGCAGGCTGGTGTCTGGGTGAGTTCCTTTCTGTGCAAGGATATTTCCCTGGAATGCCAGTGGGGGGAGAAGAAAGTCCTCTCCACAAGAGAGGAGAGGTAAAGAAGGCTGAATTTGTGGAAATAATATAAAATTGAGTAAGAATGGAAGCCCTGGGACAGCATCTCCACCGCCCTGCAGTGATGGCCCCGTGCTGATGCTGTCCTGCTGCGGGGTGGGGTGGCATTTCTGTCTCCTCCATGGTGCTTGTCCCATCTTTGGACAAGGGATGGAGTGACAGGACAAGGGGAATGGCTTCAAATGGCAGGGTTGGATGGGATATTGGGAAGGAATTCTTGGCTGGAAGGGTTGGGCAGATAAACCGTGGCTGCCCCATCCCTGGCAGTGTCCAAGGCCAGGTTGGAGCAGCCTGGGCTCGTGGAAGGTGACCCTGCCCATGAAACAGGATGAGTTTCAAGGTCTTTTCCCACCCAGGCCATTCCATGATTCCCTAATTCACCCTCTGGAGTGCCCGTGATGTCCTTGAGGCTCACAAATGAGAGGAGTTGTTTTGCCAAGGCACCAACCACGGCAGGGGCATCGGAACAGCTTTGCCCGGGCTGGTGTGGAACAGCCCGTGGGCATCACCAACCCCACCCTGGCAGGGTCCTGGGACCCTTTGCTGGGGGAGGAGGGCTGGGGAGACACGAGTTCTGGAGAGGCTTCAGCCCTTTTTAACCAAATAAAGAGGAAACGGGGGGGGGGGGGGGGGGGGGGGGTGATTTTACCTTAATTTTGACTTTCTTTAACAAAACAAGGAGGAAATGGGGAGTGATTTTTGACTCTCCCTAACAAAACAAAGAGGAAATGGAGGGTGATTTTACCTTGATTTTGACTCTCTTTAACCAAACAAAGAGGAAATGGAGGGTGATTTTGACTCTCCTTAATGAAACAAAGAGGAAATGGGGGGTGATTTCACCTTGATTTTAAATTTCCTTAACAAAACAAAGAGGAATTGGAGGGTTATTTTACCTTGATTTTGACTCTTTTTAATGAAACAAATAGGAAATGGAGGGTGATGATTTTGACTTTCTTTAAAAAAACAAAGAGGAAATGGAGGGTGATTTTGACTCTCCTTAATGAAACAAAGAGAAAATGGGGGATGATTTTACTTTGATTTTGACTCTTTTAAACCAAACAGGAAATTGGGGGTGATTTTACTTTGATTTTTGACTCTTTTTAACCAAAGAGGAAATGGAGGCTTATTTCACCTTGATTTTGACTCTTTCTTAGCAAGCAAAGAGGAAATGGGGAGTGATTTTACCATGATTTAGACTTTTCTAAATGAAACAAACAGGAAATGGGGGGTGATTTTACCTTGCTTTTGACTCTTTTCAATGAATCACAGAGGAATTAGAGGGTGATTTTACCTTGATTTTGATTTTCCTTAACAAAACAAAGAGGAAATGAAGGGTGATTTTACCTTGATTTTGACTCTTTTTAATGAAGAAACAGGAAATGAGTGGTGATTTTACCTTGACTTTGACTCTCTTTAACTAAAAAAAGAGGAAATAGAGGGTGATTTTGACTCTTTTTAATCAAACAAAGCGGAAATTGGTGGTGATTTTACCTTGATTTTGACTTTCTTTAACAAAAAGAGGAGGAAATAGAGGGTGATTTTACCTTGATTTTGACTCTTTTTAACCAAACAAGGAGGAAATGGAGGCTGATTTTAACTTGATTTTGACTCTTTCTCAGCAAGCAAAGAGGAAATGGGGGGTGATTTTACCTTGATTTTGACTCTTTTTAACCAAACAAGGAGGAAATTGGGGGTGATTTTACTTTGATTTGACTGTTTTTAACCAAAGAGGAAATGGAGGGTGACTTTGACTCTCTTTAATGAAACAAAGAGAAAATTGGGGGGTGGGTGATTTTACCTTGATTTTGAGTTTCTTTAACAAAAAAAAGGAGGAAATGGGGTGTGATTTTTGCCTCTCCTTTACAAAACGAAGAGGAAATGGGGGGCGATTTTACGTTGATTTTGACTCTTTTTAAACAAACAAGGAGGAAACAGGGGGTGATTTTACCTCGATTTTGACTCTTTTTAACCAAACAAGGAGGAAACAGGGTGTGATTTTACCTCGATTTTTGGCTCTTTTTAACCAAACAAGGAGGAAATGGGGGATGATTTTACCTCGATTTTGATTTTTTTTAACCAAACAAGGAGGAAACAGGGGGTGATTTTACGTTGATTTTGACTCTTTTTAACCAAACAAGGAGGAAACAGGGGGTGATTTCACCTTGCTTTGCTTTCCCCCCTCTCCCCTGCCCCGAGGCTCATCGTGCCCACGTTGCACCCGGTCCTTGCCACTGCACCGGGGATTTCCTGCCCTGACCTCGCAGCCCCACTCAGGTTCTCCAGGCTTCCTGTTTGTCTCTCAAAGCTCTCATTTCACAGCACAAACCATTTCCTGGCCCGAGGCTCCTCGCACTGAAGTCCCCGTGTTTCTCCTCAGCCGGTAAAGCCTTCGCTGGCTCTTCCTTGTCTTCTTCACTGCCAGCCCTTGGGTGGGTGATGGGCACCTCTGGGAGAACTTCAGGAAGGTCTCACTGACATTCTGAAGTCGTGCAGGTTGTCTGCAGGAAATGGGGAGTGAGGCAGCTCTGCTGCTGAGCAGCTTTTCAATTACAGCCCCGGCGAGTGTTGTGCTCTCTGCATTAACTTCTCCAGCAGCACTGAGCCCTCTATTACTCTGGCTTTCAATCATTTCCCTGGAGCTGTTTGTTGCTCAAGTGCTGTTACAAATGAATTAATGGGTTCAAAATGGGGTGTGGGGCTGCCATCCCACCTGTCTCTGGATGGGAATGCCATTAGAGAGGTTGAAAAGCTGACAGGGATGGAGAAACCAAGATAACCTGGTGAGGGACTTCAGTCAAAGGGATGTTGTGGTGACAGAACCGTTTTAGCAGTAAATTTCCTTTTTTTGGGGGGGGTCACAGGCGTGGCAGAATTCGTTTAATAATTGCAGATGTGATTTCAAGCTCGTTAACTGTATGGCTGAGCTCAAACCCCATCGCTGTGGGAGGGAGCTGGGGAGGGTTCATTGGTTTCAGTAAAATTCAATAGGAGCAAATTTCTCTTCCAAAACATTCCAAGGGCCTGTTCTGAATGTTGTTATTTTCCTACAGCCCCGTATTTTTATTTATCTCTAATTCTCACCTTTTTTTGGTAGCCACTTTGCTACTTTTCCTCCCCACATGGCTCAAAGGCTGGGAAGTAACTGCTGGTTGTTTCTAAGTGTTTCTCCAGGACCTACAGGATGTGAAGTGCCAGGAACCCTGGGAGTTCTGGGTCTGACTTACAGGGGTGACACCTCTCCATGACAGGGCAGTGGTGTTGGAAGTAGATGATCTTTAAGGTGCCTTCCAACCCAACTTCCCAGACAGGCCTAAGAGTCACAGAATCCCAGGATGGTTTGGGTTGGAAGGACCTTAAAGCCCATCCAGTCCCACCCCCTGCCACGGGCAGGGACACCTCCCACTATCCCAGGTTGCTCCAAGCCCTGTCCAACCTGGCCTTGGACACTTCCAGGGGTGGGGCAGCCACAGCTTCTCTGGGCAACCTGTGCCAGGGCCTGCCCACCCTCCCAGGGAGGAATTCCTTTCCGAAATCCCATCTAACTCTGGCAGTTTGAAGCCATTCCTGTCCCTCCAGGCCCTTGGCCTGGGGCAGCACAGCTCCTCTGGATGCCCTCCCCAGCCTGGCTGTGTTTGCAGGAGGTCACCACGAGCAGCAGCACCCTCAGCCACACTGCCCTGGTGCTCTGGTCCCACCATGGCTTCTCTCTGGAGCTCGCTGGAAAAGGACCTGTTCAACCCTCAGAAGAAGAGGCTGCTGGAAACCATCCGGGTCTGGAAAACAGGGAAGAAGAAGAAGATGTCCATCCTCTGTGTTGTGGGTGAGAACTCCAAGGGGAAGAAACCCTGGACGGTTTCTTTCTGTCATAGTTTGGTATCTGATGGCTCTTTTCCTGCTCTGGGAGAAGGGGTAGAATCCCTGTTGGGAATGCTGTGTTTTAAGATTAAACGAAGGAAACCTTCATCCCAAGAAGGAGCCGTGTCATGTCAGTGTGTCAGTCAAGAACTGGCAACAAAAGCACACTGATGATCTGTAGGTGGCTGGGAAGAGCAGGATTTGCTCCCTCCAGGAATGTAAGAGGGGTTTTTTTAGGCCATTTGCATCAATTCTGTCATTAGAGGTCAGCAACAAGCTGTTCTAACCCGACCCAGCGCTGCAGCCTCGCTCTGTCCGTGGTTTTGGTGAGAGCTTTAACATTCCAGGAGGACAGAGTTGTTTGATCAGGAGCCAAAGGAGCAAATCCTTCGGGATATTTGCCATCTCCTTCGGTCTCTGCTTTTCTAGTTGCTCCATCACTCCTGAGAAGTTGTTAGTGTAGATTATTTTTTTTTTTTTCACAAATTTGTAGGGGAGAGACTTTCCTGCCAATGAGTTTCTAGACAGTGTAGTCACCTACAGCATCGATTTCCAAAAATCTTAATCAGAGTGTTTGACCCAAATGAAGTCCTTCAGCTCCCTCTGTAGCCAGTGGAGGGCAGGAGGAATATCCCCAGCATGTGGCATCTAAAACACACGAGTTACCCCTGGAACTGGCTGGCTCAGATTTCTGGAGATATCAAACTCGGATGGAAAATCAAAATGTTAACTGCCAGAAAATAATTCTGTGAGCACTTCCCAGCTGAACCAAGAGGTGCCTGACAGCTGATTGGCACAGGAATTGATTTTGGATGAGATATATTAGTGTGGGTGTCAGTCAAACAGCTCAGTGCTTTTGGACTCCGTTGTAGGGCCAGAAATATGGTACAAAACTGCCATAAACCTTATTGCACTTGGGCACCCTGGTCCTGTTGTATTTGGATCCTGCTGAAATCTGACTTGTGCCATTCCAATGGCCTGGTTTAAAACTCTTGGGAATGGTTGGGAATCCCTCCACAGACTTCTAAATGCTCCGGATTAGATGCCAGAGAGCCCTTCCCCTCTGTAAATACTCAATGAAAAGCCAGTGTAGCCACTCTTCATCTGACCACAAGGGCAAATCAGTGTCTGTGGGTCTGTCTATGCCTGTCTCCCCCCACCTTGAACTGCTGTCCTGGGCTGACAGTGATGTTTTGGGTGGTTTTTCCCTGTTCTCCTCCCCAGTGGACACCTGGAGGCCGGTGCAGCCGTGCCTGGTGCAGGTCAGGGCGGAGCCGCTCCGGACAAGGCGCTGGTGGCCTCTGGCAGAGCTCAGGCTGGTGGATGGCAAGAGCCTCCAGCAGGTAGGACTGGCTTTCCTTCTGTGCCAAAGAAATGTGAGGATCCCTTTGGGAATCCAGGCCAGGATCCATCAGGGAATCCAGGTCAGGATCCCTTTGGGAATCCAGGCCAGGATCCATCAGGGAATCCAGGCCAGGATCCATCAGGGAATCCAGGTCAGGATCCCTTGGGGAATCCAGGCCAGGATCCATCAGGGAATCCAGGTCAGGATCCATCGGGGAATCCAGGCCAGGATCCATCAGGGAATCCAGGATCTATTGGGGAATCCAGGCCAGGATCCATTGGGGAATCCAGGCCAGGATCCATTGGGGAATCCAGGTTCTCTGGTGCTCAGCCCAGGAGGAGCAGTGAGGTGTGGGAGGTTTCCCACACAGTGCTGCCCCAGCCTGGCTGACTCGAATTTTGAGGCAAAACCCACCATTTCAAACAATTCCAAGCCCTCTGCCCTCCCTTGGAGCTGTTTCCTGGAGCATGGGGAGCTGAGGTGCCTCCCTGGATGGTTCCTCCATCCTGCATCAGTGCTGCTGGGCTGTCATTTCCCTCAGCCCTTCCAGGGACATGCTGAGGCTGGAGGCATTTCCGTCCCTCCGGAGTCATCCAGCTCTAAGTTTGGGAATGTCAGGCTGGCCAAATACTTGATTTGCTCAAACACTTGGTGGTATTCCATCAAAGGTTGGACTTGATGGTCCTAGAGTTCTTCTCCAGCCTTAACGATTCCGTGATTCCACGTTGCTGCACGGACGCAGCTTCCATCAAATCCAGTGGACAGGCTTATTCCCCAGGCACGGGACCTCCTGGAGCTCTTTGCAGGAGCCCTCAGAGGCTGGGGAGATGGGCTGCAAAGCTCTCCTCTTGTCAAGTCTCCTCTTGTCTTGCCATGGTTTGGGTTGGAAGGACCTTAAAACCCATCCAGTGCCACCCCCTGCCATGGGCAGGGACACCTCCCACTGTTCCAGGTTGCTCCAAGCCCTGTCCAACCTGGCCTTGGACACTTCCAGGGATGGGGCAGCCACAGCTTCTCTGGGCAACCTGTGCCAGGGCCTGCCCACCCTGGTGAGGGTGCAC
Source organism: Corapipo altera (assembly GCF_003945725.1). Taxonomy (NCBI): domain Eukaryota; kingdom Metazoa; phylum Chordata; class Aves; order Passeriformes; family Pipridae; genus Corapipo; species Corapipo altera. The sequence continues at coordinate 1,258,823 of NW_020884945.1, read as the reverse complement.
TGGCAGGACACAGCCAGGCCCATCTGTTGGTCCATGTTGACAAAGCTTCTTGAAGGACATTTGCAAGGGGTATTTACAGATTAGATGGAGGCATTTGCTGAAAAGAAGGATTATGGAGGGCTGGCATCTGTGCCTTTAGGGTGACATTAAGGTTTTAGGGCAAGACAGCACGGACAAGATATTCCCTTTCTGCTGCTGGGGCTGGCAGAGGGTCGTTAAAGTCATTATAATTAGGTTTTTTATTAATGGGAATGTTCCAGGGGCTTTGGCAACATGCCTGGGATTTCACAAGCACGGAAATAAATGAGGGAAAGAGCAGCTTTCTAGTTCTACAGCCAGGACAAATAAAGTACAGCTGCACAGCATGTCTGGCAGGAAAATCAAATCCAATGCAGCTTTGCAGGGCATCTTGATCCTATGGGCAGAACTGGTATCTCCCTGACAGCTCTCCTTGGTATCTCCAGAGCTGATATCTCCTTGTCTCACGAGGAGAGAGGTGCTCTCACCAGCCTGAGCTCCCAATGCTTTGGCTCCTGAGGAATTCAGATTAGAAGACACTTCCAGGATTTTCAGTCCTTTTCCCCTTCCATTTGCCATCCCAGTGAGGTTAACTCTAGATGAAAGGATTTTTGAACCCTCTCCTGCTGGGAGGCAAATAGAGAACTTGGTTCTCCTGGTGGCAAAAACCTCCGGATACCTCCCATCCTGCATTCCTGACACATCCTCCTGGTTGGGCTGTGTCTGTCCTTCAGCTTACAGAGCTCTTTGCCCTTGCAGATGTATTTTTGGATTGCAGTCACCTCCCCTTTTAACCTTCCCTCTGGCAGGCTGAGGGCTGATGTCCCAGTCCCCTTCCCTGGTGACTGGTGACAGCACAAGGGGGATTGGTTTTAAAGGGACAGAGGGCAGGGTTAGATGGGATAGTGGGAAGGAATTCTTCCCTGGGAGGGTGAGGAGGCCCTGGCACAGGTTGCCCAGAGAAGCTGTGGCTGCCCCTGGATCCCTGGGAGTGTCCAAGGCCAGGCTGGGAGGAATTCTGAGCAATGTGGGATAGTGGAAGGTGTCCCTGCTCATGGACTGGAATGGGATGTGCTTTAAGGTCCCTTTAGATGCTCTTTAAGGTCTCTTTCCAACCCAAATGATCCTATCAATCCATGACTCCCTGACTTCTCTCTTCCCTGGAGCCTCTTCCAGGCTGAACTTCTCTTTCTTGAATGTGGAAAGCCAGAATTGTTCCCTTTCATTCCTAAAATAGGATCCACTTACCAGCTGAAATCAAAAGAAGAGTTTCCCTGGCACCAGCAAACACTGACACTGCAAGTGCAGCCGTGCCTAAAGCTACAGCTCCCCTGCCCAAACCAGCCTGAATACTGATGAGGGGATTCATTAATGCCTCCCTGCTTTAACAGCTCCTCACAAGGCACTGTTATAACCCTGTGGGCCCTCAGTTCCTCCCCCAGACATCCCTGCTCTGCTCCAGCCCTGTGAAGCAACGTGGGGGTTTGATGGATTAATCCAAGGTGTCTTGGAAACGACCCACAATGTGTTGTAGGACTCAGACACTCCCTGCCTGTGATGATGCTCAGTGCCAATAATTTTAAGTTTAAGGCTTCTGAGTTCTCCAGAAGGCTCAGGCTGTGCTGCAGAGCTCATGGGATGGTGCAGGAAGGACTTTCCTGCCATGGGATATTCTGAATTCAGCAAACCCCGTTTTTCTTTCCACTTATCTAGTGGAAAAAAACAAGTCTCCTGTGGCTGGAGTTCCCCCTCCACGAGACAACATCCTCAGGGCATAGGTAGATGTAAACCTATTGACATTTCTAGGGATGAAAACAACTTGGGAAATGCTTTTCCTTCCCAGTCCCTGCTCCTGTTCTCTCAGGTGACCTTCCCTGCAGGGTGATGGCAGGTGAAGCCCGAGGGACACGACACTGCTGCCACGGGGATTTCAGGGCTGGGCTGGTGGAAACCTGGTCCTGGGCTTCCTCTGGGTGTTCCCAACCTCGCAGTGAAGAGAGGTTTTGAGATTTCAGCTGGGCCAAAAATAAGCCCCACGGAAGGAAAAGCAGCGTCCGGGGAGAAAGAAAAACGGGAGAAAAATGAGATAGAGCTGGAAGGAGATTAAAAAGGAAAAGGGAAACTGGTAGAAAAAACCAACAGCGAAGGAACGTGTTGTTTTCAGACTTCACTTCCCTGTGTGGGTGGGGAGGCCCTGGCACAGGTTGCCCAGAAAATCTGTGGCTGCCCCATCCCTGGAAATGTCCAAGGCCAGGTTGGAGCAACCTGGAATAGTGGAAGGTGTCTCTGCCCATGGCAGGGAGGGGAATGAGCTTTTTATAGGGATGAAAACAGCTTGGGAAATGCCACGGGTGCTTTTTTTCCCCCAGTCCCTGCTCCCGTTCTCTCCCTTCCCTGCCAGGAGATGGGGCTGCAGGGGGAAGCCCGAGTGACACCACGCTGCTGCCACAGGGATTTGAGCCTGTGGAAACCTGTTCCTGGGCTTCCTCTGCGTATTCCCAACCTCTGAGTGAAGAGAGGTCTGAGATTTTGAGGATTGCAGAGGGAATGTCTGCAGTGGGGGCTGGGTGGGTGTTGGACTCACCCCAAATTCTCGATTCCAGCTGATCACACTGTCTCACACAGCACATCATTGCACCACAGAGCTCATTGCCACGGGATGCTGGAGGTGCCAACACTCTGAATAAGTTCCAAAAACCACCAGAGGAAACCAGGGACAGCAGGTCCTTCAAGGGCTGTTAAACACAGGGCTGCAGATCCAACCTCCAGCTCAGTGAGCTGCTGGATCACGGGCTGCTGGAGCCTGCCAGGGAATCCTGAAGGCACCAGAACTCTGGGCTTGCCCTTTGAATGCTTTTTATCCCAAACATCTGCCACTGGCCACTGTCAAGACTCATCAGCCATCCCCCAAAACCGCAGTGGAAGGTGAAGGGCTTTATCTTAGCTGAAAATAAATGAGTGTGATGAGTCAGGACTGGCTGACTGCTGGGGCTGAGCCACTCTGGGTGTCCCAGTGTCCCCTCCTGCGGCCAGAACTGCTGTTCATCCTTCCTTCTCAGTGCTCTGATCATGATAATTTGCCAAGTGCCGTGAACACACCTCTCAAACGTGCTGCAAACCTGTGCTGGGTGTCCCTGGTGTGGCCAGTGGTGGCTAATTGCTGGTGGTAATTAACCATCTAGGCCAGCCTGGACTTTGACCTGCAGTTTGACAAGGTGTACAAGTGGACCACCAGCAGCTTTGAGGAGAAGAAGACCTTTCTCAGGTGCCTGTGGAAGCTGAGCCACCGGTTCCTGGGCAGAGCTGTGACCTTTGTGAACGTCCCCTCGTGTGCACTGGAAGGTAAATCATTCCCTTGGCACACTCACAGGGGCTTTTGGCATCATCACCCAGAGGTGATGATGATCCACACCCACTTCAAACAGTGGGTGTGGATGGTGGGAGAGGGGGAGGGGGTACCAGGGAGAGGGAATCAGTGAGGAGGAACCGTGTTTGGGGTATTTGGAGGTGGAGGCACCCGACCTATCCAGCGGCCACGGTGACACAGTGCCAGGCTGGGAAGAAAAATAGACAGTTTATCTTATTTTCAGAGCTCCTCTCTGCACCCTGGGCTGGGGAGGGGAGTAAAGTGTGGGTGATGCCAGGGCAGGGGTGACTGCCTGCCTGGTGACATCCCCCCACCAAGAAATAAAGATGTATGTGGATATAGAAATAGATTTTACTTCACAACACGTGATTATCAGTGTCTTTCATAGAATCACAGAAGGGCTGGGGTTGTAAGGGACCTTAAGGACCATGGAGTTCCAAACCCCTTCCACTATCCCAGGTTCCTCCAACCTGGCCTTGGACACTTCCAGGGATGGGGCAGCCACAGGTTCTCCTGGCAACCTGTGCCAGGGCCTGCCCATCCTCGTGGTACAAACCTCCTTCCTTGTATCTAATTCAAATCTAAGTCTCTTCACCCCTGACACTTGTCCCAGCTTTGTAGGACATATCAAAATGTCCCAGCACCCAATCCCAGAGAGGTGAGCAACTAAAAACCCAACCAGAGCTCCAGTTAAATTCCAGTGGTGTGTTTTGTCCCTCTCACGAAGCTGAGCCTTTATCCCACACCCACCTTCCTTTGCTTTGACCTTGCTCTGAGTGGGCAGAGACCAAGCCCAGTGAGCTCCTGTCACCTCATTTTAGCAGGGCTGATAAAACGACAGGTTTATGGTCACTCCAAGGCTCTGGCCATCTCCACGTCTCCTCCTGCCCACACAGGGATGCCAAGACCCCAAGAAGACAGGAAGGACCCCGAGGAGGCTGAGAGCCAGGAGGGGCTCAGCTCTTACCAGGAGATGACTCCAAAGGAAGCTGGTGATGTGCTGAAGGTGCTGGAGGAGTACGAGCCCCTCATGAGCAACTCCGTGGCCTTTGCAGAGCAGCTGAGCAGGGAGCTCCACAAGCTGGATGAGGTACAGGGGCCAAGGGGGGCACTCACCTGGAAAGAAGGTGCTGGGCATATAGAGACCAAAGAGCTGGGGAGCAGCAGCTCCTTCCTTCGCCGGGAAAACTTGATCTGGCAGCAATTTCTGGGAGCAGTTTTGGCTCAGGGTCTAACTGTGGGACACAGGGGGTGTGGGGTGCTCTGGGGCTGGCTGAGGGACATGGGTGAGACTGGGAAGGGAAGGGCCAAAAATGAGCCCTGCAGAAGGAAAAGGAGCATTTGGGGAGAAAGCGAATGGGGGAAAATGAAATAGTGCTGGAAGGAGATTAAAAAAGCAAAAGACTAAAGGGGTCCAAGAGAGCTGGAGAGAGACTTGGGACAAGAGTATGCAGGGACAGGACACAGGGAATGGCTTCCCACTGCCAGAGGGCAGGGATAGATGGGATATTGGGAAGGAATTCTTCCCTGGGAGGCTGGGGAGGCCCTGGCACAGGTTGCCCAGAGAAGCTGTGGCTGCCCCTGGATCCCTGGAAGTGTCCAAGGCCAGGTTGGAGCAACCTGGGCTAGTGGAAGGTGTCCCTGCCCACGGCAGGGGTGGAAAGGGATGATCTTTAAGGTCCTTCCAACCCAAAGCATTCTGGAGTTGTATGACTAGTGGCCTTTATTGACTCCATGTGTGTTTGTCTGCATTTCCACAGAGGAAAACTTCTTCTTTTGAGTGCTGGAGCCAAAAAAAAAAAAAAAAAAAAAAGCCAGAGAAAGCTGCTTCAAGCATTTATCTTATGCTAAAATACCTGGTGCTGGCATTTTATGGGGAGAGAACCAAAGAGAAAAGAGAAAAAAAAAAAACAAGCCAAAGAAAATATCCTAAAGCAACCACAAGCCCTAAATCCAACCTCCTTTACCTCCAGTGTTTGCTGTATTCCCAATATATGACTTATTACTGTTGGAAATTCAGCAGTTAATCTGGAAGACCAAACTCCTGAGGTCTGTTCCTGCCAGCTCCTGGCAAGTCCTACAGGCACTTTGTGACTGTTTCCCAGTAAAATACCCTGTGAGAGCAACTAATACATCTCTATTAAGTTATTTGAGATGAAAGCAGCTGTTGCATACATTATTTTAATGCCTCCTAATGAAAAAAATGTGATTTATCTCTAACAGAAATTAATCAATGAGACGTTTCTATTTCTGAGGCTTAATCTGCAGTATTAAGTGTTATTAATACCAGCAAGTTGGACTGGCACATGCATCTATTTAAATGCTTTTCCCCACATCCCAGTGATGACACCTTGGCCTCCTCTCTCCATATTAATCACCCACCTCATCTGGGGCTCTCAAAACTCACCGCAGTGACAGCCAGAGAGTTCTTCTCTGCTCCAGGGGGAAGGATGGCACTGATTTGTACATTGCTATTCCTGTGTCATTCCAGGATCCCAGCACCTGGGGAACCACAGGCAGCTCCCAGCAGCTCTGCAGCTGGAGTATATTACTTTTCCAGGAGCAGGGATCCTCTGGAGAGCCCCTTCCACGGGCACTGCCCTGTCAGTGACACCGGTGATGCTTCACTCAGGGCAACCCCCTGTGTGGCTGTGAAGCCCTAATAGGACCATGTGAAGGCAGGGCAGGGACAGGCCTGGGGGAGGTTTATGGCTCTTAAGAACATTTAATACAATCTTAAGTTCTGGGCAGAACTGGGGGCCCTGGGGATTGCTGGAAAGCAGCAGTCCAGGAGTGGGGCCGGGCTGGGGAGGCTGGTTGGGCATGTTTGCTGAGCATCCTTGGTGCTTTTGGAGGTGAGGTTTGTGCGTTGGACAGGCTGGGAGAGCTGGGGGGGGGGTCGCCTGGAGAAGAGAAGGCTCCAGGGAGAGCTGAGAGCCTCTTCCAGGGCCTAAAGGAGCTCCAGGAGAGCTGGAGAGGGACTGGGGACAAGGGATGGAGGGACAGGACAAGGGGGAATGGCTTTAAACTGACATAGAGTGAGATGGGATATTGGGAAGGAATTGTTCCCTGTGAGGGTGGGGAGGCCCTGGCACAGGTTGCCCAGAGAAGCTGTGGCTGCCCCATCCCTGGAAGTGTCCAAGGCCAGGTTGGATGGGGCTTGGAGCAACCTGGGCTGGTGGAAGGTGTCCCTGCCCATGGCAGGGGGTGGCACTGGATGGGCCTTTAGGTGCCTTCCAACCTAAAGCCTTCTTCTAGAGCTGGAGCTTCCAGTTCATCTTCATCCCGACAGCAGTGCAGGTGGAGCTTGGAGAAAGTCCTTAACACAAGGACTGGAGATGCCCAGCATGGATTGTGCTTCCAGGCACATCCCTAACCCAGAGCTCAGGGTCTGTCCAAGCCACAACAACCCAATTTGGGTTGTCAAGAGGCTTCTCTTTGCTCTTCTTCGCTTCTCTCCCTCCCCTCAGCGAGCTGAGCACGGGGCGGGCTGGGGAGTGCAGCTGCTTCTGATGCTCTTCATTTAATGAAAAAGACATCAGAAAATTAAATTATCAGAGCAGACAAACCTCTTTAAAAGCTTTATTAACAGAGAGAAAAAGCAGCAGCCTGGAAAGCTCAGGCCTGCCAGGCCTGTGCCTCTGGACTGTTTTCTTTCCTGGGACATGGGCCCTGCAAAGGATACAAGGAAGGTTTGGAAGTGTGGGATCTCTTGCAGAGCTTGTCAGCAGCGATTAACATGCCAGGGGATCTGCACCACCCACCCAAACAAGCTCCTGAGCCCTCCTTAGGCAAATTGTGCCTTCAGGGCATGTCTCATGCATGATTTAATTGTTATTAATTGCACTGCCAGAGCAGCTCAGCTGGGAGACAGCCTGGCAGTGCCCTGAGCTGGGCTAAATGGGCTGAGACAGGCCCTTGGCAGAGCCGTGGGGTGCAGGGATGTGTTGGAGACACCCCCTCACATCTGGGGTGCTTTCCTACAAGGAGGCCCTGGCACAGGTTGCCCAGAGAAGCTGTGGCTGCCCCATCCCTGGAAGTGTTCAAGGCCAGGTTGGAGCAACCTGGGATAGTGGGAGGTGTCCCTGCCCACGGCAGGGGGGTGGGATGGGCTGGGCTTTAAGGTCCTTCCAGCCTAAACCATTCCAGATTCTCTGCTTTGACTCTGAGCTGAGTCCATCAGTCCCTTCTCAGCCCTGGATCCCTCTGTTCTCCATCCCCAGGCCAACCTCCAGGCCATCATCTCCTCGGAGCAGGAGGTGACACAGCTGATGAGCTCCATCGACGAGGCCCTGGCAGAGGTGGCCAGGGTGGAGGAGACCCTGCAGGTCTATGATGAGCTCCTGGGAAGTGTGAAGCAGCAGATGGACCACATCCACCGGGAAAACTCCCTGCTGCACCGCATGGTCTCCAACAGGAGCAAACTGATGGATGAGCTCCTGTTCCTCACGGTGTGTGCGTCTGTGGAGGCAGTTCCTGTTGGATCTGTTACAAAACAACTTTCAGTGACCTCAAACACTGAAAACTATGATTTGTCTGCAAAGATTAAGGAGCTTCTCTGGCCTAGAAATGAGGGACTGTGTTGTCTTGATGGGCACACGGCCGGGATGGACTCCAGGGGATGTGCAGTCCCCTCACCACCACAGGACTCAAAGTCCTTTTCCTGGGCAGGATTAGTAATGACAAAGCCAAATGATAATTGAACAGCCAGTAATCATTACCTGGGAATGCACAAGCAGAGTAATTAATGAGCAATTAGAGGCAGAACTTGCAACACCCAGCCCTGGTCCAACCTGCTCCCACCAGCACTGATAACCCCCCAGGTAGAAGGGACTTGGAGTGTCCTGAGGCAAACAGAATCACAGGATCAACGAGATTGGAAAAGACCTCTGAGATCATTGAGTCCAACCTTTGATCAAACTCCACCTTGTCACCCAGACCATGGCACTGATACCACATCCAGTCTGTCCTTAAACTCCTCCAGGGATGGTGACTCCACCACCTCTCTGAGCAGCCCATTCCAGTGTCTGATCACTCTCTCTGTGAAGAACTTCTTCCTGAAAAAAACTGTACATCTACCATGGGAAAGCATTCCAGGGACTGACTCCCTGCTACCCTCTTTGTCCAGGGACCCTATTGATTCTCTTCCCACTTCCCACTGATGGGAGTTTCCCCTTTCCTTTTCTCTCTCTTTTCCTTATTTCCCTGTTCTAGAAGGCGATGTGTCCATTCAGTGTGTGCCACCAGCTGTGGCCTTTGTGCCACCAGCCCAGCCCAGCCCCTGCTGGGGGGTGAGGACCTTTCCCCTGTGGTACCAGGGGACGGCACAGCCGGTGGAAAGACTCCAGAGGACCTCTTGGAATATGGGAAAGCAAGTTATTTACAAACATACCACACCAGAAATGCACCCTAGTTCCACAGCTTACGGTGACCTCTGGGCCACTGACCTTCTCATTTCTCGAGCTGCAGCACCAGGAGCTTTTCCCTTCTCCTCCCCACCACCTTGCTGCCAGTAGTGATCCCAGAGGTCCCAGCCCTTTGAAAGCTCAGGCTGAGGTTTGCCAGGGTGTCCTTGGCCACCACTGCAGTTGTTGCTGTGCGGAATTTTGGGTCGGGAGGGGATGGAGCCACGTCGACCCCCCGAGGCAGCTGAGGGGAGCACTTGGCTCTTTCCAGCTTTCCATGTGGGATGAAAACCCAGCTGTGCTTGTACCTGCTCTCTTCTGGCTTTGTTTTCAGACCCGCCTGGACCTCAGCAAGGAGCATTGGGATGTCCTGAGCCGGGTGGATCTTTCCAGCCCTGCCCGAGTGAGATCCTGCAGTGCTGCAGCAGAGGCTTTGTCTGCCTGCATGAACACCCCCCTCCAGCCTGGTGAGTGGAGAGCAGGGACATGCCCAGCCTGTGCTGCACTCCCTGCACCATTCCAGCTTCCCAGCCTCTGCGGGTGGCCCTGAGCCGCTGATGCCGGAGGGGATGTTCCCAGGAATCAGCTCCCGGGATCACTGAACAGCTCTGCAGGCTGCCTGGGAAAAGCAGGAAAGATTGGATTTGGGAAGCTCAGCAGCAGCAGCAGCAGCAGCAGCACACACCCAGGGGCACCGGGGGTGCAGGTTCAGAGCTACGAAATGTTCCCCTGCAGCACATCCAGAGCTGGGAGCTGGGAAACAGGACTGGAGGGTGGGTTTTATTCTGGAGATCTTGGAATCCTGGAATGGTTTGGCTTGGAAGGGACCTTAAAGCCCATCTCATCCACCCCCTGCCATGGGCAGGAACACCTTTCACAGACCAGGTTGTTCCAACCTGGCCTTGGACACTTCCAGGGATGGGGTAGCCACAGCTTCTCTGCCCAACCTGTGCCAGGGCCTCCCCACCCTCACAGCCCAGAATTCCTTCCCAATATCCCATCTAACCCTGCCCTCTGGCAGTGGGAAGATATTCCCTGTGTCCTGTCCCTCCATCCCTTATCCAAAGTCCCTCTCCAGCTCTCCCTGGAGCCTTCTCTTCTCCAGGTGAACCCCCCCAGCTCTCCCAGCCCAAATTGGCTCCATTCCTGGAGGAATCCAATTCCTGCTGTAAACAGCCAAGCTGGGCCATCCATGAACCACAGGCACCTCCTGCTGGGCTGGGAAACTGGTCCAGTTTCCATTAGACTTGAGTCAAACTTCTGCCAAGCATCTCCCCAGTCCCTCTAAATACATGGATATAGGGCAGCACAGTGTGCCAGGGGTGTACAACACCTCCTACAGCTCACAGGGGGTGGGGGAAAGTCATATTTAGAAATTGTGGTCTCCTGGGGCAGCTCAGTTGTCTGTCCTCAAACCTGGAAAAACAAGAATCCATTGGAGCAGCGTGTGGGAGTTGTTGGAGACCTGCTGGTGTCCAGGGACGTGCTCCTGGCATGAAATCCCGAGTTTTCCTTGTGGTGAGGCTGGGGGTGTGTCCTTGGCTGAGGTGGGACTGAGGGATGCTCTGCAATTTTAGGTTTTTTTGAGTTTCAGCTCCCTCCTGGGTTGGATTTCCTTGGGACTGCAGCAAATCCTCTCCCCTTTGTTGGCTTTTGAATGCTGGTATTTATGGCAGGATTTATTCCTGTCCTGTTCCCCAGGGTGTGAGTGATGTGGAGCTGCAGCCCACAGCTCATCCCCTCCAGGCCATGAGATCTTCTCCTTTTTTCCCTCCAGTCCACGATATCCTGCTTTTTATCCCTCCATACCATGATATCATCTCTTTTTCCCTCCATTCCATGATATCCTCCTTTTCTCTCAGTACCATGATATTCTCTCTTTTATCCCTTGATACCTCGGTATCCTCTTTTTTTTTCCTCCTCCCTTTCATGACATTCTCTCTCTTTTCCCTCAATACCCTGATATCCTCTCCTTTTCCCTCCATTCCATGATATCCTCTCTTCTTTCCCTCCATACCCTGGTATCCTCTCTTTCCCGCTCCATTCCATGCTATCCTCTCTTTTCCCCTCAATCCCATGCTATCCCCTCCTTCCCCTCCAGGTTCCCGGAAGCTGCAGGCGGTGGCCGAGCAGCTGATCCTGTTTGAAACCCTCAAGCAGAACTTTGAGAACTCTCTCATCAGTCACATCACCAACATCTTCCAGCTGCAGGTGGGCTTTGCTCCAAATCCCGGGAGATCTGAATATCCCGGGAAAAATCACACCAGGGCTGTAGGGGATGATTTTCCTAAAGTGTCTCCCCAAAGAGGTCTTTCCACATCCCTTCACCCTTCCCAGCCCTTGGGTTAGTTTTGCAGGAATGTAGAAGAAATCCAGCCCTGAAGATTTTTTTAGACTGAAGATTTTTCTCATTTTATTTTGGGGATTGTTGATCTGCTTGTGACACAAAATCCCAGGATAAGAGCCAATCCCTTGATCCTTCGATTAGCACTTTCAGTGCTGATTTTGCAGTTTAAAAGATGTGATGGACAATATCACATCTGATATTGTGATATGTGATGGACAATATCACATCTGATATTTCAGAAATCTGAAAGGAAAATTGGACTCTTCCAGATTTCCTTTCATGAAAAGGAGCGACTCCCAAATCCTCAGGGCTATTTCCTTAAGTCTTCAGTGTTTTCTTTCAAGCCAGGCTGGAAACCGGGAGGGAACTGTGGGATTTCCATCCTTGGAGATTTTCAGATCTTGGCTGGACCAGCTGCTCCACCTGGACCTGCCCTGAACCTTCTGAGCTCCACACGACTCTGAGTCTGTGGTGTGGTGGTCCAGCATTTCCAGAGCCTGGCAAATCCCTCCTATCCATGGCATCCCACCCCCCTAGGCTGAACCACCTCCCCGTGCTCCAAGGGAGGATTTCCAGCATGTTCTTCCACAAGGAGCTTTTCTCCTGTGCTTTCTCCCACGGTGCTTACCTGGATTACCCCGTGTTACTGTGGGCCAGCTCAGACTTGTTCCCAGATAACGGGATTCAAACTCGAGTTCCAAGTGGTCGTGCCTGCCTTGCTTCAGCTTGGAATTTGCTTCTCAAACCCGGAAATTCAGAACTGGAAATCGGAGAAATTCTGAAATTTCAGAACTGGAAATTGCAGAAATTCTGAAATT
>NW_020884945.1:1183984-1246858 GCF_003945725.1 Corapipo altera | reverse complement strand
AGAAATTCTGAAATTTCAGAACTGGAAATTGCAGAAATTCTGAAATTTCAGACCTGGAAATTCCAGGGGGATCAGGAAGTTTTCCAGGGCTGTTTTATTTGACCCTTCCTGCTGTTTCTGCTGCTTTAGGGCAGCTCTCAGGTCCCTGCTCTTGGGCAGCCCATTGACCAGTTGTCTGCATCGAGCCATGGACTCCACCACAAGGAGCTGCTGCCCTACACCCCCCTCATGGCCTGGCTGAGGAACAGCAGCCCAGCTCTGTTCTGTGACCTCCCCAAGGTATGGCTGAAATCCTGAACAGACAGTACAGCTATTCCATCCCCTGGGAACAAATTGGCCTTGCTGGTGAATTCCTGGGGAGGGTTTGGTCTCACCAAACCCCCACAAGTGTTCGGCCCCTCTGGGAGAGTGTCCGGCCAACTTGGCCACAACATGTTGGACCTCTGTGCTGGGGAGGAGCAGCCTGGTGCTCAGTGGCAGATGTTGTGTTGGAGGAAAAGGTCTGAAATGCTAAAATGTGGTCTTTTTGCTTTCACCTGGCCCCTCCTGTCCCTTCCAGGTGTATGCCCAGAACCTCGGCAGACTCTACGAGCGGGAGATCAGAGCCTTCTTTGAACAAGCCAAAACCTCCTTGTTGGGAAGAAGAAAAGGAAGTGAGTGATCTGCAAGTATGACCTTTGGGCTTTATTGGCAGGCAATGTGACAGTCCCCCTCCATCACAGGTGTTTTCCCCGGATTTTGTGCCATGAGTTACTCTCTCCTCCGTGGGCTGGGTCGGAAGCTGGCAGGATGTGACAAAGCCAACTCTGCTTTATGTCAGGCAGTGTTTGTGTGATCTTCAATACCTTGATATTCTCTCCTTTTCTCTTTTTCTGCTCCTCAGAGCTGTAGCTGTTGGTCACCTTCCCCTTGCAGGGCTCAGGAATGCCACAGGGATGGTTGAGCTCCTGTTCTGAGGAGCTGTAGGATGTGGCACTGCCTGGTTAACAAAGCACAGCCACCCTTCAGCTGTTGTCACCTCCCTTCTCCCTGGCTCTCAAAGTCTTCCTGGCCTGTTCCAGAGTTCCCACCCCACTATTATCTCCTGGAAAAAACCACCAGGCTTTCTCTTCTCTTGCTGCAAGAGCTGGACCTCCTCTCCTGTCAGGACAGGCTTGGGGTTGTTCAGCCTGGAGAATGCTCCAGGAAGACCTTATAATTTCCCCATCCCTGGAAGTGTTCTCCCCATCCATGGTAGTATCCAAGGCCAGGTTGGACAGGGCTTGGAGCAACCAGGGCTGGTGGAAGGTGTCCCTGCCCATGGCAGGGGATGGAACAAGGTGAGTTTTCCATCCCTCCCACCCCAAACCACCCAGTGATCCTATGACTCTGTAAAGCCTGGTCCATATTTCATACAAACAGGGCTGCTCACAGGTTCCTCAGGCACTTTTGCCTGTGAGGAGAAGGCACCAAGCCTGTCCCTGAAGACAGGAGGGGCATTTGTAGCAATATTTGCAGAATGATTTCCCAGTGAGCTGCGTGTGGGGCTGTGCTGTCCCGAGGGGATCACTGCCACAGAAATCGCTGCATCTGACTCAAAATATTCCAGTCAGGTGTTTCTGGAGATAAAAAGAGAAGCTGATCTGTCTCCTCTGGAAGTTTTTTATTGCCCAGAAGTCACATTTTCCTTCAGCAAAACAAAGGACTGTAATGGAAAGTTCCATGCCAGCTTGGCCAGGCTTGAATGTCAGAAACCACTTTGCACGGTGTGTTTAGTCCATCAGAGTCATCACTGGGCTCCCTCCAGCTCTGCACCTCCTTCATCACTTATGTCCAGGTTCTGAGCCAGAGGATGGGACCCAGGAAAGGGATGGAACCCAGGGAAGGGATGGAACACAGGGAAGGGATGGAACCCAGGGAAGAGAAGGGGGCTGGTGGATCCCGTTTCTGGGTGTGCAGCACAGCCCATCCCAACGTACCCACCACCCCTTCCAGCTCCTCCTGCCCAGTGCCACCTCCCCCTTGGCAAAGACACATGCACCAGGAAGACAGGGTACCTCAGGACCGTGGGGTGGAACAAGGATGGGCAGTGCTGGCAGGGTACAAGGACCTGCAAGGGAGCACAGCAGTCCTGGGACAAAAGGAGGAAAATCTCACCTCAGTAGTCCCAGTGGCACCCAAATGGCTTTAAGCTGGCAGAGGGCAGGGTTGGGTGGGACACTGGGAAGGAATTGTTGGCTGTGAGGGTGGGGAGGCCCTGGCACAGGTTGCCCAGAGAAGCTGTGGCTGCCCCATCCCTGGAAGTGTCCAAGGCCTGGTTGGAGCAACCTGGGCTGGTGGAAGGTGACCCTGCCCATGGCAGGGGGTGGATGAGATGAACTTTAAGTTCCCTTCCCACCCAAACCATTCCATGATTCTCTGCCCACTCAGCCTGGCACAGAGGGGCACATGCTCTGCCACACCAGGTGAAACAAATAGTTAACCAAGATAATATTCCTCTCTCCCATCCCTCTCCTCCACTCCTGGATACAGCTTTTCATTGAGCAAAGTGCTTTTTCCTGCTTAAAAATAGGAATTCCTGATAGGAGGCAATGAATGCATTTTCAGCAAGCCAGCCTGGGGAATTAGCAGTGGGGAGGCCAACTCCAATCTGTGCTTTATAAGATAATGTGATCAAGCCCCATTTCCCAGAGAGGGGTGATTGCTTTTAGTTAAACAGCAGGAAATCACAAAGATTGTGCCCGGGATAAAGAGGTTTCCACTTGCAGGGTGATTGATGGGCTTGGAGCAAAGGACTTGGAGCAGAAAATAAAAAGCACCCAGGTTTGTCTCCTCAGGAGCAAAGTGGTTAGAAGGGAGGGGTGTTGGAGATGCCTATTAAAGAGGCCCTTTATCCCAGGATGGTTTGGGTTGGGAGAGACCTTAAACTCACACAGTTGCACCCATGGGCAGGGACATGGGCAGGGACACCTTCCACTGGACCACTTGTGAAAATAACCTTGTTAAATTAAAAACAAGTTGGTGTGGGGCACATGTGGCAGCCAGGCTGCCCCATCCCTTCCTGGTAAACGTTAAACCAGTGATTTCCTTTCAGTACTTTGTGTCGAATGTCTGTAAAACAGGAAGGAATTAAATCCCAGGAGCAAATCCAGCGTCTGGGAAATCTGTCACAGGGGAAAAAGGACACTTTGGAGGCTGCAAACCTGTCCCTGCACCATCATAAATCATCCAAAAGGGCCATCTTTTTGATCCAAATCATCTGGGGTGGCTGCCCCGGGCAGGATGAGCTGAGCTTTGCTGGGCTGGGCTGCTCTGGGCCCTGCTCTGCTCCGTGGGGTGGGAAGGGCCAGGCAGGAAGCCCCAGGTTGGGTTTGGGATGTTCAACCCATCACTGATGTGAGCAGAACATTAAATAACAGCCCCCTCCACCTCTGCAGAGTGAGGCTGGTGGGAGATCAGGGGATTTTTAGGAGGTTGTACCCACGAAGGCACCTTCCCCTGGGCACCCCCTGGGCTCTGCCTGCCCCTCTCTGGAGCCCCGGGGGGCAAGCAGGAGGGAGAACATCCCAGCCCTCCCTCTGGAGGGGGAGGTGACCTCTCCTCAGCTGGAGGACACAGTCAAACTCCATCTCCAGCTCTCCTGGACGGCGCCAGCAGCAGCAGGGTGTCCTTCTGCTGCAGGAGCTGGGCAGCCACGGGCACTGGGAGCACCGAGAGTCTCTCCCAGTGCTCCTGGAGACCTCCAGAGCCTCCTGCTGGAATATTTCCTGCAAAACTGGCTGCTCTGGGGCTCTTTAGCAGGGAAAGTTTGGCTTTGAGGAAGCTCTGCAGGAACCTCATCCAAGGTCTTTCCTGCTCTTTCCTCCCCCCGCTCAGCTGCTCCCTGGGGTGATCCTGGATGGATGGGAGCCAGGCTGTGCCTGACAATATCCCTTCTCCCTGTTTTTAAAATATCCCAGGCTCTCTGTGCCACTTCTATTATCGTGGCACTGAATTTTTGGGATTGATTCCCTGCCCTCACAAAGGATTATTCATGGCAAAATACTTCTAAACCATACCACCTGCTGATTTATTGCCTTGTTTCAGCATTATGGGAGAGTTTAGAAGGCAAACCTCAAGCTGTTTATAATTAATTGTGAGCCAATAATTAAGTCTTTTCTCATTTTCCCATTCCCTTTTCCACACTAACATTTCCAGGCTTGTAAAATCTTTTTTTTTTTTTTTCTCCTGGTTTTGCCATTTCCCAGCCGGTGAAATTCTCATTATCCGTTGCATAAGGGTGGGAAAAAGGTTCTGAAGGAGCTCATGAATTTTCTCTGTGGTTTTAGCAAGGCTGAGGTCACGAGCAGGGCTGGCTGTCACCTCTCCTCTGCGTGGAGGGCACTGACATCCTTCCCAAAGGTAAAAACCCTGCAGGTAGAGGCTCAAATAAAGATATTTCGGATGTTGTGAGAGATGGAGACCTGACCTGACTCACCCAGCAACTCTGGGAAAGTGAAATGATTTTTAGAATTAATTAGAAAATAATCTGGATGTTTCCCCCACTGGTTTCTTTCAGGAAGCGAAAGAATGGTTTTTAAATGCATATTTTAAAGGATTTTTTTTCGATTTTTCCACTTGAGCCAAGCACCCAGTGAAAACAGTGGGGTAAAGAGTGGTAATGTTTGAAAAGTATATTTATTTCCAGGTGAATGCTTTTAACTTAAAAAGGTCAGTTTTTGGAAAGAAAAAAAAAAGCCACTCCCACCTCCCCTGGATATTCTTTTATGGCAATTTACCATCAAAACTAAGCAACAAACAGTTTTTTCTGAGTCTCTTGCAGGTTTTTCTGCTTATTTATGCCCTTATCACCTGGGATTTTTCACTCCCCAGCCCTCAAGAGTTAGAATGAAGTGGTAAATAAATAGCAAAGGGGATAAAGAGCACGGCCCAGGGAATAAAAAAAGAACAATGAAAAAGAGAGAGAAACGGGAGTGGGGAGGAAAAATCCAACAGGAAAAGGGCAATTCTGGCGTCAGGTCTGACATAAAAAGAGACATTTCAGCCTCCCAAGGAGCTGGAGGGGCCAAGGGGGGGTGGAGATGTTTAACCCACGAGCCCCGCAGGTCTCCAGGAGAGCCCGGAGAAGCCCCTGGGGAACAGGCACCAGCCCCGTTGGAGCCTCCCCGGGAGCAGGGAGAGCCAGGAGGAGCCACCAGCCAGAGGGAACGTGGTCAAGGTGAGGAGCTGAGCGTTCCCGGAGGGTCCCCGTGTCCCACAGGCACTGCCCACATCCCGCGGTCCCTTTCCCGGAGCAGGAGCAGGGATGCTCCGTGTGCTGACCCGGCTTGGGTGGCACCTCGGGTGGGCACGACCCCTCAGTGTGCTGGGAGGGTTTCTGGTGGTTCCTCAGCAGGTGCTGGAGCAGGTGCTGAGGCAGCTGCAGCCCCTCTGCACCTCGGAGCAGCGGTTCCTCCAGGAATTCTTCCAGCTGAGCCACGACGCTGCGGATCTGCAGGGTCTGGAGGTGAGTGGCAGGAGGTGTCCTCTCCAGGGCTGTTTTCCAGTCCTTCCTCCAGCCCTGATACCAACCTCAGCAGGCACAACAGGGGGGCTGCTCATCCCTGTCTGGGCTCTCCTGGATTCTCTAGTGGGAAAGAATTAAAAGATACTTAATTAAGAGCTCCAGCAAAATCACAGGGGGTCTGAGCATCCAACACAGGACTCCAACAAGGGAAAAAAGAACTAAACCCAGAGCTCAAGTTTTCCTCCTAAGGGAGAGCAGATAAATCCTGGTTTACATCAGATGGGATATTGGGAAGGAATCATTCCTCATGAGGGTGGGGAGGCCCTGGCACAGGTTGCCCAGAGAAGCTGTGGCTGCCCCATCCCTGGAAGTGTCCAAGGCCAGATTGGCACAACCTGGGCTAGTGGAAGGTGTCCCTGCCCCTGGCAGGGAGTGGATAAGATGATCTTCAAGGTCCCTTCCCACCCAAACCATCCTGGGATTCCATGATAATTCCCGCTCCTTTCCTTCTTTCAGGCATCTGCCACTAAGGGAGGGGAGACCTTGGCACCTCCAGAGGATCCTCCTTGCACCAAGCGCCGGAGCCAGTACGTGGGTGATGGGACACAGGGGCACGGTCTGCAGTGTCCACGGGCAGTGCCCTCCTCATTTCATTGCTGACCTTTTGTTTTTGTTGGGTTTTTCTTTCTTTTTAAGACCAGAAGAACCTACAGCCCGCCTGCTGAGCGAGATCTTCAGCTGCCTGGAGCTGGAGCTGAGGGGTTTTCTGGATGTCTGCAACAAGGTCCACCCTTTTGGCTGCTTGCAGGTCCTGGTCACCTTGAGTGACTCCGTCTTTGGGATGTGGGGCTCTTCCTCAGCTCCCCCCTCGTCCTTCCTCAACACAGTCCTGGGCAACGTGTTGCTCCTGGCCAAGAGCAGCTTCAACAAATGCATCGTGAGTGTCAGTCAGAGTGAACCCAAGTGGGCCTGAGGGATGTTTGGCCTCCTCCAGAATCTTCTAACCAGAATCATTTAGGCTGGAAGAGCCCTCCAGGATCATCCAGTCCCCCCCTGTGCCCTACCCCCACCTTGTCCCCCAGCCCAGAGCACTGAGTGCCACGTCCAGGCCTTCCTTGGGCACCTCCAGGGGTGGGGACTCCACCACCTCCCTGGGCAGCCCCTGCCAATGCCTGACCACCCTTTCCAGGAAGAAATTCTTCCTGATGTCCAACCCGAACTTCTAACATGAGGGATGGAGCAGCTCTGCTGGGAGGAAAGGCTGAGACAATTGGGATTGTGCAGCCTGGAGAAGAGAAGCTTTGGGGTGACCTGATTGTGGCCTTCAGGACCTGAAGGGAGCTACGAGAAAGATGGAGAGAGACTATTTCCAAGGGCCTGGAGTGACAGACCAAGGGGGAATGGCTTCAAACTGACAGAGAGTAGGTTTAGATGGGATATTAGGAAGGAATTGTTCCCTGTGAGGGTGGGGAGGCCCTGGCACGGGTTGCCCAGAGAAGCTGTGGCTGCTCCATCCCTGGGAGTGTCCAAGGCCAGGTTGGACAGGGCTTGGAGCTTTAGTGACCCATCAGATGACTCTGGGGCCATGTCAGATCTGACAGAGCCATGTCTTGTGTGCTGTTGCCAGGGGACCTTGTGCAAGGAGATCGAAGAGGCAAAGGTGCCCAGCAGGATGAAGGGTGGGATCCTGCCCTCCGTGAGCCGCTTCCAGGAGTTTGTGGACTTCTCCGAGGAGGTGTTCAGGACAGCTCAGAGGAGAGGGGAGCTTGACAAGGCCCACCTCAGGCTGGCCAGCAGTGTCTTCAGCAGCAGTGAGTACCAAGGCTGGTGGTTGGATGCAAACGTCCCCCTGCAGCTCCAGGAGCTCCCAGCAGGGCAGGGTGGAGGTTCCCTGTCTCCTGGGCACTGGCTGGACCTGAAATCACCTGCACTGGTCAAGAGCCTGGGAGCATCAAAATTCAGATGGTTTGGGGTATCCCCTTTTTCCTGATCTCCTTGTCTCCCTGTCCTCACGGTGCTGCCATCCAGGAGCTGGGTATCCCAGGAGTAGTAATTCTTTTCCTGCCACTCTGACCCCTCAATTTGGGGCAGATTTGAAGTCCCTCAGTCCTGGGGGATGAGAGCACCACCAGCAGCTGGGAATGGGCTTTCAGCCCCTGTTTCCATCCCTGAAACCTACCACGTTCTGGATCAGCCTTCCAGCCACTTCCAGGACCACTGGGAATTTGCTGAGTGGCTCCACACCTCCTATTTTTGGGTAAATGCTCAGACAAGTTTCCCTCCTGCCTTGAAAAGGCCCTTTTTTGGCAACACAGGCCCTGATGGCACATTGGGTGTGTGGTGTCTGCTGCATTGGGATGGTCCTGGCTGGGACAGGGGTGGGACAGAGCTTTGGATCTAATTCCAACATCTCCTGTCCCACTATGGAGGGAGCAGCTCCTCACTGCAGATCAGACTCTTCTTCCAAGCTCAGAGGTCTTGGGAGCCAAAGATCAACTTCCCTCAAAACATCAAGAGGGGTTGGGAGAGCAAGGCAGGGAGCTCTCAGTAGATCCCTGGGTTGTCCCAGCTTCTGGTCACTGGAGATTCCCAGGGGCTGAAGGACTAACAGCTCTGGCCACAGACCAGGAAGTGGTGGAGAGAGGCAGCTCCCACCTGCAGGTGGGCCTGGGCTGTGCCACTGATAAATCCCTGACCATGGCACCTTCCAGGCTCCAGCAAAGTTTGCAGTGAAGCAGGGGAGTTAGGGAATCAAGCTCATGGACAGGGATCAGGATCTGTGTTATGAATAATTACTCTGGGACTGGTCGAAGTCAGATGGTTCAGATGAGACACCCTGAGCCCCCCCTGACCCAGCCTGCAGGGTCTTCTCTCCACACCTGATTTCCTCTTTTCTTTTAAGTCAATAGTCTGTCCTCAGCAAACCTGAAGGTGAACACACATATGGCCATGATGGAAAATTTCCACCACATCTACTGCTTCCTGTGCCAGAAGAAGATCCCGTGCCTGGAGGACAAGAAGAGAGAAGCCAAGCAAAAGTACAGCGAGCACATGGAGAAATATGTCCTCAAGTGCCTGGACCAGCCCCTGGAGAAGCTCCATGTGAGTGTGGGATCTCCTGACCCTCCTCTGGGCCTCAAAGGGCAGCTGCCCTTCCCAGAACTAGAGATTTATTGGTGTTCAAATGACCCCTCCCTGAATCCAGTCTGGGATTATGTGAGTTTGTTGCCACATCCCAGTGTTCCCCCCTTCTCTGCCCGCTTGCTACCAGGTTTCACTGGGCAGAGCAGCCTCAGCATCCTGGAGTCACAGAACAGCCCAGGCTGGGAGGGACCTTGGAGACCATCTGGTCCAAACTGCCTTGGAAAGATTGCCTGGATGAGAATCTGTAGCAACCCTGTCCAGTCCCATCCTGAAACCTCAGTGGTGGGGACTGTACTTCATCCCTGGGGAGGTTGGATTGATGGGATAATTGATGGGTGAGCGATTGCTTGTTCTCACTGGAAAAAAAATCTCTTCTATCAAGACAATGTGATCACTCTGCCTTCACAAGGAAACCTTTTTATCGCCGACAATCCTAAAAATGTGTGGGATTTTCTCACTTTCTTCTGCTTTTTCCTCCTGTCCACTTGAAGGCCGTAGACCAAGATACACTTGGGTGCAACTTTTCCGAAGCAATCCTAAGAATTTCCTGCTCAGCCCCTGCTCTGGGTTGCGTGTCTGTGTCTGGCAGATGCTCATTTCTTCTTTCACGGCTGCCTGGGCTGATCATTCCGACACAGATTCCACACTTCCCGAGCGGCTGCTTTGTTAACTGAGCTAAGAGCACCTGGCTCTGCTAACTCCCTTCCTCCCCTCGACCGTGGCTGCTCTACTCCTCCTCTCACCAGCCTAAAATTACTCACAGACTGAGCTCAGCTTGAATTATTCATAGGACCTGTTCCCTTCAATTTATTCCCAGTTGTTGCTGTCAAACATCTTGTTGCCTTGACTGGGAGATGAGCTCGGGGTCTCCTGCTTCCCGCTCTGCTTATGGCTTCCAGTCCTCCCCCTGTGAGGGAAAGGATGATTTCACTGCTCCCAACAAAGCCAGTAGTGTGTGAAGGCACCTGGATTTCATTCTGCTCAGGGATCTCCAAAATCCTGCCATGGCCTCTCCATCAGACCACAACAAACCCTTTGGGTTTGAGGGCTGACCCCAGGATAAGGAATGTAGGAGCCCATTTCTGCCTGTTGGAAACAGCTCTTACATTTAGGAACTCAGAACCCTTAGGATTTGGGGTGTGTCTCCACAGCCAAATTGCAGTGGAAATAACCCAGGACAGCCTACGGATTTTCAGGATGTGTGAACAGGAGGGTGGACAGGAGGATGAAGGAAGTGATTATTCCACCAGATGTGGAATTCCTTGGCCGGCTGTGGCAGAGATAGAGATGTCTGTCCCAAAAGCTGAGAGAACTTTTGCTTTACATTTCTGCAGGTTCTGGGATCCCCCAACTCCACCTCTGGCTCCAAACCCTCTGTGGGGAGCAAAGCTGGAGGAAGCACCGAGTGACTTTTCCAGCACTCCCATTGCTCCAGGGGCCTGCAGCCCTTAGAGATGCTGCTTGCAGAGCAGAACCAATGGAATTCCCTAAACTCTGCTTTCCTGGGAGATAAACAAGCCCCAGTACTTCATTTCAACTTAATGAGGCATGGGAAGGGAGCTGAGGGAAGCGATCCTGAGGCAGGAGCCCACCTCAGGCTGGCTCCTCACGGAATGTCTCCTTCCCTTTCCAGCACTTCTTTGAAGGGGTGAAAGCCCGCCTGGCTCAGGGGGTGAAGGAGGAGGAGCTGAGCTTCCAGCTGGCCTACAGCAAGCAGGAGCTCAGGAGGGTCCTTGAGAAATACCCTGGCAAGGAAGTCAGAAGAGCCCTGGAGACCCTCTACAGGAAAATCCACAAGGACCTCTCCCCAGAGGAAAACCTTCTGCCGGTAATCGGGGCGGGGTGTGGGTGTGACTCTGGGATGTTTTGGGGGTTCAGGGCTACACAGCTGGAGCTGTCAGGGCCTCCTGAAGGGAGCTGAAGGGGAGCTTTCCCCCAGGTGGTGTGGCACGCCATGGAGCAGGAGTTCATCCGCCAGTACCAAGAGTTTGAGGATCTGATCCGACGCTGCTACGCAGGATCAGGGATTGCCATGGACTTCACCGTGGAGGACCTGCTGAGCTACTTCAACTCCATCACTCTGTCCAACATGTAGACAAGACCCTCTCTGGATGTTTCTGGGAGCAGCCCAGGAACCCTCATCTGCAGCTACACCTTCAAGGAGCTGAACTCCAAACCCTTCCCAAGCCTGAGCTGTGGGATCACACCCTGACCTTAAAGTCCAAGACTTGTTAGTCTTAGACTAGAACTCCCCTGGGGAAGTGGAGTTCTCAGACCCAAACCACAGCTTCCCTGCTCCAGAAAACCCCACTGTGCCACGAGTAAATAAACCCTCCAAACTACCAGTTTCTGTGCCAAAGTGAGTGCTGGTGCTGCACCTCTTCAGCAGACCATTCCCAGGGGAAAGATCTCTCTCCAGGGACTCTTTCCTTCTTGTCCATGCTCAGATTTCCCAGAGAACCTTCAACAGAGGGTTCAAACACCCTGAGACCTCCAGGGGTGTGTAGTGTCACCACATCCAGGGATCAGGACACGCTCTGTGTCACTCCCAGCTCTCCAGTGAAAGGCACCTGAGAGATGGAAGTCCAGAGTTATTAATATTAACAGTTTTATTGCTTTTAGCCAAGATTTACTCACATGTCAACTGGAGTAGAGAAAGTGCTACAGTTCTAGACATCCCAACTGGTCCCTGGGGGAATTTTTATCCCATTTCCTTACGGCTCTTCCGACACCAATGTCACAACTCACTAATATATTATTGTTCTTTAAATGTGGCCTCTGATTCTTGAGATGATGATCTCAGAGCTCACTGTCCCTTCTCTCTAAACAACTGAAGGTCCCAAATTCTTTGGGATTTGCCTTGTAGGGCAGTGAGAGCTCAGCTTGTTGCATGTTAGAAAATAATCTTGGAGGCAAAATAGTGAACAGGCACCTTGTCCACTGCCAGGGAGGGGGGAGCCTTCTGTGGCTGCTTGCCACATTCCCTGTTTTCCAGGGATATCCAGTGGGAATAAAATCATCCCAGTGAGAGCTTTGACACAGCACAGAAACCCAACATTCCCTCCCTTGGAAAGGGAAGAATGTGGGGTTAAAATATCCAGGCTCCTTTTCCGGGGTTTTTCAAGCAGTTGGACTTTTATGTCCTTTGGGTCAAGGTTCACCTCAGTGCTCCTGTTTCCAGCCTCCTTGTTCCCTCCCACTCTCCCATGATGTTCCTGCTCACCCAGCAGGAAGAGGGAGGTCCTGGGGACCCACCTTGCCCGGCTCTGTCCCCTCTGGCAGGTAACCCCCTATTTTTGGTCCCCCCTTTCCTTGCAGGGGTTGGCTGAGGGGCTCCCCTGGGAGGGGAGGCTGTGTTGGCAGGGCTGGCTGGGCAGGAGGTGGGAGCTGTAGGCTCCTGGACACGAAGATCCTGGAATTTGGGAGTGCCCAGGGGATGTGCTGGGTGGAAGGGATTTGCAGAGGGACTGAGCCAGGTTGGTCTGAGCAGAGGTTGTTGAACACCGGCAGCGAGGAGGGGCAGGGGTTTTGTGCTGGGTGTGTTCCCAGCTGCCCCCAGCACTGCGACAGTCACTGGGCACAGGCCAGGCCAGGCCATGGAGCAGGACAACGGGGTCCTTCTCCAAGCAGGATCCTCTGGCTGCAAGGAGCAGATTCCCTGGTGAGGCTGTGCCTGACTTTGTCCTGACCCTGCTCCTGCGAGATCTCTCCTTGCCAAGCATTCCCCGTGCAGAATCATGGAATCATGGAGGTTGGAAAAGCTCTCCAAGGTCGTCGAGTCCAGCTGTTCCCCCACCACTGTCCCTGAAATGGAAGGGCAGTGCCAGGGGATATGAATCCAACAGAAAACACCAAGAACTGCTGTAAACTCAGGCTGCTGAGCCCCTTCCCCCTCGTGCTGCATCACCTTGAACCCCTGGCAGCAGCCTCTGCCTGGTGGTGACACCCAGCAGCTTGAAGGCAGGTGACAACACACGTCCCTGGAGACGTTTCCTACCGCTCTGCCAGGTCCCACCTTGGGTCTCCACTCTCTGTCTTTGCTTCCCCTGGATGAGTGTCCACACCCGGACGTGAGGAAGGCTGGGGAGACCCCAGAGAGGGTTGGAGGGAAGGATCACACACTTGCTCCTTCCTTGGTTTTTGTGCTTTGGGAGCTCAGCATCTTGGTGACATCAGCCCTCAGTGAGGTCACCCAGCTGGTCCTGCAGACCTGGCCCCAGCCAGGGGCTCTGGCAGGCTCAGGTGCCACCAGAGCCAACAGGGGTTTGAGGCCCTTCCAGGGAGGAGGATTTATTGCTTCGGTACTTGTGCCACCTGCAGGTCAAGAGCAGCTCCATTCCCAGCTGCCTGGACCCGGGTGCTCCCAACTTTCATGTTTTCTGGTTTTCCAGGCCAGCTCCCAGCCTTGAGAACATGTCATGGAAGGAGGAGGAGAGTGTGACTCCCCCCTCGTGTTTCATCCAGCACCTGGACCACCTTGTGCTGACTGTGAAGAGCATCGAGGACACTGTGGCATTTTATTCCAGAGTCCTGGGCATGGAGGTGGTGACTTTCAAGGTAACATGTGGCACAGGTCTGGGTTGGGTCTGGAGGACCTGGAGCTGCTGTTCTGGGCCAGTGGATGGGAGCTGTGGGTCTCTGGAGGGTTCTCTGGGCACCTCCTTGGGGTGGGGGTGGTAGGACCGGCACAAGCTGCAGCCCATCGAGCTCTGAGTTCCTGGAGAGTCGAGCTGAGTCAGGGTGAGTCCAACCCACACTGTGGAAGGAGTCAAAGTGATAAAAAAAAAAAAAAGAAAGATTCTTTGAAAAACAGCTTCTAGGACTGAAGGAGGAGAACCCTGAAACCCACACATCATCTAAAGGCCTCTGACAAGCTCTTGTTTTGGGATTTCCATTGGCAAAGAGACGAAAAGTTGATTCATGTTTCCAGGACAGCCCTAACTCGTCTCCTGCCCAAACTTCAAATGTTTTTGACTGCTTTGAATGAACACACTGCACCTTTTTCACTTCCAAGCTTATGTCCTTCTCTCCTGCCCCAACAAGTCTCCTAAAAGCAGTTTTGGGAGTTTGTTCTTTAGGTGGTCAGTGTCCTGCATGGCCAGAGGGGTCTCAGGACTCAGCTGCCATATGAACCTACAGAAACCCCCTTGAGATCCTGCAAAGAGAGGCCAAAACCTCCTTCCTCCCCCTCTTCCCATCTCACCAGCTTTGTCCCCACTACAGTGTCAGCCTGTCCCTTTCTTTGTGTGGCTGCTGCCAGGCAGGATAGAGAGTGTCCAAACCCAAAAACTTCCATCACTGTGGTTTGGAAGTATCTGGGTGTGTCTGTAGGACTTTCTTGGGTCACTCCACATCTCGAGGAATATCACAGGAGCCTTGCAGTGATCAATTTTTGAGTTGCCACAAAGCCAAGCCCTGAGTTAGCAGGACCACCTCAGATCCCCAGAGCTCTTAGGGCTGCACAGGTGAGTGGATGCCGAGGATTTCCAGCCCAGGAAATCTCATTTACTCTGGTTTTCCTCTCTGGGGACAGGGAGATCGCAAAGCTTTACGTTTTGGCAACCAGAAGTTTAATCTGCACGAGGTTGGGAAGGAGTTTGAACCCAAGGCTCGACGCCCAGTCCCTGGCTCTGCAGATCTCTGCCTTGTCACACAGGTGCCCCTGGAGCAGCTGCTGGATCATCTGAAGGTGAGGCAGGCAGGGGCTGTCCACAGGGCAGTGGGATCCCTGGAGACACAAAGCCACAGCCTCCAAATGACGCTTTCAGGGTCTGTGTCTGGGGGAATGTCGGGATTGCCTCATCCAACAGCTCATGTTCTCAAGGCTGGGCGGAAGAGTCAACAAAACCCTGAGGACACGATCTTAAGCATTAAACCCCTGCTCTTCTGTCTCCTCCCAGGCCTGTGGGGTGGTTGTTGAAGAAGGTCCTGTGGCCAGAACTGGTGCTGTGGGTCCAATAACATCCATCTACTTCCGAGACCCCGATGAGAACCTGATTGAGGTTTCCAGGTACTGCAGCCAATGAAGGGGAACTCTGAGCACAGCCCAGCCCCTGCCTGTGTCCCAGCAGGAGACAGGATGCAGAGCCCAGCCTTTGGATGGCCGTCTCCAAGCTTATCCTTTGTAAACCTAGAACAAGTCTCAAATCCCACCCATAAAAGTAGGGCTGCATGGACATTGAGAGTTTTCCCAAGGCAGAGTTTTCCTGCTCAGCTCCCACTCCTGGGCATTTTTCCTAATGTCTGGTAGCTGAAGCCCCTCATTCTACAGAAAAGAACCTGCTATTCCTCCTCTCTTCATGGTCACTTTGATACAAGTGAAGATTTCTGTCTCCCTTCCTCTCATCTCCTGCTGGTCTTGTCTCAGGCCTGTGGTTCAAATCCAGCTGTGAGTGTCCAAACACGCTTCTTGTCTGGGAACTGGGAACTTGACCTCAGTGTCTGACACTCAAACACTCCTGGAAATGAAGCCCCATCCTCCTACTCAACTCTGCATCAAGAGCCACAGGGCTCCTGACTCCATGGATGGGAAAAAGCAGAGGTGAGGTGGCAACATGATGGGGAGAGAGTCTAAAGACCTGGATTTATGCAGGGATGAGGAGGGTGGTCTACTCTTACTCTGACAGATGGCACTTGTGGGACTGCCCTAAGTTTCCTGCTTTCTTTAGTTGTTTTAAAAAAAGGAATTTCACAGTTATTTCAAAAGCAGAAAACAAGGAAGGAGGGGCTTCTCAAGGAGAGCAGTTCCCCAGCGGGCCACACTGAGGCATCGTTTTCATCATGGGCACAGCGCAGGAGGGCAGGGAGGCCACTCCCGATCTCCACAGACAAAACCCTCAATAAAATTGAAGCAACCACTTAATTGTATTTTTTTTTCTTACTGTAATTTCGTGGGGAATCCAAACATCTCCATGGTGCCGAAAAAGGCGAAGCCCCCCAAACGTCAGTGTTTTGGATGACCAGAAGCTCGTGCAGGTGGGGACCGCAGGGGTGGGAGCTGCTTTCCCTTGGGTGGTTTGTGGGAACTAAAGGCCAGAGTGTCACGGGAGAAAACCGCGGGCGTCGCTTCGCCTTTGCCTCGCGAGTGGAGATCCGGGAAGGGACGCACCCGGGGGCTGCTCTCCAGGGTGCTGACGGGCCTGCCCGGCTGCCGCGGGACCCCACGGGTGGGTGCTACCCTCGGGATGGGGGCGATGCCCACGGGCAGTGCTGTGGTGGCGTCCTGCACACGCCAACTTTACCCCCTCTCTACTTTCAGGGCTACTTTCTACTGCCCTGATTTTTGTTGTGGGACTGTAGAATCGGAGAATCCCCCAGTCATAGAGTCATAGAACCATGGAATCATGGAATCAGCCGGCTTGGAAAAGACCTCTGAGATCATCAAGTCCAACCCTTGATCCAACCTCACTGTGCTTCCCAGCCCATGGCACTGATGCCACATCCAGTCTCACCTTAAACACCTCCAGGGACAGAGAATCCACCCCCTCCCTGCCCAGCCCATTCCAATGGCTGATCACCCTCTCTGTAAAGAATTTCTTCCCAATATCCAACCTAAACCTCCTCTGGCACAGTTTAAGACCCAACCCTCTTGTCCTACTGCTGCTTCCTGGGATCAGAGCCGGACTCCCACCTGGCTCTCCCCTCCTGTCAGGGAGTTGCATAGAGTCAGGAGGTCTCCCCTGAGCCTCCTCTTCTCCAGGCTGAACAGCCCCAGCTCCCTCAGCCTCTCCTCACAGCACTTGTGCTCCAGTCCCTTCCCCAGCCTTGTTGCTCTTCTCTGGACCTGCTCCAGCCCCTCCAGGGCCTTCCTCAACTCAGGGGCCCAGAGCTGGACACAGCACTCCAGGGGTGACCTCACAGGGGCAGAATTACTTCCCTGCTCCTGCTGCCACACTGTTCCTGATCCAGGCCAGGATGCATTGGCCCTCTTGTCCCCCTGGGCACACTCTGGCTCCTGTTCAGCTCCCTGTCCATCCCCACTCCCAGCTCCCTTCCTGCCTGGCTGCTCTCCAGCCCCTCTGTCCCAGCCTGGAGCTACCGGGGGTTGTTGTGGCCAAAGGGCAGGACCCGGCCCTTGGCCTGGTTGAACCTCATCCCCTTGGAATCAGCCCATGGATCCAGCCTGTCCAGGTCCCTCTGCAGAGCCCTCCTGCCTTCCAGCAGATCAACAGTCCCCCCCAGCTTGGTGTCATCTGCAAATCTGCTGATGGTGGACTCAATCCAATGGTTTGGGTTGGAAGGGACCTTAAAGATCATCCAGTTCCACCCCCTGCCATGGGCAGGGACACCTCCCACTAGCCCAGGTTGCTCCAAGCCCCCTCCTGCCTGGCCTTGGGCACTGCCAGTGTTGGGGCATCCAAAATGTCCTGTAATTATTGATTACTAGCAAGGATCCTGCCTGGCTCTGGTGTCCTTCCAGCCACTGAGCTTGCCACTGTAAATATATTTGTGGAGAAATGTTCTCATTCCTTAATTTAAGGTGTCATTTCTCTTGGAACAGCAGTAGAAAGAAGGACAATGACTCTTTTCTCATTCAGCCTGAGAGGAGGAGTTCAGGGCTTTGGTGGCACCTTATTAATCTCTGAACACCCTCTGTGTCACACAAACTGGTTTAATTTTTTTTTTCTCTTTCAAGGCCTCCCTTTCCAGGGTTTGGGCCTCCTAATTTGTTAAGGATATAAAACATTTGTTGTCTGATAATGGAAATAACAAGTGAGACATTTTCCTGGGTGGGGATAGTGGAGGCTTTTTCAGAGTCCAAGGTTTTTAGAGGAAACTCCGTGAGTGAAAAAAAACCAAACAAAACCAAAACCAAAAAACTCAGGCATGCCTTTAGCTCCTGGATGCTCTGGAAAAGCCACTTACTGCTTCAACTTATCAGTCTCCACCACTCCCTGACAGGAGGGGGGAGCCACGGGGGGTCGGGCTCTGCTCCCAGGGAACAAGGGACAGGAGGAGAGGGAACGGCCTCAAGTAGCACCAAGGGAAGTTGAGATTGGACATCAGGAGGAATTTCTCCCTGGAAAGGGCTGTCAGGCATTGGAAGGGGCTGTCCAGGGAGGTGGTGGAGTCCCCACCCTTGGAGGTGCCCAAGGAAGGCCTGGCTGTGGCACTCAGTGCTCTGGGCTGGGGGACAAGGCACGGGGAGGACTCCATGGGCTGCGAGGGATTTTCCAACCTCGGTGATTTTGGGACTCTGTGAATTGATAAGTGAACCAATAAAAGGAAATTGAACCGTACCAGCCTTCCTATCCCTCCCTTTCCTAATTTTACACACCATCTGCTGAAAGGTGTCGGGATTGTGTCTGCCAGGACAGCCAAGACATGAAGGTTTCTGGATCTCAGCGACAAACTGCAGCCTGAAACACAACTGCAAAGCCCTTTTTAATGCTCCAGCACCAGCAGGTGAAGGGTGGCAGTTCCCTCCTCTCCTGCTCAGCTTCCCTGCAACAGGAGCAGGGAAGCAGCTTCACTGCAGCACGGAGCAGGAGACACGGAAAGGAGAACATGGGAAAAAAGGTTGGGACACTGGAACCACTCATAAGGGGCTTTGTTCCCTGCACCGCAGCCCGTCTCGGTTCTGTCACACATAGGGATCCCTTGGACAAATATCAGGCCTGTAGAGGACTTGGAGGGCACTGGATCTGTGGATTTCAAGTTCACTGGGCTGGGAAACACGGAATGACATGTTTGGTGTGACCTCACACCTGACTGGAACCAAGGGAAACTGGAAACTTGTCGTGGAAACTTGGCAAGTATTTGAAATCTGTTGCTGGTGGAGAATCACTGGGTAGTTGGGGTGATCTTGTTGGAGCACAGCCAGGCTTTGCTGGCTGAGGGCTGTTGTCCTCAGCAGGAAAAACAACCTGGGGGGGCTCAATGTATATTTTACCTTGGAGAAACCACGGGGCACAGTGTCCCTGCTGTCCCAGCTGTCCCCGTCCAGCCTCTGCAGGGTTCCCCATCTTTTGGGAAAGCCTCTGTATCTGTGTGTATTCACATTAAAATCAAAAAACCTGATGGTCTGCCTAAGGCAGCATTAAAACTTTATGCAGAAAGTGAATTTAATTCTGTTCTTCGTTCAGAAAGATTCTCTGTGACTATCAGGCAGTGTGAGAGAGTGGATTAACAGGTGAGCAAACAGTTTTGTCCCATCTCTGGATGGGGCATTCTCTGCACAAACCACTACCAGGAAGATAAAGGAACCTGCCCACATTCCTTCTTGCCTGCCTGGTCCCATCTCGTCCCCCTGGGAGAACAACCCTCACTCCTGCAGCAGGTTCTGTACCTTTATTGGGATCATATTGGAAAGAGCCCTTTGGATCAGCAATCCCAGTGTTGAATAGGAATATTGAGGAGTTGTCCATGTCCCCACTTGGGAAGGAAGCAGGGGAAGGAGCCCTTCAGGGAACGGCTGCTCAGGAGTGTGAGAACTGAGTTAATCCCAGCTGGAAGGGTGAGTTAAGACTCTCAGGAAGCTTCCCCTCCTTTCAGAGGGGAGAAACAGGAATTTCCCAATGTGAGTCACAGCATGGATGTGGCCAAGCCACCACCTAGAGATGCCCATGGGCTCTGTCAGCTCTGAACAGGTGCCTGGGCAACCTGTGCCAAGGCAGGAGGGTGGTGTGGCACAGCCCTGGGATGGGCAGAGATCACCCCCTGGGAGGCATAGGGGCTGTAGGACTGATACAGGGCTCCTCTCCTCCCAGCTGCCTTCCCTTACAGCTTTTGAGGGTCCTTGAACCATCCTTTGTACACAGACAAGTGGCAAACACTTCCCAAAGGCTGGAGAAACAAGAGGCTTTTACTGGCAAAGCAAAATAATCCCTCTCTGCCAGAAAGCTTTGCAGGCAGGGCTGTTTACAGTAAGGGATGGATTTTCCATCTGGCCACCAGGACTAACTAAGTGTGATCCCAAAAGTGCCCAGAAGAGCACTAAGAAAAGCACACGTTCCGCAGCTGAACTTCCTCCTCTTCCCAGACTCAGTGGTTGGGCGTTGTGCCCAGAAAAACCTTGGAATCCAGCTTTAAAAAGCACACAGACATGGCTCCTTCTGGGGAAGCAGCTTCCCAGTGACACCCCAAGATTCTCAGGGATTTCCATGGGATTATTTTTTATATTTGTGGTGGCCTTTCAGCTGCTCAGAGAGCATCAACCACGAGCTGAAATGTACTCCTTGTACCGAGGGTTGACACAGTCACACCTCCTGCCCCGGGGGCTCCTTTGGGAGTGAAGTGTCTACTTGAAGGGGTGGGAACGTTCCTGGCACTGGAAATCAATAGTAAAGCACCAATGAAGAAAGGAAATCAGAGTTTCACCGGGACAAACCCCTCCTGAAACCCCCCTGTGCTGTTCCCTCACAGGCTGCAGGCCAGCTGGGAGCTGTCTGACAGGTTCTCCAGGTTGTCCACCGTAGTGATGATGGCTTCTATTTTCTCGTCTGGGAGCACGTGGGAGGCGTTGGATCGAAACTTCTTCAGGAGTGACTCCTTGCTCAGGGGCTTCCTCCAGTGCCCGTAGAAAGTGTCGCACTTGCCCGTGAGGACGTCCCCGCTGTGCAGGAGCAGTGCCACCTCCCCGTACATCTTGTCGAAGTTGGCCACGTTATCCTCGGGGTGCTCCACCACCACTTTGTCCAGCAGCTCCCTCAGCTCCTGCCGGTGGATGCTGCTCTCGGTGAAGGAGCCGAGCCCGACCTCGCCGTCCAGCAGGGCAGCACAGGCGTTGAACTGGAAGGAGTGCCTGGCCTGGTGCTCGGAGCTGGGGAAGGGCCGGTTGATGTACTTGGACACCGGGATCTTCAGCACGATGGTGCGGATCAGGGCGGGAGAGAAGGACCCCGCGTAGTGGACGAAGAGGTTCCTCACAGACAGGGCAGCATCCACCACCCAGTGCATCCCCAGGTGGGCTGGGAACCGCTTGAAGGCAATATCCTGCTTCTCCAGGAGGAACTCGTGGTGGTCACCGGGCGCGGGCAGCGGCTTGGGGTGATAGACCCCGTAGAAGGCGCTGAACCCGGAGCAGCCGGGGATGTCGTCCAGGATGAAGGGGTTGGCCTCCATGCCCCGGGCTGCCAGCAGGGCCGCCTCGAAGCCCAGGCGGGTGGCGTTGCCGATGTGCAGTGGCTTGGCCTGGGTGGCGGCGTTGGCCATGGGGGCCCCCGCCAGGGACGCGGCGATGCCCAGGGCGTGGCAGCACTGGGCCCTGCTGAGGGACAGCAGCTTGGCCGTGGCCGCCGCGCTGCCCATGGTCCCCACCACCGAGGGAGGGTGGAACCTGGAGGGGAGATGGTAGGAATGAGCATCCAGGCCTCTGTGAGGCTGGAGCTGAACGGTCAGCCAGCGGAAATCCCTCATGGCTCCGATGCAGGTGAGAGTCACCTGACTCAGAATTTATCTGTCCGAAAACGAAGCATCTTTCTGGAAACTCCAACAGCGTCTCCAATAAACAATTTTGCATTTTCCCTAGGAGTAGGTGACATGGCCTGTGTCACTACACCAAACTTTCTACCCCTCCAGGCAAATCTGGCCTCATCCAACTTGTCTAAGGGGAACAGTTCCTGGTCAGTGCCGTGCCTTGGACCACACCAGGGCAGTGCTGGTGAAGGGCAGTTGGCACAGGGGCTGTGCCCACTGTTAATCTGTCTGCATGGCTGTGAGCTCTTGCCCTGGTTGGTTGAGATGATGGCACTGCAGGCCCAGTGAGAGTCCTCTTGGTAGTTATTTTTGAGGCAAGGTCACTGGAAGTCACCAAATAAACACCTGGCACTTCATTGCCTCTGGCGTTTGGCTCTGGGTAGGGCTTTACCCTTATCCTGGGCTAACACTGACTTAAACCAGACTTAACCTAACATTTTGAAACCCAGCCTCACCATCTACTCAGTGAAGAACAGACAGTTTACCTTTTTGGAATGTCGTGAGCCTCAGTGGAGAAATGCATGAGCCTTCCTTGCACTTCCAGGCCCACGTTAAACGCCAGCAGGAAATCCATGCCTGTGGGTTTGGTGCCGGGAGGGAGCATCTGGGAAGCTGCCAGCAGGGCTGGCAGAACAGCCCCTGAGGGGTGGGTAGCAGGGTGCCAGGTGTCATCAAAATCCATGGAGTGTGTCTGCCACAGAAATGGAGATAAGGCCGTGCTGGTGGGACGTGCTGGGGGTTGAGGGAACAAGGGTTCCTCGCTGATGTTGCTGAGTTACAACATCCCCCCACTGTCCCCAGGGGGGCTGTGTGGCCCCTCTAAAAGCAGGAGATTGCAGAGGAGTCCCTCCCAGTGACCCCCCTGCTGCCTGCAATGCTCACTAACACCTCTGAAGGCACCACACAGGATGGGTCCTCCTGGTAGAGCTCCGATCTTACCGCGACTCCGTTGGTGAAGGCGGCCAGTGTCGGGGACAGCTTCACACCTGGCTTGCCATAGACAGAGCTCACGGCAACTGGAGAGTACAGCTCCTGTGGGAGGGAGGGGAACCCCGGGGAGGACCTTGTCAGAGACTCATTAAGGTTGGAAAAGATGTTTGAGGTCACCAAGTCCAACCATCAACCAGCGCCACCGCCATGTTCACCGCTAAACCATGTCCTTGAGTGCTGCATCCATGTGTTTTTTGAACACTCCAGGGATGGGGACTCTACCACTGCCCTGGGCAGTCTGTTCCCATGGTTTACAAACTTTTGTGTGAAAAAAGTCTTCACAGAATCACAGGATATGCTGAGCTGGAAGGGACCCACAAGGATCGTACAGTCCAACCCTCAGCCCTGCACAGGACCACCCCCAAGAGTCACCCCCTGTGCCCCAGAGGATCATCCAAACCCTCCTGGAGCTCTGGCAGCCTCAGGGCTGTGCCCACTGCCCTGGGGAGCCTGGGCAGTGCCCAACCATCCTCTGGGGGAAGAACCTTTCCCTGAGATCCAACCTGACCCTGCCCTGACACAGCTCCAGCCATTCCTGGGTGCTGTCCCTGGTCCCCACAGAGGAGAGATCCCCTCCTGCGGCAGCAGGGATGGTGCCAGAACACCCCTCCACCACAAGGCAGAAGCCCTGTGCGGGCCAGGAGGTGACAGTGTGGCTGTGGCAGTGCCAGGGTGGTGCCAGGGGGCCGTTCCTACCCGGCAGTACCGCAGGGCGATGTCAAACACGTGGGTGGTGCTGCCCACGAGCCCGACCCCAATGCTGTCGAGGATCATCCTCTTGCTCCGGTGCCGGACGGTCTTGGACAAGTGGTCGGGTCGGGCGCCGTGGATGAAGGAGGCGAAGCTGCTGGTCACGGTGTCCTCCGGAGCGCTCCTGGCCACCACTGCAGCACCAGAGAGAGGGCAGGGGTGAGCCCACCGTGGGCCCCGTGCCGGCAGATCCGCACCCTCTGCTCCCACTCAACCTGCAGGAGGACAAAGCTGAGGGAGCAGGAACCGCCCGAGCCAGGGGGGCTCGTTTCAGGTGGTCCTGCGAGGAGCAGGGAGTTGGGATTGATGACCCTCACGGGTCCCTTCCCACTTGGGATGTTCTGTGATTCCATGTCTGCTCCAGGCACCTGCTGGAGTGGCTTCCAGCAGGTTCAGCTGAAGCAGTTCCAGAGCTCAGCCCCATCTCCTCACCTTGAGTTTCCAGAAACCACTTTTTTCTGGGAAGATCAATTTAAATCCCATCCTTTTATCTGGAGGAAAGGAAGCCCTGCTGCGTTACCAGTGGTGCCCTGCTGGGAGTGGATCACGTAAAAGCAAAACCTCCTATAGTTTCCATCATTTTTGGCAAGCAGGACTAGACCCAAAGTCTGGATTTATCCAGAAGTTTCGTCCTACAAGGCACTGAAGTGTCTTGGCTCAGCCATTCTCAAGCCCTGTGCACTCCAAAGGATGCTAATGCTCAAAAATGTTAAAATTCTGTTGGAAATATACAGTTTGGGACCACTGGACTTTTACATTTTAGTGACAAATTGCTTTGTTTAGATGAATTTATAATTCATGGAATTGTATTGAATTCTAGAATTAGAATACAGGGTATAATTAATAGAATAATGTTTCAAATGCATAGAATTATAATTGTTATGGCCCATTAAAATTTATAGTATTAATTTGAGAGCGCACATGAGAGTAGAAAAAACATAAAATCCATTATAGGTGACATTTGCACGATGGCAAATCCATATATATACGTATTTATATATGAATGTGGGGGTGCATACCTACATGCACACAGATAAGAGATGATATTAACCTCCAAATTAACTGAACCACATAAAATAAGCCAGCTGAGTGAAGTAAAAAAAAAACCCAACCAAACAAAACCATTTTGCTTCAACGTGTGACAACTCATCCAAAAGCAGGTACACATGAGGCTTTGTTTTTTAAACAGAAAACATGGCAATTAATAAAATGACCATTCCCTAATTTCCCATCCCGAAATGTCATGCCCGCTGACTCAGTGTTCCTGCTCGTGTTGGGCTCACCTACAGCCCAGGAGGCTGAAACCACTTGGAAACCCAGCTGGGAATGTCATCACCGGGTGACTCACGGGGAGAAAATGCCCCTCCCTCACGGCGGCTCTGGGAAACGCATTCCTATAGGAATCCGGGACGCTCAGCACTTCGGAAACCTGCTGCCGAGCTGGGGGCCTCTGACAGCACCTCCTGTCCCCCGGGAGCATCCCCCGTGTCCGCCGGGAGCATCTCTTGTCCCCCGGGAGCATCCCCCGTGTCCCCAGGCGGCGGCACCGCCGCCCTCCGGCGGGAGGGAAGGGTGATGTCAAACGGGCTTGGAAAAGCTGCAGGAAAATCTGCTCCAATCACACAGGCACCCCTAAAAGTTGGGTTTGTTCCTTCCCGTCATCAAATGCTCTTTGTCACTTCAGCAGGCAGCGGTGTTTTTTTAACCCTTCAGCTTGAAGCGTTCCATGACTCCCGGGTTTTTTCTCCCGGTGTGGCAGAACTTCATAAAAGAATTAAAGGCTCTGTCCAAGAGCAAATAAATCTGCGTGGGTTGTTAGGATTTCTCTTGTGCCCAGGTGTTCATTAAGCAACGTTCTTTGCATTTAGTGCATTAATAATGCATTTTAAAATCAGGTAATGGACCTAATAGAGCAAGAACACGTTTTAAAAGAAGTTCATAAACTTGTAATAAATTAGGAATGCATCTGAAAATAAGTTAATAAGCATAACAGACCAAGAACATGTTTTAAACTAAGTTAATAAACTTATGATAGAAAAAGAACACATTTAAAAATAAGTTAATAAATCTGTAATAAGTTAGGAACACATTTTAAAATGAGTTAATAAACTTATGATAGAAGAAGAACACATTATGAGTTAATAAATATAATAGCCCATGTTCTAAAATAAGTTAATAAACTTAATGATAGAACAAGAACACAGCTTAAAAAAGTTAATAAAGGTAATAGACCAAGAAAATGTTTTCAAAAAAAGTTAATAATTTTATGATAGAACAAAAACACAATTTAAAACTTACAGTAGATTCTAAATAAATTAATAGACAAACTTATTAATAGAAAAAATAGACCAAGGGGCTACACAGGCAAGTTCTGGTTAATTTGTCCAAAGCTGGGCAGTGCTGGAGACACAGGGAGTGATCCATGAATCCCTCCAAGCAATGCCCACAGCAGGATCAGGTGCAGTAAAGAAGCAAGGACAGAGGAATTAAGGATCTGAGCAACCCCATGGCAGCCACGCTTTCAATCTCTTCCTTTTGAGGTCAAAGAGGAAGAATTTGAAAAGCCTGGTTCTAAATCAGTTAAAATTTCTGGTTTAACACGGGATTCCCAATTATTCGCTGCTTTTCTCCTTGTCCTTTAGCCCTGAGGGCACAAACCCACCCCAGGACCCCCCAGACATGCTTCGCTTTCCAAGGATTTGGGTGGTTTATCTCAGCCCGGCGCTTCCTTTTAAAGCAATGCCACGATTATTTCGGGATGCCCCTTAAAAAAGGACGGGGAATTCCTTTCTGCAGAGGGATACAAACCGTGGGCAGCAGTTTTGTGAACGTGCCGGGAGCTTGCCAGGAGCTTCTGGGATTTCTGGAGGAAAGACACAGACAGAGAGTTTGTCACCGGAGTTTTCCCGGAGCAGTTTTCCTGGTGGTGCCTCTAACGCGGCACCGTGAGACACTCACAGATCAAAGGAGCACATAAAACCAACTACACACTTAAAGCAGGCACAAAATATTTTCCAAAGCTGAGTCCAGCAGGGATGCCAAGAACATCCAGGGAAATAAAGCTGCACCGTGGAAGGGGCGGCAGAGCCTTTCCAGACCTGCCGCGAGATCTCGCAGCTCCGAGGAAAACCCACACGGCACATCCCAACAACAACAACCCCACAGGGCACCACATGGGGCACGTCTGGGACACGTGGAAGGAGCAGGCAACAGGTCAGTGAGGTGACTGTGAAAACCATCTGGATTTGTTCATTTTGGGGCAGGTTCCTGTTTAACGCCACGAGAATTTTTGACCGGTTGAGGAACGGCCCGGGAAGAGATGTTTCCTCCTCGGAGTGAAAAAGGAAAGAGGTGGGGAGGGTTTGGTGGGTGGAAGGGTTACCTGTAGGGTGGAGTAGACCATGCTGGTGGCTGCTTTTCCCAGTGCTGGGTGCCCAGCTCGGCGCTGCTGCGGGCGAGGGATGCAGAGGTGTGTGGCTGGAAGGTGCTTGGTGTCAGGGTTTTTATAGGGCTTCCCAAAGGCAATTTTCTTTTTGTTTTTTTGCAACTGAACTTCAAGCGTGATGACATCAGCCCCTGGGGACACAGAGGGTGGGGGGAAGAGGTGAGGAGGGGTGGTTTGTCTCTGCTGAACAGAAGGGAACCCCCCCTCCCACCGGGTATCGGGAAAGAAAAAAAGCTTTAAGACAATAACTGATGAAGTTCAAGGAAACTCCTGTCTCCAAAATGCTGCAGGTGCCAAGGGGTGAAGCAACTGGCTCTAGGCTCCTCCTCCTGAGGAGGACTATAAAACTGGGACTTACCAGGAAATGAGAGGGACAAGAGCATCCTCCCATTGAGCAGAAGTGTCACCAGAGCAGGTAATCCCAGCAGCGAGGCATTGGTGGTTTGTTTGATGCTTTTCTTGAATCCATTCAGCGTTTGGTCCTTTGGCTGAGCCTTTCGTAGCTCTCCTTCTTCTGAAGCTCCTGCTCTGCCACTGAACTGGGAGTGCAGGTGTGAACTCTGGAGCTTCCAGGGGATGCTGGGGGCCTTCGCTCCCAAACGAATGGTTGGATTTTGGGGCTCTTTGCTTTGTCCAAGACTGAAACCTGGGGGTGTTTGACATGCTGCATATTATTTGGGGCAGAATAACAGCCTGCTGTCATACACCTTGTATTTAAAACTGCATTTTCTACTAACTACCATGCAGACCTTTACGTGTAGCAATGTGTCTCCAGCAAATTGGTGCTGTTTGGCACCAGAGGAGGGTTTTTTAATGGATTTTTTAATCCAGCTGTGTGGTGTTGTCGTGCACTGATCATCTTGCTGTTTGTTTATCCAAAGTGAATTGCTTTTCTGTTCTCTCTCCATGTTTATTTGGAGAGAGGCAGCGTTTCCTCGGAGCTGCATAAACATTTCTTATCACTAATAAGGTGGGATGGAAAACTAAGGGCAAAATGCCACTGGGTGTCTGAGAAGTTAATGGGCTGGTGGTTGTTTATGTGTCCCACAGCACGTGGAGCTTTGCTCCAGCCTCCAAAGGAGGGAATGTCCATACACCAGAATATTCCCATTAATACTGGCCGGGTTGAAGCACCAGCAGCAGCTGGATGTTGGTGCCAAGAGGATGCAAAGCCTGGTCTAACAGAGATGGAAATGGGGTGCAGAGGAGGGTGAGCTGTTCCAGAGGGGGTGAAGGGCAGCTGTCTGTGAGGAAGGTGGTGAGTGAAGGAAGTGGCATCCAGAAGCTGCCCCACGTGGGCACAGCTCAGAGGTCACGAGCCTGGACAGGGGCAGGACCTCACATGCCACTTCTGCCACTCCCAGGGTGAAGAGTGTCAGGGGCAGGCAGGGGAAGGAGAAAAGGTGGAGGAGGCTGGTTGAGTGAGGGGTGGCTTTGGCTGTGCCCTCACTGCAGGAGGGGTTTTGTGCCAGGGAATGATCACCCCGAGCTGACCCATCTCTTTGGTACAAGCAGCTCTCTGGCAGCTCCTCAGGTCTCCAGGTGCCTCCTCACCATGGGAAGGTCTCCATCCTCATGATTTGCTGCACTGTGGCTATGCTGGCTGATGCTCTGCGTGTGCAGAGAGCTGCCA
Source organism: Corapipo altera (assembly GCF_003945725.1). Classification (NCBI taxonomy): domain Eukaryota; kingdom Metazoa; phylum Chordata; class Aves; order Passeriformes; family Pipridae; genus Corapipo; species Corapipo altera. The sequence continues at coordinate 1,218,994 of NW_020884945.1, read as the reverse complement.
ACCCCTCCTGGAGGGAGGGATTCCCGTTTGCTGCTCTGCCCCTTGTGTCCCCTCACCTTATCGTGCCACATTCTCAGTTCTCTGCGGTGCAAGGGGACAAACAGGTCCTTACAAAGTGCCAGAGGCAGCAGCTGCACAGAAGGGACAGTGCCAGAGCCAGGAGTGGTGTTATCCTTGGGACAAGGGCATATTTGAGCAGGAAACCCCTCTGGGGGTTCCCATGCAGACCCTCTTTCTCCAGCCTCGCTGCAGCCCACGACATTCCAGTGCTGCTGCTCTTGGGACAACTGGAGGGCTTTGATTCTTTGGTGTGTCCTCATGTTGGATGAAATAGAGGCAGGGACAATGCACAGTTGCTGGAATGGCCTTAGGACAGGGGCCAGAGGCTGTGTTGGCATTGTGGGGGGGTGGGTGTGCAGCTGTTTCCAACCCCAAAACCCTCTCCTCCCAAGGGAACTTCCTTCATCCTCCTCCTTTTCCATATCTTGGATTGAACCCTCTCACATCTTTTACAGCTCTGTAGCATGTTCTGGTATTTCTCTTTCCCCCTTCTCTGGTGTCCTAGGAAGGCTGGCACTGGAAGCAGAGGGAAACATCCCTGTTGTGTCTCTACATCCTTCACATATCCCAGGTGTCTGTCACAGGCTCTAAATCCCCCAGCACAGCCAGTTACACAGAAACCACCAACAAAATGAGTCTTGGCAAACTGAAAACCACTTCTGGGAGCCAAGGAGTCACCTGGCCAGCCCATCTGCCTCCAAAAACCCACCTCATCCTCCTCCAGGGATCGACTCCACACAATGGGCTTGTTGCACCGTGCCCAGAAAGGCACTGCCTGAGCTCCTTCAGAGCAAAACATCTGGAGGAACTTAAGATTGTGGCCCTTCTCCAAGACTAACCTTTGAAATCAGACCACTTAGTTATATAGGAATGTCATTGAAAGTAATAATACTAATAAAAAAGTTCTGGACTCCACAGGCCCAGCTCTGCCTGAGAGCCCCTCGTTCCTCGGGGCCTCCTTCAAGTCAGTAGCACAGAGAGATGTTTGATGTTGAGAGAGAGCGTTCCCCCCTCAGAGCTGGGATTTGGTGCGTCACTCTTTCTGAGCCAAAAAATTCCAACCTTCAGCACAAACAAATAATTGAATAATTAATTGTCCCCCCGGGTTCACTTGGAAGTTTTTACCCCTTCCCACGTTTGGTGGGAGTTTATGTTGCCGAGCCAGTTTGGAGTCAACTTATCCTTCATCTGCTCTCTTTGGGAAAATTGCAACCTTTAGGATAAATGGAGAGAGGAAAACATGGGGTTTTTAGTAGAACAAGAGAGTCCTGAGAGTTGCAAAATGTGTATTTGTGCCGAGGAAAACTGTGTGTTCCTGGGATTTAGGTTCATTATTATTCACATCACTATTTCTTTTTTGGGTGGTGCTCCTTCCCTCCTCCCCGTATCAATAGTGGTGCTTTCCTCCCTTTCCAAAAGGCTCTTTGGAATGGCTGAGAACAGAATACATCACTGTCTCCCTTTCCAGCTCTTTTAGGTCATCAAATGTTCTAAAAATATCCAAATAACAAGAACATCGCTGTTTTATTTTCATCTTTGTTTCCCAACAAAAAACCTCCAGAGAGAAAACTTCAGCTCCTGGTACCCAGGAGTGCAGAGGAACGGGAATGTGGGGGCTGCCTGCAAACAGGCGAGTTCATGGTAGAAATATGAAGGGTTTGAAAATAGACTATTTAGTCACTGGGATTTCAAGAAAGGGATGGAGCTGGAAAATTCCATCTGGAAGGGAGACTGTGTATGTGAGTGTCGTGCCTGTTTGTCTGTAACAGTGGATAAGAAATGTCCTGGAACGGCTCAAAAATACCTTGTGGCTTTCGCCTGAATGTTTGTCCATCAGCATTGGGTTATTCATTCCTCCCCATCTCCAGCAGCCTGGACAAGAGGGGACAGGAACCATCCCCACCACCTGCAGCGCTTTGGGGCACCTAAACATGTTTTTGCCAGAACTCCTTGTAGCCTAAATGGCCTGTGTGTGTTTTTTCTGGATAGGACTCCGGAAAGCAGGCACCTAAAGTGGTGCTTTGAATCGAGCCTTTGTCTGGAGCGAGGAGCGGGGAGGCACCATGGAAACACCTGAGGCTGTCACCAGTTGCTCCCTCCTTGGGGCAGGGTCACGGCTCTGAAGGCTGGCTGGGAGCCCGAGCAGTGCCGGTCTAGACGCCGACGGGGTTGTGGGGGCGACGGCAGACGCTCTTGTTTTGTCTGGAAGGGCCATGGCGGGGTTTGCTGCCGTCTTCTACAGCGAGCCGGCCGTGCTGGGGCTCCTGGGCAACGTGGTCAGTGCCTTCCTGCTCTGCCTGCAGAACTTCACCGTGGCTCAGAGCGGCCTCAGGCCGCGGGGGGCAGAGGACATCCTGGCAGGTAGGTGGTGCTGCTCAGCTGCTTGGAGGTGAACGCCCAAGCTGGTGACACCAGGCAGGATGGACTCTTGGAGAGCCATCCCTGTGGGATGATGGTCACTGTCACTGGGGATATGTGGGCTGTCTGTGTGCCCCTAGGGGTGGCTGCTCCTCCTTCCTCAGCCCAGAGTCTGGTCCAAACCTTCCATGTGCCATTCCCTACCACTTTCCTACACCCAAACTGCTCCTGGGCCTGCTCCCCACACCGAGCGTGCCAAGAGGCTCAGCGCCCACACAGAAATCTGACATAAAGGCGGGAAGAGAGGGGAAGGCAGAGGCCACAGGGCTGCTCACAGGAAGGCTGTGGGACCTGCTTCCTGCAGCTCAAGCCCTTTTGTGGCTTGCCTCACACCTGACCACTTCACATGTCCCTCAGGTGTCCACCTCGTCCTGATCGGAGGCTTCGTCCAGCTCCTGGCAGGATTCCTCGCCTTCCGCAAGTACGACCACCTTGGGGGCGCGGCCTTCCTCACCTTCTCCGCCCTGTGGAGCAGCTACGGGGCCACACGGATCGTGTCGGCCGCCTACCCCTCCCTGCAGAACACCACCCTGCCCGTGGGGAACGGCAGCCACCTCCTGCCCTTCGGCGCGGCCCAGCTCTCCGCCAGCCAGAGCGCGGTGGCCGGGCTGGTGGCCTACATCTCCATCTCCTTCGTCCTCTGCTTCTGCTCGGCCACCGTCAACTATGTCATGCCCTTCATATTCGGGGCCATCGCCCTCGCCCTGGTGTTCGAGGCGGTCGCCCTGTTCTGCCAGTGGGCCCTGGTGGTGTCGGGGGCCATCGAGCTGGTCATTGTCACCTGTGGGTTGTACGGGGCGGTGGCTCTGCTCCTCAAGGGCATCACGCAGCGCTATGTCCTTCCAGGCTTCGGGCACCCCCTCTTCAATGTCCTGCTCTTGGGGTCGGCACAGAAAAGCTCCTCCAAGGCCATCGGGGAGGAAAAGAAAAAGAACACAAAGTATGCCGAGCCGATGGCCCTGGGCAACATCTGCGACACGGTGTCGCCCTTTATCTTCGCCTTTTACTTCTTTGGCTACATGAAGACCTTCTGTGTTGGGGCGGTGTGGATCTCCATCATCTCCAGCTGCCAGCTGCTCTCCAGCTTCTACAGCTACCTCCGAGGTGATGCCTACCACACAACCAAGTTTGGTGTACACAGCCTCTACTGGCTGGTGATGTCTTGGGAAGAGTTCATCCTCACCACCTTCCTTGGGCTGCCCTGGGCTCAGGACAGCAGGCTGGGAATGTTTGGAGGGTGGTTCTTCCTGGCCACTGCCTGCACGCTCTTCCTGATGTCCACCCACAAAGACACCCTGGAGATGCTGCAAAACGCCTCCTTTGTCATCCTCACCACGGCCTTCATCCATCAGATCCCTCTGCCCGGCGCTCAGCCCCTCCTGGGCACCGCCTGCAGCCTCTGCACGGCCCTGTCCCTGTACGCCACCTTCGCCAGCCTCATCAACTCCATCGGGGAGAAGGCCCTGATCCCGGTGGGCGCCCAGGCCGTGTCCAGCTCGGCTCTCCAAACCACGCTGGTGGCCCTCAAAGCCCTCCTCACGAGCACCAAGGAGCTCCCCGGCGGCACCGGCGCTGCTGTGCCCGACGCCTTGTTCTATGTCTGCAACGGCCTGGCCGCGGCCTCTGCCATCCAGGGCGGCCTGGGGGACCCCAGCAGGCAGCAGCTCTCCATCCCCTCCGTGCTCATCCCGGGGGCCGTGGGGCAGCTCTACGTGTGCAGGATCCAGGCCTGGGGAGGGAGGAGGTTTGGCTCTGTCCTCCCGTTCTGCTACGCTGCCTTCTGGGCGGCCTGGGCGTGGCTGCGCCTGGCAGGTAACGCGCGGGCCGGGCGCCCGGGTGGCTCAGTCGCTAAAAAAGGGGATGCTTTTAGGGAATTCAGATTGCTTGATTCCAAGTAATTCCTTCTTTCCGGCGGGAGAGCCAGTCACGTCAGGTTCACCAATTTTCCTCCTTGCAAAAGTATAACACCCGAACGTCCCAGCTTGCACTTGCCACAGGCACTCAGTACACACAGCTGCAGGGGGCCAAGGAGTGTCTTCAACTCCAACAGAGGCCAAGATCTCCCTGCTAAAATACTGTGAGGCTGTCTCTGGGCTGTTATCCCACAATAATGCTTCAGGAGATGCTTTTTAGGCAGTGGAAGGCTCCGGGTTCCGGGTTTGTCCTTCGGCAGCCTGGAGAAGTTCATCCCAGTTGGTGACAGCCATGAGAGAAGCTCTCAGAATGCTGAGCCCGGGCTCTGAGAGCCGTGGTTGGCTCCAGGTGGGCAGTGTGTCCATGCAGCCTCCGTGCCAGGCCCTATTAAAATGAGCACCTGTGGGGAGAGTTGAAGCTGTTCCTCCAGAAGTGTGGCAGGAGCTGCTGATGTGTTCAGCCAGACCCTGAGGATTACGAGCTGGAGGTAAAATCATCAGCTATTTTTGGATGGTCACCACCAGTTCTCCAGTTAATACCTCAAATACTTCACGTTGCAGAAGCAGCAGGAGGTTTTCTTTACGAGGCCACCACCCTTTAGTCAGAGCTGGAGTAGTTCCAGCCACAGATCTGTCACCCTTCTGTCATTCTTCTGTTGTGCTCTTCATGGTTTGCTCATAACCAGATGTGCTGGTCCTATTTCAGGCCACCTGCTGAACATTGGTGCAGGGAACACCGAGGGATTCACTGCTGGTTCCATTGCCTTTTTGGTGCTCAATGCTTTTTTAATCATTCTAGGTAAGTCTCAGCACCAATGGGATTGTTTATGGAGGGGTATTTGGGGTCAGGTCATTAGTGCTTCTGTGGTGGGAATGCACAGGTGAGGGAGGCTCAGCTCTTCCTGTCACTCCGATTAGGCAACAGCTGAGATGTTTTGCCCACAGCCAGTAACAGAAGCTGAGCTGGGCTTAGAAGAAACAGTCCCAAGGGAACAGAAGAACATCTCAAAGAAAATAAAAGGTTCAGATAAGGTGAAAGTGTTCGATGGACTGGGCCACTGGCACAAATCCACAGTCACACTTCAGCCCAGCTGGTGTAAATCAGGATCTGCTTGGCTGCCTGAGGAGTGTTTTCCATGTGAGCACAGTGTACTGGCAGACCAAGGGTTTGGCAGTGTGTCCCGTGAAACCTGAGGACTGAACAAACCATGGCCGTGCCTCTGCTCCTCCTCGACCAGGGAAACAAGATCATGGGCTGCTCAGTTGAATCAAACAAGATTCAGTTGATTTAGGAACCCTTCTGCTGTTCCACGTCCATTTTATGGGCCATGCTCTGATGTGGGGCCCTTTGTTTGTGTTTCTTTCCACAGCTTCCTCTTTTAACGTGGTGCTGCTCTGTGTGACCCTTGCAATGGAGCTCTTGAGCATTTGTTTTCTGCTCTTCACATTGGAGAACCTCCCTTTGCCATTTGAAAGTGAGTTTTAGGGGAGCTTGGTCATCAAACCTTCCCACAGAGTGCAGTGAGCAGGTCCTGGGTTGGGGAGAAGTGTGGAAAGCTCAGTGTGGAAAGAAGCAAGAAGAGAGGGTTCCTTTGAAGGCTGGTGTGTGCAGGCAACAGGGACTGAGCCTCTCAGCTCCAGGGCCCTGAGCTTCCAAACAAACCTTTAGGTGTGGCTGATCCTGCTGGATTAGCTCAGCCTCCAGAGGTTCTGTACAGTCCTATTTCCCAGCAGCTGAGGTGTGGGATGGGCTAAATGTGCCACCGGTGTCACTGGCTGCAATTCTGGTGAAGCTATGGCTTTGCTGCAGGTAGAAATTTTATTTTTAATTCCATAAGGTCCTTTAGCAGAAGCTTTTCTACCATTTTATCATCATGAAGTAGAATCACAGCAGCATAAAACCGTTTAGGTTGGAAGAGCCTTCCAAGATCATTGATTCCCACCATTCCCCCAGCACTTCCAAGGCCACCTGTTCCCCAGTGCCACATCCACACAGCTGTGAAATCCCTCCAGGGCTGGTGACTCCATCACCCTTCCTGCCTCTGATTCCATGTTTTTTTCCAGTTGTGGTGTTGAGCATCTTCAGCATCCTCTGCTTCTACGGAGCAACAGCATCGCTGGCAAACTGCATGTTTGGGAAGGACCTCCTGATGATGGGACCTCCTCTGTTCACAGTAAGACATGTTTTGTGTGATGGTGTAGCTTCCCTGCTGGGAAGGGATATTCTGGGGTCTTCAGGTTTCCATGGAATTTCCCTTCCTCTGAATCCCTTAGTGCCACTTGAAATCCCGGTCACAGCATTTCTGTAGGAGCTGGAAATGAGCTCTCTCCCATCAGGAATAGCAGGCATGGAAACTTGGAGAAAGGGCAGGGGTGTTTACAAGACTCCTACCTTGCTCCAAAAGGCCTGTCTCCATGGTCCTGTGGAATTAGCCACCTCCAATCCAAGAATTCCTGGCAGATTGAAGTTTTAAATGTCATAACCTCGAGAGCAGGGGAGTTAAAAGTTCCCCAGACTGGACAGCAGGAGTTTCCCCCTGCATCTATGAACTTCAAACTTCTCCTACCACCTGCTGTGTCTGACCAAGGCAGTCCCCCCTCACTGGGGTGATGGATTTGACAGCTCAGATTCCTGCTGCAGAGGAACATTTTCATAAAATCAGTGTTTCTAACCACGGGAGACTCATGAGAAAGCACTTGAAACTTGATCTTCCTCTGGGTTTAGGGTTCTCTGAGTTTCCTCAGTCATTCTGGAGAGCAGCTGTTTCTCCAGGAAGCAGTCACTGTGCTGGGTGGGGTTCGTCTCCTCCGATTTTAGGAGTTGAATTCAAACGTCCACCCTGAGTTAGTCTCTTGGACTTTATTAACTGCAGTTGTCACCTACTTTGGGTGAAGCATCCCTAGAAGTGCTGCCTGTGCCCTTTGACTACCAAGGGAGCACAATCCACCTGCATTTGGGTGAATCCCACCCCCTGGTTCACATATTTCCTTCTTCCCACTGTAATGTCTTTGTTGCCTCCTGATTCTTCCCAGGCCGGGAGCTCCACGAAGGACACCCAGGACCCCCCACCCTGTGTGTGCCCCCAGTCCCACTGCACGAGTGGCCTGAGGACCATCGCGGAGCTGCTGAACACGGGGGCCGTGTGTGGGGTCCCCACGGACACCGTGTATGCCCTGGCAGCCTCCTGCAAACACCCCCAAGCCATCGAGAAGGTCTACAGGATCAAGGTGTGAACACAGGGCTGGTTACCTGGATCTATGCCCTACAGATCACAGACTCACAGGATATGATGAGCTGGAAGGGACCCACAAGGATCATCGAGTCCAACCCTCAGCCCTGCACGGGCTCAACCCCAGAGTCCCCCCCTGTGCCCCAGAGGATCATCCAAACCCTCCTGGAGCTCTGGCAGCCTTGGGGCTGTGCCCACTGCCCTGAGGAGCCTGGGCAGTGCCCAACCATCCTCTGGGGGAAGAACCTTTCCCTGAGATCCAACCTGACCCTGCCCTGACACAGCTCCAGCCATTCCCTGGGTGCTGTCCCTGGTCCCCCCAGAGCAGAGCTCAGTCCCTGCGCCTCCTCTGCCCCTCCCCTGGAAGTTGTACCTGCAATGAGATGAGTTCATGCAGAAGCAGAAAGGGGAGCCCCTGGTTTCAAGTTGTCTTAAGACTTAGAACTGACCATGGATAGAGCTCCTGAGCAGCCACACCAGAACATCATGGACCACTTTCTGCACTGAGCAACCTGGGGTACAGCCCCCTCTGCTCTGGGCACAGGGCACTGGGAATCAGGCAGATCCATCCTGCCCTCCTGGGGAGGGCAAAGCTCAGCTCCAAACTGGCACAGCCCCGACACTCACCACAGACAAGTCCAAACCTGTGTTTGTCCTCTCTGTCTCCCGAAGTGCTGAATCAGAATCCCAGGGCTAAACTTCCCCAGACTTTTGGAGACATTCAGTGCTGGAACTGTCCACAAAGTTTGCACCTTCAACACAACTTTTGCAGCCTGGGCCCGTCTGTGCTCCATGAGGCAATTTCCTGGCTAGCCTGGAGGAATAAGCACAACAGACGATCTCAGCTGGCACCGAGGGCCAACAGCGGCAACAAAGGCAGTCTTTTCTGGGCTGCTCTGGTGCCAGTGTTAACCTTCCCTGCAGATGAGATAATATAAACAGAATGTAAATACATGCCCAGCTCCTTAGTCATTTGGCCCCACTGGAGCTGATGTCAGTTGAGGACTGAAATGACACCGCTTTGTGAGCTTGTTTTACTTCCCCTCCATCTCACTGTTCGTTTTACAGCAAATTTGCTTCAGAGGTGGCACTGGAGATGCTGGGTCCCTCCGTGCATTATCCCATTATGAATTGGTAGGTTTGACCTTGATTTGCACCAGCATAAGCTTGGAAAAACTCAGGTCCCTGGTGTATAAGGTCTTAAAAATGCTGATAATGAGCAGAGCGTTGCTGTCCCTGCAATGGATATGCCTAAAGCGGGGGATTTGGATGCATCCTGCTGAGATCCCAAGGGCAGGCTGCTGTTCTCTCTCTTCTTCAACTTGCACATGCAGATCTGAGCTGTGGCATCAGTCACAGAGCCTGGTCCCCTCCTCTGCTCAACATTTTGTGCAGAGACAGCATCTTGCTTGCCCGGAGCTCCTGGTCCCTGGGCAGCCCACAAACCAGGATCCCAGCGGGCTTCGAGGTTGTCAAGGCAAACTTTGTCTCTTCATCTACTTTTCCCCTTCCTCTCTCCCTGTTTTTTTTTTCAGGACAGGCCTCAGGAGAAGCCCATCTGCATCTTCATTTCAAACCTGGACCAGCTGCGAGCAGCTGCTCCCCCCATCAGCCCCTTGCTCTGGGAATTCATGGAAAATGTTTACCCTGGTGGCGTCGGCTGCATTATCCAGAAAGGAGAGTGGCTGAAGAAGTTGGGTGAGATGGACAGGACAGTCCTTTTCTCCCTCTTTCGTGTTTTCAACACAGCAGGTCTGCAATACACACACTCTTTTGGATGAGATGGGGGGGGATTCTGTTCATTTTGTCCTAAGGAATCGCCTCTGGAGCTCTCAGATGCTTTGGTAGATGTTTAGTAGAGGGTGTTAATCAGCTGGAATGACTCATTAACAGTGACAGCCAGCATGATGAGTTCTTCAGCTAGGAGCAAGGGAGGCTCCTCAGCCTAGGAGGGTCACCTCCTCCAAGCCCCTTGCTGTTAGGAATGATCAAACCCTGGATGGAGCATCAATGAGCTGAGAGGGCTCCTCCCTGCTCATTGCCTCTTCCTTCCCACCACATGGACAAAGGCAAGCACTGTGAGCAGTGGGATGATTCACCTCAGCCCTGGCTTCTGGGAATCAATGGAAATAGTGTGGGATGAGGAAGCTGTAGGAATTATGCGTGTTAAGGGGCAGGGGTACATGGCAGAGGGTGGGCAGTGCTCACAAGAACTAAACTTTGTGACATAGGTAGATCCCATGTCCATAAAAACAGCTGTGCCGTCTCCAGGGGTGAATCATTTCCTTTTCATCCAGTCAGACCCCAAATCTTACTGTCCCAAATCCAATTTTACTGTCCCAAACTCAGTTTTTATCCAGTTAGACCCAAAATCTTACCACTGTCACAGATTTGTGCTCCAGAGTGAAGCACACATCAAGAGACTCACAGCTCGGGGTATGGAGGGAGCGGGGCCACTCACCAAGGAAGTAGGAGGACTTGTCCTGGTGCCACAGTAGCTGTTGTGCCAGCCTTGCCTCTGTCTGTCTTTCAAGGGGTCGGAGCAGGCTACAGCAGGGTGGGAACTCAAGACAGCATTATGATCAGAGTCCCTGACCTGACAGTCCTGGTGCACCTCATCGACATGACGGGGCCCTTGGCCATCACGTCGGCGAACCCCAGCGGGGAGGTGGACAGCACACACCACGACATGGTCATCTCGTGAGTACCCCGGGCACTGGCACCCCTGCCACGTGGGTGCCCGGCGAGTTGGCATGATGGTGGACACCCTGCATGGAGGGGAAGCTCAGCACAGGGTGATGTGAAGTTCTGTGAAGTGTTGTTGCTTTTTTTTTTTTCTCCCTGCAGGCGTCTCGGTCATAAGCTGGAGGGTGTTCTCTGTGATGGAGAATCTGACGAGGTGGTGGCATCCACTGTGGTCAACTGCACAAAGATTGATGAAAGTGAGTGTGAGAACCACCCTTTTGTGCCAGCAATTGCATTCTCCTGGGGTGTTTCCATCCCTTTCGGTATCGATCTGGCAGCACAGTGTGCTCCAAGAGTAACAGCTCTTGAGTGCCTGGACATTTGCAAACATGTTGATGAAGAGAAGCAAACAAAAGATGTCCTTGGAGGACCTCTGTGTTGACAGAGAACAAGGCAGCGAGGAGAAACACAGTTGTGCAAGCAAGATCTGCCTTATAAGAGCACAAGTGATCCAAAGTGGGAGGGTGGATGTCTCTGGAAGGAAGGGTGGGTGTTGCTGGTAGACCACGAGAACGAAGGTGTTCCGGGAGCTCGTCCACAATGACGCAGCAGCACGAGCTGAGGTGTCGTCAGTTGGGTCTGGGTTGACATTTGGGAGGAACTGAGTGGAAAAGCAAACCCTTGAACAAAGAGTGGGCTCACTGCTGGTCAGTGGTTTCACTTTCCGACAAAGTTTCTGGTCCTTTTACACAACTTTATTATTTGGATGTTCTGGGCATTTGGGCGGCTTTGCTGCTCCAAGATAGTCCTTTATCCCCCCACCCCTTTCTTTCACCCTTTGGGGACTATCCTGACTTGTTCATCCTTCCTGTGGGAAGGTGGCATCACCATCGTGCGGGAAGGCTGCATCCCAGCAGGAAAAGTGATGCAGATCTTTGAGAGAGTGAAGAACAGAGTGCTCTGAACCAAAGGAGCCTTCCCCTGAGCCAAGGAACAGCATCTGTCCCATGCCTTGCTGGAGCACACGGCCTTGGGAGAGCCATTCCTTCTCCTACCAAGTTCTTACCTCCTTGGGAACGGCAGCACTTCCCCACCTGCTGCCTCTCCTGGGAGCTTTCTGCGGTGATTTCTTGTTTATCCCCAGTAAGTGCCTCGAACCGCTGGGACACCTGCCCATGGAATGCCAGTAGGAGCAGGAGCGATGCTTTACTGCAGGAATTCCCAGTGTTTCCAAAGTGCAGTGGACTGTGAAGGCCATGGCTGCTTGTCTATCCCCTTCCACAACACTCAGATCTGTGTATTTTAGAGTCCTAAAAATCCACTAAATAAATCCTCTTTTTGGAACGTAAAGAAAGGGCTTTGAGTTTCGTTTGATCTCCACTGAGCTATTCACCCTCCAGAAATGGCAGAGTTCCATGACCAAGCACCGGAGGAAGGAATAAATATTGGACGGTGTAACTCTGACAGAGGGTTTTCAGCAGGTCACTCACCCCTTTCCTTCTCTGGATCTTCACAGCTGTTCCCTGCTTGGCCCAGGTGAGTCCCCAGCCGATCTTGGGGCACTCAACTCCTTCCAACATGCAAAGGAACATCCATGGCCGAGCTGGGAGCTGCAGAGGGTTCAGAGAACCGTGGAATGGCTTGGGTTAGAAGGGATCTTAAAGACCACCCAGTTCCATCCCTTGCCAAGGGCAGGGACACTTTGCCCAGGGGTTGAGTGCTGCTGCCCCAGGAGAGGGGGCTGGCCCAGGACATGCTGTCCCCATGCAGGTCCCCAGGCACGTGGACCTGTGTTATGGGCTGTGGAGGGGCAGCAGTTTTCTGCCAAGAGCAAAGAATAGAACTTTCCTCTCCCCCAAAGCAAACAAGGCCCAGGGGGAGTGAGGGAACTTCACTCAATAAAGACAAACCTCAACAAAGGAAACAATGAGTTATGGCCCAAAAGGCTTCAAAACACTGGGAGGTGCGTGACAGATTTGAGGTTTTCTGTAATGTTTTTCCCTGTACTGGAGGCAGTGTCCAAGTGGAAGATCTCTGCCAGTTCCCTACCGTTGTTTCTTCTCCTCCCTCCTGCTCTGGGCAGGGAGATTGTTCCCTTGGCACAGCCATAGTCCCACCTCACCAGACAAACCCCTTCCCTTCTCTCCCTCTTTTGCATTGTTTTGGAGCATCTTGCTCACGGAGCTCTCCCTCAAGCCACATCCCCCCTGCTCTCCCAGCACTGCTGTGGGGCCTGAGCAGCCAAACTGGGAGCCTTGGGGTTGGATTCCTCCCACGCTTCACTGCTGACATGTAAACACCAACTGCAGTCCTGACCGTGCTCCGCTTGCTTTGGCTCTGCCCTTGTTGTCCATCTGCTCCTCCTGTTTGGTTTGCACTCCCGAGCCACCAGAAATAGCAGCTCTTACTCTGCCTCCAGGTGACGGGTGTTGTTTCCTTCAAGCAGCTCCCCAGACTCCCAGTTAAAAAGCCCTGGCAGGTCGAACACGGGCTCCCCTTCCCCCTGCAGCCTCCTGACCCTGCAAACCCACCGTTCCCTCTGCTCAGGGCTCCGGGCAGGAGCTGTTCTCTCCCCTGGGGCACAGCTGGGCATTCCCAGCCTCCTGTGGTTTCCCAGCCCGTGCCAGCATCTGGAAGTGGAATTTAGTCAGGCTCTCCTCCCTGCACATACCTTAGGACAGCTAAACAACCTGGGCTAGTGGAAGGTGTCCCTGCCCATGGCAGGGGTTGGAAGGAGATGAGCTTTAAGGTCCCTTCCAACCCAAACCAGTCTGTGATCCCATGATCCTCAATAAATGGATCCAAGTGCCAGCTGAGCTCCACCACCCTCCAGCAGAGGCTTAACTTTAAGCCTGTGGCGACGCCCCACAACATGGGACTTCTCTCATGTTTTAATACTTTAATACTTGAAAAACCACTTGACCTTTCCAGGCAGGTGAGGTTTGTTAATATTGGCTATCAACTGCTGGAACAGCAAAAAAAAAAACCCAGCAAAACAAAAAAGTCCCTTCTTGACTCATTCCCTTTGTGATATGGGTCTGTGTTAGATCATCTCTGTGGCAAGGGATGTTTCAGCTCAAGGGAAGGAAGATCACCCAGTTCTCACCCCCTGCCATGGGAAGGGACACCTTACACTTAGACCCAGTTCCTTGTGTCTTGCACACACAGTTGGGCATTTCTGACCAACTCCACTGGAGGTTATGGAACAAAAACTTGCTTGTCAAGAGGAGCATTGTGGTAAAATCTCAGCTAAATGGCAAAAAAATTAATGTCATTGTGAAATACTGTCATTTGCAGCATTTAAACAGAAAGGCTTTTTCCTGATAGCAATGTCATGGAGATACCCCACCCCTGGAAGTGTCCAAGGCCAGGTTGGACAGGGCATGGAGCAACCTGGGCTAGTGGGAGGTGTCCCTGCCCATGGCAAGGGGTGGAAAGAGATGGGCTTTGAGGTCCCTTCAACCCAAATTGTTGTGGGATTCTTTCATCAGGTTGTCGATTCTGCCACTTTGGCCAAATATATGATGGGGTTGATGACTGGGCTCTGAACAGTTCCCATGATAAATCAACCCAGAAAATGGCTTAGATACCAACCCCATGCACTCAGCACAGGAAGGTTGGGAGCTGGAGCAACCTCTCCATGGTCGCATTCCCACAATTCTTCCCAGGGACTCAAACAGGTCTCGACAAGCTCTGCCAGAGTTTCTGCAGGGTTAGAGGGAAACAAACACACCTTAGATCAACACCAGGAGCCTTCAATTCCTTTATTGAATCTCTCCAAACACAGGGGCCTTTCATTGGGGTCATTGCTAATGTTTGACACCTCTCGCTGTGTTTTCCGTGACGTTACCTGTTGGTGGAGGCTCATTTCCAAGTGGGAAGCAGCAATGAGCAACCAGAGCCAGGGGTAAAGGATGTAAACCTTACCCCATTCGTCCCTAAATCTCTCCTGTGGATGGTTTTATCAAATTTTTTCCCTTCTCATGCTTGTGCTTTCTCCAAAGGGAACTGAGCTCCAGTGAAATCGTTTGCAGGGATGGGGCAGAGATGAGCACCCACCTGTGTGTGCAGTCAGATGGGAGAGGGCAAGAAGTGCAGAAACAGGGATGGGAGAGGAGGTTTTAGGCAATGGGACATTATTTTATAAAATGCTCTAGTAACAGTCCTTATTTTATTAAAAGAAACAGGGGTGCAAAATGTTGTTGAGGAACTGAATGTTTGCTCACATCGTCAAGGCACTGATGCCAGTGGTGGGGAAGGACATTCCATCTCTGGTCCTGCAGAGATGCTGGAGCCTGTGAAAGGAATATTGAGGCAGGACCACCCAGCATTCCATGGACTGGCCCACTCTGTGACCCCTGGAAGGTCACAGCACACGTTCAGCCACCACCAGGCCTCCAGTGCCTCTGAGGTGGCTCCTTTCTCAGGAAAGCAAGATTTGGTCGCTTTAACTTCCCAGAGAACTGAATTTCCATCCCTGTCTCAGCACAGAAAACCAACTTGTCCTCTTGCCTGGACTCTCAGCTGGCAGCTTTCACCAGTCGTGGTTTGGTCTAAAAATAAGAACCAGTCACTGCCACGCCAGGACAGCAGGTCCCAGGAGCTGGTGACTCCCTTCCCGGAGCTGCCCCATGGCAGGGTTGTGCTGTCTGGTTTCAGTTCTGCTCTGCTCATACCTGTCTCCTTCCTTCTTCTCGGTTTGTTTTTTTTTTCTTTTTTTTTTTTCATGGATTGATCAAATAATTTTATTTGTCAGATAATTTTAGGAGTCAAGACAAGGATCTTCCCGGAGGCAGAGGGGTCATCACTCCGTATATCCAGCTGCCCGTCTTCAGTGGTCACAGAATCCCAGAATGATTTGGGTTGGAGGGACCTTAAAGTCCATCCAGTTCCATGCCCTGCCATGGGCAGGGACACCTTCCACTGGCCCAGGCTGCTCAGTTATGGACCCCCCAAAGCTGCTTTGTTCCCTGTTAGAAGATCAGCTATGAAGAGACATGGACAAGGCCTTCACCTTCCCTCGACTTGCATCTTGTTGTGTCTTTGGAGAGCTAGAGATGGAAATGAGGGGGAGAACATAACATTAAATATGTCTGTGGAAACCCCATCCCAGCTGTTTCAGTGTCCAAGGAGCCTGTTTCCTGTGTCCCAGCAGTTGTGGAATCATGGACTCACAGAGGCTGGAAAAGACATGGAAGATCTTCAAGTCCAACAGTCATTGCTGCCTTCTGGACTTGATTTCTTCTTCACTCCCAAAACAACACCAAGCTTCCATGTCTTCTCCTTCCTTATCTTTATTTCTCCACCTCTTTGGCCATTTCTACTTCCCACAAGAGACTTGAATTTCCAAGTAGGACTTGGTTTGTTTTGCAAGTGAAGAGGGAAGGGTCTGGAGCAATTGTAGGGGTGGGAAGGAGCAGGATAAGGATCTGTGGTACCCCTTGGGTCATGTAGGATCTGATAACCCAGTGTGGGACAACAGGGTCCTTGGGAAGGCTACAGGGGAATTTTGAGGAGATGAGAGTGACTCTACTCAGGGGTAGAGTTGATGTTGCTGGTCCTCACCCACCCTCCAGGTTCTGAGGAAGTGTCCTGAAAGGAAACCTGGGCACATCCTGCTCCTTTAGGGACTTGTCCCTGACTACACAAGGTCCTGGTGGAACCCACAGCAGTGAGAATAATTATGAGCATGCACATGAATTCAGCAGCTCACAGAGCAGTGGTTTGGTGTGAACCAGCACGGGGGGAGGTCAAAGGAAGAAGGATGTTGTAGGACCTCCAGGAATCTGTGCTGTGTCACAGAATGGGTTTAGAGCTGGGTATTTACTGGAGCTCAGCAATGAACCCCTCAGGAAAGGCCCACATTCCTCCTGCTGGGTGGGCAACATGAAAAATAGGGTGTGGGAAAATAGGTGGGGAAGCTCTGATGACGAGGCAACCAAGGGAAGCCTGTTGAGGTCTCTAAATTCGGGATGTGACCCTACAAACCATGCTCCCCTGAGAACTGCACAGAGCTGCCTTGGGAGGCAGAGTTTTCTTCTGCAGCAAGATGTGGAGAACAGGAGGTTCCTCAAAGGTGCCTGGGCATGGCCGGTCCTGGAGGGACTGCAGTGGCTGTTCCACAGCTGCTGAGAGAGATAAACCTACCTCAGGACAACCCTGACATCTCCCTCCTGGCCAGAGGAGAAGAAGTTGTTGAAATCCCTGGTTTTTGCTATCTAGAAAGAGATAACAACACAAGTAAGATCTTTGTGTTTTCCAGGAGGGAATGAAGAGGTGATTCTCACAAGAACTAACAATGCTGAGCCCTCAAACACGAGTTGAGGTATTTATCACAGCTGCCAAACTGGCTGTTCAGGGCAGACCTCCCCATCCAGCCCCCACAGGACCCCTTGCTCTGACTGCTCCGGTACTCCCTGAATTCCATTGGCAGGTAGGTGACAGCACCCATGGAAATGGAGCAGGGGAACACAGTGATCCCATAAATCCCCCAGATCCTGCCCAAGGATGCAACCCCCACTGCCCCAGCTGTCAGTGCCCTCCAGAACGGGGACGTGAAAGTCTTCCAGCCCTCAGATGTTCTTCTGGTTGGGCAGAAGGGAACAGCACGATGGAGACACAGCTGGAAGTTAATCCTGCTAACTGTTGTTATGGATCAAGAAGCTCCATCTCCAGAACACTGATTTTTTCCCCAAAGATTTTTCCCACAATCACCTGGGGATAAGTTGTTCCCCACCAGGCAGCTCCAGGTGCACCGTGAATCACAGCCAGGGAGATTTGCAGTAAAAGACAAAGTGTTCCACATGAAGGCCAGGCTGGATGGGGCTTTGGGCAACCTGGGCTAGTGGAAGGTGTCCCTGCCCATGGCAGGGGGTGGAACTGGATGAGATTTAAGGTCACTTCCAACTCAAACCGTTCTGGGACGATGATTTAACAGAGTAATTTTCCTCTTGGGTTCAGTGCCCGGCTGGTGTCACCCAGCTATTCCTGGGCTGAGTTAAGCTGAGCCTCAGCTCAGAGCTGCTCCTTAAACCCAGTGTTACATCTGGAAGGAGTAGGGACTCCTGGATGGCTCTAGACCATTCCAGGTTGCCCAGCTGGGCACCACAACTCAGTATGGAAATCCCAGCTGTGTTTTGCGGAGCAGCTGAAGACCCAGCCTGGGATTTTGGAATACGCTGTTTCTTCGTTGTTTGTGGTATTTTCCCCCAAAAGCTACAGAACTGATTATCTGCAGCAATAAGCCCAGGCCCTTCCTGGTATGGGGAGGAGGAGTAGGAAGAATGAAGAGAGGTGAGTAGGACATAAACCCACTGTGGGTCATGGCCCTCAACTGGGCCAAGATCAAAGCGTTTTGCTTTGACTGCAGATCACCCAGTTAAGCAGGACTTTGCTCCTGCCTTTTCCTGCACCCCATATCCCATCCCAAGCTAGACTTTGCCTCCTCTGTCTCAGGAGCAAGACCCAAAGAGGTGATAGAATCATAGAATTAAGGTCGGAGAAGACCTCCAAGATCATCGAGTCCCACTGTTAGGTCCCCCCAGAGCCCCCAGTTCCCGGTGCTCCTGTACACCAAGGGACATTCCTGACCCTACCCCCGTCTCCAAGGTTCTGCTGGGCTGGTTTCACCCAGGCTGGGATGCCTCCCTTCCCCTCTGACCCGCCGTGCCCACCCTGGTACCAGGTCCACCCTCGGTGCCCACGCGCGGGCTCGGCCATGGCCCTGAGTCAGTTCCTGTTCCTGTGGCCCCGTCTATTCTCAGGAGGGTGAGCTGGCTTTTCCTGAGGCTGGAAAACACACTTATTTTCCATTCTCTCTTTTTTCCTTCTCTTTCCATTGACACGGATGTCTAGACTCCACAAAGGGCAAAATCAAGGTGGGCCAGCCCTCCTTCCTGGGTTGTTTCCAACCCCAGTGGGATTGAAGCGTTGGCTGTTGCACAAAGAGGCCCATTCATGAGGTTATTTTGTCTCCCAGGGTGACCTTTCAGGCCCAAAGGACCTCCAAGGCATTGACAACGCGACCGAAATCGAATTGGTTTTGCCGAGTTCTCTGATTTTCCTCAAACTCCTCCTGTGATGGAGGTCTGAGGGCCCCACATTCCCTCCTGTCCCTCTCGTTTGGAACGTAGATGGAGCGATTCCTTCCCGTTGAGAGCAGCAGCACCAGAAGGGCTCAGCAAAGAGTCTCCCTCGAGGGGGGCCTGGACACCCTTTTTTGACCATAACCTCCACTTTTACAGTGATGAAAACACTCTTGTCAATACCTCAAAAATGGATCTTTTTGGTACCAAAGTATTCAGATGTTTATCTCAGCACTTTCTAACTGAAGTGTTTTGGATTTGCCACTTCAAACAGCAACTTTTTTTCTCTCTCTCCACTTCTCTTTAAAAACATTTTGCTTCCCCTTAAGTGCTGGGAAAACTGTGGAAAGAGTAGAAATATTTTCTTGCCTTGATTTAATTGAAAGATCCCATTTAAATCTCCTCCCTAGACTATTTCTTCCCAGTTTGCTGGTACACAGGAGAGCCTTACATGAAATCTCTCCTTGTCTTACTTCAGCAAAGGGAGAAATGGTTCCCCCAGTGTCCTGATACTGCAATCCACACTTTCCGCAAGTAAAAAAACAAACACCCCAGAGAGAAAGAGGAAAAATGGCCCCAGGTGAGGTGTCAAGTGAAGAATCCATTGTTTTTAAGCCACTTTAAATTCGTGGCACACTAAAACGCATCACTATTTGGCACATTGAAGCCAGGGCTGTTTCCTCACACCAAAATGCTTCAGCCCCTCTCCAAATTCACACTTCTTACTACACTCCCTCAGATTTTGGTGTTTATGGGGCTTATTTTACTGAGTTAAGGTGTTGAGGTTCAGCCCTGGGACCAGGGTTTGGCGTGAGGAGTTATCTTCCCCACCCCGGGAAGTATCACAATCTGATTCTCTCCTAAGATCCTTTTTGCATCCTTCATGGCCAGGAACCCCCCCCACCGACATCCAGAACTTGTTGACCCACCAGGTTTTGCTCAAGTTCTTGCCACAGATGATTGCACAGCCCGGGGTGGTTTCAGTTTATTGAAAATCTTTTATTGTTTTCCAAAACCCAGTTTTAATAAACTCCAAAGAGATACAGGAAGTAGACCAGCAATTTTATTTAACAAACTCAATTGATCTGGAATTTTCTCTGCAGGAAGAGAGCCAGCTCTGTGAGAACAAGCTGAGAAGACCTGGTTTGGCTGTAGTTTGTAGAGGTTGAGCTCCTCTGACTGCACAGCATTTGTCCTTGAATTCCAGCACAACTCCAGGTGAAACCAATGACTCAATGGATTGGTTTCAGCTGGAGCTTGATCAGCACCTTGCACCTGAGTCAGGTAAGAATAAGATCAGCAGTTTTTGGAGGTGAAACAAGCAACAGTTTGCCAAGGAAAACTCCTCATGAAGGGTTGAAATTCTCTTTCCACCTCCTCCTGGTCAGCAGCTCCCACTCTGCACTGAATTTGTCTACCCTGCCTGTCCTTCCTAAAGAGTCTCCTCCCGTTCCATTCACAGGAGCCATCCCATCACATCTCCAAGATGCCACCAAGATCACAGGTGAGGGCACATCTCCAGCTCCTCTGGTTTATTCCCCATATTTCATGAGTTTGCACAGAAATTGGGCCCCCGGTGAGGACAAATGATTGCCTGGAGTGGCTGGAATTCCTCCCTCTGATCCTGTGAAATCTGCCCTCTGGAAGAGACGTGCCATGAGATGTGACCAGTTGGGCTGTAAGGCAAGAGACCAGCTCCTGGCCTCCTCACACACATGGAAATTGCCCTCCTGAAATTCATACTCGGCAGAAAACGGGAAGGGAGGGTCTTCCCTAATTCTCCAGCACCTCTAAGGATATATTATTGGAGTCACCAGAAAGGTCATTCCAGCCTGGCTCTGACTGTGAAATACAGCAGATGGCATCCAGGGAATGGCATTGCTTTTGAGTGTTGGGTTCTCCCAGCAGAGGAAAGACTCCCAGATGGAGGTCCAAAGAGGTGACCTCCACTCTAAAGAAGACATGGCAGAAGACCCCCCCATCTCACCACCCTTTGCCTCCCCTATTTCAGCCAGTCCATTGTACCCCCAGCACAGCACCCGAGCACACCTTCCCTGCTCCCTCTCCCCCTTTGTGTGGCACTGGGGACACAGGTTAATGGTGGCCTTGGCAGCACTGGGGGAAGGGTTGAACTTGCTGATTTGAAAGGTCTTTCCCCACCTCACTGACTGTGTGATTCAAGTTTCATGCAGTGTTTTCCCCCCCACCCCGTAACTCTGAAACACTTCACCTCCCTCCGTGCCCCAAACCGAAGGAATCACCTCCCAGTGAAAGGAATAAAGCCCTGGCACTCTTGGGGGCAGCCTGGCACCAAAATAACCCTTGCTTTGGTCATGTCTGCCCTCCAGTGAAAGCTGGCAGTGTCCTCCAGTGAAAATTGTCCTCCTGGGTGGCTGTGGTTTGTAAGTCAGCACCGGGATACTCTAGCAGTGTCCAGAGAAAAAAGGAATGAATCACCCCCACAGCTGGGAAACCTCTCCCAGTCCCCAGTGACAGGTCATTTTCCAGTAAATGGTTTCCCACTGAGCATGGAGTCGCTGGAGCTGCCTGGAGTCAGAGGCGAGTGTGATGCTCACAGCCATCATCAGGGGCCTGTGCTGGCCCTGTCTCCACCCGGGCAGCCGTGCCCACCCCGTTGGGCACAGTGTGGCTGCGACCCAGGGCTTCCTCACGGCCTTTCACGGGGCCAGTGCCGCTGTTGGGGGCCTCCTGGTGCTTCTTCTGCACCTGCTCCAGTATCTGCAGCACCTGGAAGGAGCAAACACTGCTGTGAGCGGGTCAGCAGCTGAAATAACCACGGAATCATAAAGTCATGCTTGGAAGGGACCTTTAAAGGTCATCAAGGCCATGGGCAGGGATATCTTCAAAGGTCCTACTAGCCAGCCCTTCCATCTTCAGCTAGACCTTTTCTTTCAAGCTACGTGTCTGGGCTCAGTTTTGGGATCACACTTGTTTCTGTGTGCTCAGGGATCTCTGGGAAGGGTGTACACGGAGTGCCGGTCCCACGGAGGCCCCCTGGATCTTGGAGCTCTTTCCATGAATGAATCAGTCTCACCTTGCTTCCAGAAGAGCACACAGAGGTGTGATGGTGATCTGGAGCAGGATCAGGACAGAGCAACGTGGAGCTCTGCTCTTCTTCACAACACCCTGTGATAACTTCTCACGCTGTCCTCATAAAACTGGGAAACCCCCAGTCTGAAACCCACTTCATGGAGAAAGGGAATAGGAGTGAAATCCAGGTGAATTTTACCTGAGACTTGGGGATGAGGCCGACTCTGAAGAACCCGATGTTCCCTCTGTCGATTTTGGTGCAGTCCACCACGGTGGAGGCAACGTTCTCTGGAGAGGGCCCGTCACAAAGGACTGCATCCACCTGAGGAGCAACATTTCCACACCAAAATCCCCTCAGGCACTTGGGAAAAAAGGGTTCCCCCTCTCAACAGCAAGTGATTATTATCTGAGGCAATACTGCTCCTTCCTCCCCCACTGCAGCCACAGCAAGGGAATGTGGGGTGAAGGAACTTCAGGGAAAAGCCAGAGAAGGCTCTGTGGGGTGCAGGGCAGCAGTAGAGCAAAGACAGGTTTGCACCATCTGAGGAGCTTTGAAGAAGTCCCATCCACCAAGAAAACGGGTGTAAACCCAGATTTTTGAGGAGATTTGTACCAGCTGTTGTTTAAAACTGCCCTCACTCAAGTGCCACAGATACAAAGTGTGGAACCCTCAGGATTTAGTGGTGAAATCATAGAATCATGGAATATTCTGAGCTGGAAGGGACCCCCAAGAATCATCCAATCCAATTCCAGGCCCTGCACAGACACCCCAGCAATCCCACCCTGTCCCTCAGAGCATTGTCCAAACCCTCCTGGAGCTCTGGCAGCCTTGGGGCTGTGCCCACTGCCCTGGGGAGCCTGGTCAGTGCCCAACCACCCTCTGGGGGAAGAACCTTTTGCTGAGATCCAACCTGACCCAACTGAAGACAATGAATGTCCCTTGACCATGGTACTTCCAGAATGTGTGAAAGTCCTAAAAGCCAGGAATATTTTGGAGCTTGGCACCAGTTTTAGAGCAGCTTCAGCTTTAAATGGGAATGCCCTGTGCTCTCACAGCCCAGTGCCAGCTGGAGCCCTGGCACATCCAGGCATCAGGGTTTGATTGCTCATAAGAAAAGAAGGAGTTTTTTTTTTGCTCATCTCATCCTGTGTTGGAAGATGAACAGACTCACATTGCCAAGCCATAACTACACAGTGCAAACCAGAACAATTCTGGTTTCTAACCAAATCCCAAAGCTTAAAATGTTCTTTTACTGCGACACCAACACGAGGAACATCCATGAGATTTTTTTTAAAAGAGATGCTTTCCAAGATTCTAGATACCATCTCTTGGTTTGCCTACTGGGAGCAAAGTGGTTGTGTCCTTCCATCCCCAGATCCCTTGGGAGCAGAGAGCCCCGTTACCTTGTCTCCCAGCTTGGCATACACTTGGTTGTGGTGGGTGGTGTCAGCCTCTCCCGTTGGGTTGGCTGATGTGACCACAATGGGCCCGACCTGGGGGCAGAAAAATGAGAATGAAAGCTCTGAGCTGGTTCTGCTGGATCAAACAGGTGACTCGAGCTCGGAACTTCACTCCTGAGTGCCTGTGGCTCCAAAGAGAGCTTGGTGTGGCTCACCCAGGTACAGGCTCCTTCTTTGGAGGCAACTACAGTCCCACCAAAGTGTGTTGGGGTGTCTGACACTCGCTTAAATTGGGGTTTGCTGGTGAGGATCATGAAACAACATTTTGTTTTCCAAAGGCCTGCAATGTCTGCCCCAGGCTATCCCAGTTCCTCTGGCCCCTTTCTGGACCTTCTGAAGTTCCTGCGGCCTCAGCTGAGCCTGTGCTTGCAAGGACAGCGCAGGAAATCAGACAGAATGTCTGTCCATGGCCTTTTTTCTGGGTTTCTGCCCTGGGGGTTGCTCCTTTTACCCTCTTTGCTGCCGCAAAACCACTTCCAGCCGGGCTGAGGCTGCCGTGGCACTCACCAGGTCGATGAGGTGCGTGGTGACAGAGCAGTCGGGGATGCGGATGGCGACGCTCTGAGGGGTCCCAACGTATTTAGCAGAGTCCTTCATTCCCAGGAAGTCCACCCACTCACCTGCAGAAGAATCAGGTGGCACTTTGGGATGTACACCAGCCCAAACACAACGATCTTACTGGGAATATCTCCACGGAACATCTCCAGAATCACTCCACGGGATGGAGTTTCCAAGCCAAAGCTCTCCAGAGAACTTGGAATCAAGAGCACTTCCTCACCTCTGGGAACCACCAAGCTGATAGGAGATGGCCAGGCAGCCTCCATGAAGTCCCAGAGGAGGGGAGTGAACAAATGCTTGGCAGGTTCCAGCTGCTTGAGGCTGGAAATCCAGAGGGACATGGGGCGATCCTGAGCCTGGCGCTTGGACCTGGAAAAGGGGTGAGAAAAAAGGAGTCTGGAATTCAGACAGGGATTTAATTCCAAGCTGAAAAGGGAACTGTGTTGGTGAGAGCTAGAGCTAAGACAAGGTGTGAAGGCTCTGCCCCAGGGCACCAATCTCTAGAACAAGCAGGACTGTTCAACAGTGACTATTCCCAACCAGGAATGTTTTCTCCAGATCAAGGTTTTGCCCTGTGATGGGTGGAAATCCCAATTTCTAAGGAAACCCCACCAATATGAGGGGTCTCAGCTGCTCACAGGAGTCCAAGCAAGAGCCTGTTGTCACAAGAGAGGTTTTGGATGTGACAACATGTACCTCCCAAACCTACAGGATAACCCCCCATCCCATCTGCCCCTCTTTGGGTTTCTGGTGGTCCCCAAGTCACAAAGCTCCACCACCTGCCAGGAGCAGCTCCTAGAAGACAAATACAGCTCTATTTTCTCCTTCCCTCATCTGGATCTTCTCCCCCACCTTGCTGTTCCCACCAAGGCTGAGCTGCCTTGCCCTTGACCAGCTGTAGCCAGCACTCAGTAGCAGCTCCGAGTTCTAGAAGCTTCTTTAGGGCACGACAGGGACTGACCTGTGAGCTTTCTGAGTTCTAGAAGCTTCTTTAGGCCATGACAAGGACTGACTTGTGAGCTTTCTGAGTTCTAGAAGCTTCTTTAGGCCACGACAAGGACTGACCTGTGAGCTTTCTCCACGGCATCGGGGCGGTTGCAGGCGGCCACAAGCACGTACACGGTGTCTGTGGGGATGCCACAAGTCCCTCCACTCCTCAGGATATCTGTGGGCACGAGAACAGGGCAGAACCCCCTGAGTGAGGGGCTGTAATTCCCACAGCAGAGCTGTCACAGCCAAACCAGCCAATTCCGTGCTCTCCTCTCCTTTTCCCAACTAACAAAGCGTTCCCTCTGGCTGTGCATTTTTCTAGGGTTCATCCAAGGGGAGATCTGGCACTTAGGGGAGTTCTGGGCCACGTTCCTCAGGGCCAGAAGTGGAGAGAGCAAGCACCAGGCACTGGTGCCATTTATCTGTACAGAGCTTTCCGTGGCAGCTCCAGCTTGGAGGATTCCTGGAGTCCAGAGTGGATGAACAGATAGGAAAAAATATGGGAGAGAATTTGCTCCTAAACTCAGATAATTACTCTCATAACTTGGCCCACCTCACTAAAATGCCACCAGATTGTCCTGGTTTCCACATCAAGGCCAGGTTGGACGGGGCTTGGAGCAACCTGGGCTAGTGGAAGGTGTCCCTGCCCATGGCAGGGGGTGGGACGAGAGGAACTTTAAGGTCCCTTCCAACGTAAACCATTCTGTGACTCTGCGATTGGAAAAATGTCCTTTAAGCAGCTGTTCTGCTACGAATTCACCCAGAATTTCCCCTCCACCCCCACACTGTGCCCTTTGCTCTCCCCTTACCTGCAATCCTCTTGACTGAGGACGCTCTCCTGGCGGGCAGGTGAAGGCACTTGCTCGTCCCTCCCCTCACACCACCGAGCTGCACGATGGGCCCTCCCATGGGCAGGCAGGGACCCTCGAAGGTGCCGCTGGAAAGGGCAGACAGGAAGCAGTAAAAGCTGACCAGCCCAAAGCTGAGGGTGGCAGCCGTGTCATATCCAGTGGGAAGGGCATGGATGGCATCCAGGAAGAAGCTGAGAGCGACCAGCATGAACGTGAGGGAGTAGAAGAACCAGGTGATGTTTAGGAAGAGGGTGCAGAAGACGATGAAGCCGTTGAAGAGCATGAAAGCAGCGATGCCCACGGCTGAGTGGAAGCTTCTGGTAGTGCCATAGAGGCCACCGTATCTTGCCAAGCCCCAGATGATCCACATGACAGCGTAGAGGATGAAGGCACTGCTCTCCAGGGTTTTACCCCGGGCAAAGGCCACTGAGCCGCCCAGAAGCTTAAGGATCCCACCAGCTACCACTACCCATGGAATGACAACGGTGGCAAGGGGAGCCTGGGGGTCTCCTGGGGCCGTCAGAGCAGAAGAAGCCAGGACACTGCATGCAAAGGCAAGAGCTTCTGCATCTGCATACTTGGAGTAGCCCAGGTATGGAGCGTGAAGGTCTGGCCCCTCCCGGAGCTTCAGGAAACTGCTGCGGGCGAGGAGGGCCTTCACAGCCCCCTTCCCCTTCCCTGGGGGGGTCTTGGCCCCTGCTTTCACGTTGTACAGGTGAATTAGAGCCACCAGGGCCGAGGCCACGAAAACGGCCACGGCCACACCTTGGGGGCCACCTGCAAAAACCCCCCTGGGGTGGCAAGCCAAGGCGAGGCAGGAGGCCACATAAACCAGCAAATACAAGCCATCCAGAGGGCTCTCGAGGGAGAGGAAGAGAGCCAAGACAGCAAAAAGAATGGAGAAAACCACCAGGAATGGGGTAGGGAGTGATGGCTCCTCTGGCTGCCACAGTGGGTACAGGAGGCAGTAGCCTCCAGCAAACTTGAGGATGGAAGTGAATCCAAAGGACGTGGCCATCAGAACATCCATTGCACGGTAGGATAAGATGCAGATGCCAATCTGGTAGATGCCAGCTGCCCACAGCCAGGGCACCTGGCCCATGTAGAGTTTGTTGGTGATGCCCAGGAGCCTGCAGCCAAAAACCCCGGCCCACAGCATGTTCAGGATCAGCCCCGTGGCTGCAAAGGGATTGGTGCTGCCACCGGCGGCTTGGGTCTGCTCGTGGCTCTTTTTCTTGGCCAGATCCGTGCCAGGGAGGGCCATTTTTCCTTTGGTCAGGAAATAGAGGATCCTTCCCAGGGCAAAGTACCCCCCCAGCAAGCAGACGATGAGGTAATTGCAAGCGACAGCAGAGGAGCCCAAGGCGCGGCTGTGACGCGCGGCCACGTCGTGGGCACTGGCCAGGGAGGTGGCACCGGAGATGAGGGCCAGGACGGGCTCTCTGCACAGCAATCCCACCACTGCCACGAGGAGCAGTGCCACGGTGAAGGTGGCCAGGCCGGGCACCACGGCATCGCGGAGGTCCCCGGCGTCGCCCAGCGCGCCCTGCCCGGCCAGGACGAAGGTCACTCCGTAGCCACACCAGAAGGCTGAGATGGTCAGGCAGAGGGACAGCAACAGGGAGGCATTCCTGGGGCTTCTCCGGATCCCTGAGGAACAAACACAGACAGGGCTGTGATTTCCAGACAGTGGGATGTGGGAAGAGGGAGTTGGGACAGGATCGCTGGGCCGGCCTGGAGCTGCACAGATCCTGAGTGGAGCAAGATTCCTCCTGGAGAAGAGGAGGCTCAGGGTGGGCCTTCTCACCCCCTACAGCTCCCTGACAGGAGGCTGTAGTGAGGGAGATGTCAGGCTCTTCTCCTGATGAGAGAAAACAGCCTCAAGGGGAGGTTTAGGTTGGACATTGGGAAAATTTCTTCACAGAGAGGGTTGTTCAGCCCTGGTGCAATTGTGGAGGGGAATGGTGGAGTCACCACTTCTGGAAGTGTTCCAAAAACACGTGGATGTGGCACTTGAGGACGTGGTTTATTGGTGGACATGGTGGTGGTGGCACTGGTTGATGGTTGGAATTGGTGATCTTAAAGGTCTTTCCCAACAATTCTGATTCCATGACTGAATTTAATGTCCTCATTACTCTGAGTTAAAAATGAGAAATAATTCAACATTCATTCTAAGAAGCGTGGACTCTGCTACAGGCAGTGACTTTTTCTCTCAGTTAGGTTGATCTCCTGGTATGTCCAGGTGGACATTCCAAACCATGGATGCTGAAAGCACTCTCAGAAAGCCTGGGAACCCTTTTTTGAGGAATCATGGATTCATTGTGTTAAAACTCTCAGAGATCCTTGTTTAACACAAACATTGATTTCTTCTCTTGCCTGTATAGTAAAAATTTGCTGTGCTGACATAGAATTCCAGACTGGTTTGGGTTGGAAGGAACCTTAAAGCTCCTCCAGTGCCACCCCCTGCCATGGGCAGGGACACCTCCCACTAGCCCAGGTTGCTCCAAGCCCCGTCCAGTCTGGCCTTGGACACTTCCAGGGATCCAGGGGCAGCCACAGCTTCTCTGGGTAAATTCCAGGAGAAGGGCTCAGTTGTCCCTGAGGCTGCTGTGGTTTGTATCAGCCCCAGCACACGCCAAGCTGTGGGAGGGGGAGGCCTTGAACCCCCCAAATCTTACCTGCATAGGCCAAAAGAGCTGATAAAATGAGCAGAAGGACTCCAAGAGCTGTGCTGGGGATCAGAGGGACTGCTCTGGCTGAGCTGTAGAAATGCACAGCCAGCAGAAGTGATCCTATGGGAAAAAGGAGAAACAGCTTGTAAACTTGGCCCGAAAAACCAGGAGAGAACCAGGGTGGACAGAGCAGGGAATAGAGGAAAAATAACAGTACAGGATCTGCAAATAGTAAAATCTAAGTGTTGTGACTTGGTTTGTGCCCAAAGGTCTCACTCCTTTCTGGGTGCCTGGTTTTAGAAAACTTGAAATTAATCATTTCAGGTTGTCCAGAGAGGTTGTGGACGTTCCCATTCCATCAAGGCCAGGTTGGAGCAACCTGGGCTAGTGGAAGGCGTCCCTGGCCATGGCAGGGGGTGGAACTGGATGTGCTTGAAGGTCCCTCCCAACCCAAGACCTTCTGGAATTCCATGCAAGTGTCTGAAAGGGCTCCCCCGTTGCCAGATAAAGGGGAAAAAATCCGTGATTCCAGTTACACAAAAGACAGACAGACACACACATCCTTCAGATAATCCCAGAGACGTTGTGCCAACAGAAAACCAGCCCCAAAATGCAAAGAGGCAGAAGACAAAGAAGGAGGAAATGAGAGGGAGTGAACACGGCAAACAGGAGAACGGCTGGACAAGGGAGAGGGAGTACATCCAAATCCAGATGATTTATTCCAACGACTACCAAAAAAAAAAAAAAGTTTGGATTTGCTTCCCACCCGGGACGGAACGGGCACAAAACTCCACGCCAGCACTTCGTAGCCAAGACAAATATTTTGTTGGCCGCTGGAAACAGGCGCGGGGGAGCGAAAAAGCTTCACCCGCAGGCAGCGCGGCTGGCGAATAAACCTCTTCAGCCCCCCCCCCCCCCCAAGAAGGGGGGGGGGGGGGTCCAGGAAAGTCAGTCCCGAGCCCGCATCCCGTGCCAGGACGGATCCCTACCTGCGGCAATGCCCAGGAGCCCGAGGCAGGAGTGCAGGGACCCCGCGCCGTCGCCCATCGCGGTGTGCGCGGAGCCCCGGCCGAGGGCGGCACTGCCGCCGCCTTCCCTCCCATGCTCTTTATAACCAAAGCATCGCGCCTGGCCCGCGCTCGGTCCTCCCTGCTCTCCACCCCTTTTCCCTACAAACCTCTTCTGTTCGAGGCGCTCTCTCCGGGTGCGTGCGGGAGGAAAATGCAAATGACTTTTCGGACCGCGATAAATTTGGGGCCGTGAGTCAGCGCGGGCTGCCGGGAGCTCCCTCCAGAGGCCTCTTAATTTTACTCTCGATTAACCCTTGTTAAAAAAGACACTTGAAAAATAAGGCTGAGGGTTTATTGCCGTCGCTGCCTCTTTGCTGCTGCCAGCGAGGAAATTGCACTGGTTAAAATGAAGGTTTTTGCAAGAACCCATCTTGCTGGAGCAAACAAGCACTTTGCAAGCCCAGGAGCTCCTTGGGGACCACTTGTTTCTCCTGAACACTGGCCACGGTGCTGCTGTTTGTCCCTGTCACAGCTCTGAATGCCTGGCACTGCCACCCTGTGCTGGGCAGGCTCGGTGCCACCCCTTCAAGGTGACTTCTGTCCATCTCTCGCTCCACATCCATCCCATCCCGTCCAGAGGAGCCCTGTTGGCCTCGAGTAAGTGCCAGGCATTGCCAGGATCGCTGCTGTCCCCAGAGGTGACATGAGGGACCTGCTGACAGCTTCCTGCTGCTTCCCACAGAGAACATGTGGGCAGGGCATGAAGGTGTGTCTGGCTGGAGGAGGGGCTGCAGGAAGCAGTGGACACAGGGATCACACTGGGTCACAGGCCAGGTGGGAATTGGGCAGAGAACTGCTCTGAGAGAGCTGACCGAGCTCTGATGGAAACAGGGGCAGGGCAGCACCTGCCTGGCCTGGACATTCCTCCAGCGTTTCGTTTGTGGGTGAGGGACCAGTGTAGGGATTGCTCCCATTAAGGAATTTGCCCCAGTTAAAGGAAATTCTACTCTCCTGACAAGCTAAAAGATGCAGAACAGTGTGAAAAACTCCACATTAATATTCCTGGGCTGGTCAGGGATATTCCTGGTGCTCCCTCCAGGAGGAAGCTCTGATGTTCCTCTCAGTAGGTCCTGCTCCACAGCCAGGGCAGAAGAAGAGAAAAGCTGTTGGAAATGGCACTGGGAACTGCTGGAGTTCAAATTCAGGCCTGTGGGATCATCTGAGAGGTGACAGACTGCAGCAGCATCTGGAACAACCCTCAGGGTCCACAGGTAAATGCCAAAAAATCCCACTCTTCCCACTCCCTGAGCCAGCTGGAGCAGGATGGATTCCAGTGAGCAACTGGATTCCATCATGGCCCCCAGACTTCCCTGGTTTCTTTAGGAGGACAGTTCCCTTTAACTGTATTCACCCTCCAGGAAGAGCTTTGAGGCAAAATCCTCCTTCTCAGCTCTTTTCCCAAGAATATCAATGCAGATTAAAGCCAGGGGTTAATATCAGAGCCTGGATTAAAGCCAGGTGTTAATATCAAAGCCCAATGTCTCCACCACAATAAATGTGGGCAGATGCTGCCACCCAGGATGGAATAACCCTGCTGAGAAATGTTATTTATCACAAATCTCTATTGCAGGGAGATCTTTAGGGCTGATACGTCTGTTGAGACAGAAACAAGCCTGGTTTGTCCACTTACACCAAACCAATTAAACCAGTAAGGGGAACCAGCCCCATCAGTTTGCAACAGGCAGAGCTAAGCGATGTGGTTTGCAGCAAGGAGATTTTTTAAATCCCCAACCTTTGGCTATCTCTGTTCATCACTAACAGGACTGCTCCTGGACCAGCTGGAGGAAGAAGCTGGAGTTGCAGCATAATTCAGCTGGTTTTTCATGCAAGAGGAGATAATACACCTCTAAACCATCGTTAGAATTCCCTGGATAACAAAACAGGCAGCAGTGAAAAAGCTTTGGGTGTCTTTAATGCATATCTCACAGTTTAATTCGTGTCCTGGGCAATAAAAGTAACTGAGAGGCAAAGCCTGTGGGACTGCAAGTCCTCTCTCACATGTTTTTTGTTCCTGCTTGTACAGGTGCCCAAAATCCCTCATTTTGGGACATCCATGCAGTAAATGAAGTCATGAGCCTGCTCTGAGTAACCAACTTGCCAAAACACTGGTTCATCACCCACGGGATGTACTTCATGTCTCTCCCAAATCTGACAGAGCCCCAAGGAACGTGTCTTACAGATAACCCTGGAAAACATTCTGCACTCCTCTTGCAGAGGTATTTTGTTCTCTCATGAAGGATGGGAAATCAGCCTTGACAGGGCAGTTGTTCCACCAGGCCAAGCTGAGACAGAGGTCCAGGGTCGTCTCAGGTGTGAGCAGAGCAAGGGCAGGGAAGGAAGAGTTTCAGACAATGTTTAATCTGCTGCAAGTGCCCCTCCAGAGCTCAGGGCTCTACCAGTTCCTGGCACCACTTCCCTGCCAAATGGAGAGGTGGGGCTGTTGAGGAAGAATCAAGTTATCCCTCTCAACAACACTCTCAGGTGGGATTTTGGGGTGTCCTGTGCAGGGCCGTGAGCTGGACTTGATAATCCTTGTGGGTCCCTTCCAGCTCAGGATATTCTATGACTTTTTGACTATGAATTTCTAACCTCAGGCCAGGAACAACTACAGCTGAGTGCAAAACATCTGCCCTGGAGAGGGGGGATCTGGGGAAAAGAACATTCAGAGTCAGAAAAGGAAATCTTGGTGTTAAGCCTGAGGCAGCCTATGCAGTGTTAGGGTTTAAAAAATGGGGTCCAGAGAGGAATTCACTGGCTTCAACACTTGCTCTGGGCAGGCTCCCTTTGACACCACCTCCTCTGCAAAGGTTTTGGTGCTTTAGTCTGAACTAGAATGGAAAATCAAGAGCTGAGAAGGAAAAACACAGCTGCTCTGTTGAGCACATCACGTCAGCTGGGGCTGCTTTGCAGACAACGTGCTGGGAGGAAGATCTGTGAGGGAGCAGCCAGTTGAGGAAACAAATAATATTTACATGCCCTGCCTGTGGAACTGGAAATAAAACCCTCCTGCCAGCGAGAAATTCAGCCCAACCCTCCTGGCCCCACCTACTCCTGGGGGAGGGATTGTGCTATAAAAGACTCCGGGTGGTGAACAGAGCTCACAGCAGCGACCCGGGGCTCTCCAGGGAATCCTCCTGGGGTACAGAGCTCACAGCAGCGCCTCGGGGCTCTCCAGGGAATCCTGCTCCGGTGCTCCATGGGGAAGAGGGTGGCTGTGGTGCTGGCTGGCTGTGGGGTCTACGATGGGAGCGAGATCCACGAGGCTTCGGCTGTGCTGGTGCATCTCAGCAGGGAGGGGGCACAGGTAAGAGGCTCCTGCCCCGGCTCCAGCTCTTTTTGCCCCTCTCTGCTCCTCAGTCTTCTCCTCCTTGTCTCCGAGACAAGCCACAAGCTCCCCATCGCTTGCGAATCATGAGTGAGTGGAGTCCGAGGGGGCAGCAGAGCACGGGAGCTGTTCCAGTGAGCCTGGAGAACTCCCTGCACAGCTCTGCTGTACCACGGGCTGGGCTTGGATCTCTGTGCTCAGCATCTCTAAACTCTTTCCTGAACAGACTTTCCTGAATGCCTTCTCTATTCTTTTTTTTTTTTTTTTTTTTGGCTTGTATTCCCTCTTTTCTGTTCCGCTCTTTCAGTTTAGAAGACTGTTATTGGTTTGGGCTCTTTGAAATCCAGCTTTTTAAAACCTCAAAAGTTAGAAGTGAAAATCGAATCAGAGAATCACAGGATGGTTTGGTTTAGGAGGGACCTTAAAGATCATCCAGTTGAACTCCCTGCCATGGGCAGGGACACCTTCCACTATGCCAGGTTGCTCAGAGCTCCATCCTGCCCCGTCCTGAGCACTTCCAGGGATGGGGAGTCCACCTCTCTGATGAGAGAATAGACAAGTTCTTGTGAGTTGAATTTGGGGAGGGGTAAAAAAAAAAAAAAAAAGGCAGCTCTAATATACTATTAGTCAGGAGAGCCACACGGTGAGACTGGAAAAGGAGGGAGGGACCCTGTGGAAAACATCACACTCAGCTCTGAGCCGGCCACGTGTCTGGGGCAGAGCCGTTCCCTCGGG
The DNA here is from genome assembly GCF_003945725.1 of Corapipo altera. Lineage (NCBI taxonomy): Eukaryota > Metazoa > Chordata > Aves > Passeriformes > Pipridae > Corapipo > Corapipo altera. Next base: position 1,185,891 of record NW_020884945.1, on the reverse strand, counting down.
AATGGCTCTGTGGGACACAGACGCACAGTGGTGATGTACTATTGAGGACATGAACCCAATTCCACACCCTTCCACCTGTGCCTGCTCCGTTCGGCTCAGAGCTGGGACTTGTCCAAGCGTTTTCTCCTCAGGGTGTAATTTTGCCTCTTTTCCTCTCCTCGAGTCGCTTCCCTCCTGCCATTCCCGAAGCGGCTGGCTCGGAGCACGTCCTGCCTCATCCCTGGATCGCTGGGGGCCTCTAGTGGAGGAAACTCAGGCGTTGTTCAATCCCTGCTTTCATCGGGAAACACGGATGTTTCAGCTGGAAGGGAGGAGAGCTCAGCACCTCCCTCTCTACGTCCCCCCCTCGGGGAGCTGCGGAGAGCCACGAGGTCTCCCCTCGGCCTCCTTTTCCCCAAACTAGACAAACCCAAAGTCTTCAGCTGCTCCTCCCAGGACGTTCCTTCCAGCCCTGGCACCGGCTTTGCCCTCTTCGAGTTCCTTCACATCCTTCTTAAACCGTGCAGCCTGGAATTGCACGGGCTGTTCAGCCCCAAAACCTTTCCCCCACCTGTTTGCCACCCTTCACTCTCAACTGCTGCGTGTGAGCTTGGAAGTGCTGGAGGAAGGGGAAGCATTTTCCAGAAAAACACTCTGGCTTTGGGAAAACAGTAGGTTGGGAAGAGGAAACTCCAAGTCTCATCTCTGAGGGAGGCCCATGGTGGGACAGCAGCTCCCACAGGGATCCACTGGCTCTGTGGGGCAGCTGGGACGGGGCTGGGGCTGCCCCAGTGAGGGGGATTCATTGGGATAGGGATGGAAACATCCAAGAAACAGCTTCACCAAGGGCTCCTCAGCCCCCAAAACAAGCAGTGTGGGCTCCCTGCTTTGCCTCTGGGCAGAAGCTACAGAAGGCCTCTCTTTCCCTCCTCTGCCTGATGCCGGTATCAGATCCAGGTGAAGGTCACGGCATTCCCCGGCAAAGTCCTTTCCTAACCAAGTCCCTCAGCACCCTGTGACCTTCCACACGTTTCTCCTTCATTCCTGAAGGATAACAGCCCTTTCCCCTGTGCCCAGGCAGAGGTTTTTGCTCCCAACATCTCCCAGATGCACGTGGTGGACCACGTGAAGGGGCAGCCGACGCCGGAGCAGCGCAACGTGCTGGTGGAAAGTGCCAGGATAGCCAGAGGGAACATCAAGGATCTGGCTCAGCTGGATGTCAAGGGGCTGGATGCCCTGATCATTCCAGGTAGGACCTGTGTGGGGCCTGCGTGTCCACAGCCTTGGGAACAGCTTAGGTAAGCCTGGAATGACACAGGAGTCATGGGCTGGACAGGAACTGGAAGCAGGGATTGGGAGGACAGACATGGCTTGGACTCGGATCAAAAGAGGGCATGGCAATGCCAAGCTGATCCCAAGAGGAGAGGATACCTCTGATGATCCTCTGTGCCATCCAGAGGATCATTCCCTGAATGGAGAACTATCCCTTCCCTCCCCACTATCCTTTCCTCCTTCCCAGGAGAGGCTGGGACAGAGAGGGGGGGTCAAAGGCAGAAAGCTTGGTCAGTCTGAGTCTATCTCTAGTGAAAGTGGGATTCCAGAGGGGCGGATGAGGCCTGGAGCAGGGATTAAGAGGGGAAATGTGCGAGTGTGTCCCACCAGCATTCAGGAATGAGCTGCTGGGTGAAGGACACACCCACTGGAACACTGGAGTGGAAGCAGGGGAGGTGCTTGGGTGTCTCAGCCCACAAAGGTTCAGGACCTCTGTTTTTAATTCCATTATCAACACTGGACAAGTGCTGCCACCCCCCACGTCCAGATTAGCATTGAATCCTGCAATCCCTGGGAAAAGCCCTGCTGGGATATCACCTCCCAGCCTAATCGTCTCTTCCTCGTCTCTTCCTCGTCTCTTCCTCGTCTCTTCCTCG
>NW_020884945.1:1177325-1183974 GCF_003945725.1 Corapipo altera | reverse complement strand
TCTTCCTCGTCTCTTCCTCGTCTCTTCCTCGTCTCTTCCTCGTCTCTCAGGTGGCTTTGGAGTGGCCAAAAACCTGAGCACTTGGGCCACCCAAGGCAAGAACTGCAGCGTCTGCAGGGAGGTGGAGGACGTGCTGAGGGCCTTCCACGCTGCCCACAAGCCCATCGGGCTGTGCTGCATCTCCCCAGTGCTGGCAGCCAAACTCTTCCCGGGCTGTGAGGTGACAGTGGGACACGACACCGAGTGTGAGAAGTGAGTGACCCACCGGGGCTCTCAGGGGGGACTGGGAGGCTCGAAGTTTATTAGGGAAGGCTCTTGTTGAGCTCCAAGAAACACCCCCCTTCCTCCTCAGAGACAGACCCGGGGGTGGTGGATCCAAGCCCAGCCTGAGATGATGTCAGATCTCAGGAATTATAGAGGTGTGGTTGAATCACGTTGTCCCACAGGTTTTAATGGTATTTATATCAGATATTTATATAAAACAAATTATTAATTATGACAAATGAAGAGAGGGAAGATCTTGATCGGAATTATTTGCTACCCAGGGCAAAAGCTAAAAAATCCTAGTAGAGTAAAATATAGCATAAAATAGTGTGGTGCACTGTGTCAAAGGAATTATATTCCAAAAGAAACAATCACTAAGTGGAGATTGAGGTAACTCACCACACAGTGATCATGGGCAGGTCTTTCAGCCAGGGCAGGGGGTGGAACTGGATGGGCTTTAAGCTCCCTTCCAACCCTGGGGAGTGACCATGAAGAGATGTCCCCGTTCCACAGGAGAAGCTCCACACGCTCCAAGAAAGCCTGTGGGAGAATCTGCCATGTCACAGCTGGACTGGGTTTTTATGAAGTGCTGGACTGCCAGTCCTGTATTCCCAGGCCATCTCCCAGATCCTGCCTCAAGTGCCTGGAAGACTTTTACCATTCCTCAGCAGATCAGAAGGAATGACCTCGCACCAGATTTGCTGGCATTGTTATTTTTGTGTTTCCCCAAGTCTGATGGAAATAAGACACTTAATTTTTTAAAGTAAAGCTTAAATTGAGACACTTCATTTGAAATACAGTCCTATATTTGCCTCCCCTGTGCACGTGGCACCTCATGGACCCAGGGTAGGAGAGACACCAGAGCACTGACTCCAAGTGAAGCAGATCCAAGGTAGGAGCAGGATGGCGGCACAAGCCTTGGAGTGTTAAGAGAGGGAATTAAAGTGTCCTCAGTCCTACAGGAAAGCTGTGGCTGAATCCTCCCAAAAACCCCAAACCTAAACCTAATTGTTGCCCAGAGCAGCAGCTGTGGTTACCCCATCCCTGGAAGTGTCCAAGGCCAGGTTGGACGGGGCTTGGAGCAACCTGGGCTGGTGGGAGGTGTCCCTGCCCATGGCAGGGGGGTGGGACTGGATGAGTTTTAAGCCCTTTCCCAACCCAAACCAGTCTGGGATTCCATAAACACTAAGTCTGGCATGGGCAGAGTTAAGCAGTGGAACATCAAGGGTTATTTTGGCTTTACTTCAGATTTTTAACTCGCTGTAATCTGGAGGTGCTCCCTGTTCTCTAAGCCTGGAGAAACTCCTGTGGCAGGAGAAGATTTGGCTCCTACTGAGCAGGTTTTGAGCAGGGACCATCATCTCTTTTCTCTCTCAGCCTTCATCTCAGGGTGGGTTTGTCCCCTCCTCCCCTGCAGGTGGCCCTATGCCAAGACTGCCGAGTCCATGCGGGAGCTGGGCTGCAAACACGTCAACAGCCACGTCACCGAGATCCACGTGGACCCCAGGAACAGGCTGGTGACCACCAGCGCCTTCATGTGCAACGCCCCCATCCATGAGATCCACGACGGCATCGGCAACATGGTCAAGGAAGTGGTCAGGCTTGCCTGAAGGCCAGGAAGATCAGCTCCTTCCCCTCTTACACCCACGTGTCACCAGGAAAAGTGGCCCCCAACTGGAGTTCTGCCCCCTCCCTGCCCTTCCCGGACCGCCGGTGGCTGTGAGGAGGGACAGTCTGGAGTTGTGGTGTTCTGCCACGGCAAACTGGCAGGAAGGGGGGTGTGGGCACACCCTGAGCTGGCACAGAGTCATGGAATGGTTTGGGTTGGGAGGGACCTCAAAGCCCACCTCATCCATGGGCAGGGACACCTCCCACTAGCCCAGGTTGCTCCAGCCTGGTCTTGGACACTCCCAGGGATGGGGCAGCCACAGCTTCTCTGGGCAACCTGTGCCAGGGCCTCCCCACCCTCACAGCCAACAATTCCTTCCCAATATCCCATCTAACCCTGCCCTGCTCCAGCTCAAGGCCATGCCAGGTTTCCCCAGGGCTCCAGTTCAGTCCCCCCAACCCCCAGCTCCCGGAACAGGTGAATTGTGGCAAAAGGAAGGAACGTGGTTCTGCTCCCAAATAAAACCTGCTGGTTTTCCGTGGGCTGAACTCTGCTGCTGGTTCTCCTTTCCCTCTGGATCAGGATGTGCTCTCAGTGCCACTGGTGGGCCAGGGAGGGGGAAAAACCATACAGGAAAAAATCCAATTCAGTATCAGTATCCAGGTCTGGTGGGAAGAGGAGGAATTCTTCTCTGGTATAAACAGAACCAGAGAATTCCAGGTTGGCAGGACCTCAAGGCTGAGCTGGCCCAGCTGGATCTTAAAACTCTCCAAAGCTGGGCCATCCAGCACTTCCCCGGGCAGACTGTTCCCACAGCTGATTGTTCTCATCATGAAAATTGTCCTTGTGTCCATTGGGAATCTCCCCAGGAACAACCTGTACCCATTACCCCCATCTTTTCCACGGACCCCTCCTGCAGAGGGAGTTTCCATCTCCTTTGTATCCACCCTTTAAATACCAGAGCATGCTGATAAATTGTCCCCTAAACCTCATTTTCCCAGGGCTGCACAGGCCCTGTTGTCTCAGCTTTCCCTCCCAGGACCTGGATCACCTTCTCCACATCGTTTTTTTTTTTTGCAGAGTGGGGATCAAAACTCTTCGCACAACTGAAAATAAGACACTTTATTTTAAACACAATCACATTTGCAGCCACTGAACACTCCTGCAAACACAGGGAGCTCTCAGCTCTGGCACTTTTGCTTTGGCAAAGGGGGTTCTTTGAGCACGTGAACTGGACACGAGTTAAACTGCAACAATTTATTTACTTTGTTTTGAGTTTAAAGAACATCCTGAAAAGGGGGGAGGAGATAATCCCCATAAAACACGTTATAAAAAGTTGATCCCTGCAAATACAAAGAGTTCACTGGGCCCAAACTCCCAACTGCTGGGGAACAGAGATTGACCCTGGCTGCTTTTGAGTTCTCTCTTTACCAAACTAGAATGGTTTGACAGATTTTTTTTTTTTTTTGGTCAGAAAAGGATCTGAATCCTGCCCCAAAAATGTGATTTGTGCACTGAAAGCAGCGTAAACATCTCCCAAGCACAAAGCAGCAACCAGCAGGTGAACAGGGTGGGGAACTGCTCACAAACACCTTTGAAACCATCCACTTGGAACAAAACTGGCCTGTTTTTTTTATGCTGAGTCAAAACAAAGAAAGGACTGGGGGGGAAAAAATGAGGCATCCACACAATGTGTGCAAAGGAATAAATCCAATTGTGCTTCAGTACAGGCTGGTCTTCTTCATGATCCGCAGGAATTCCTGCTCGTCCACTTCCCCATCCCCATCTCTGTCTGCCTCATCGATCATCCCCTGGAAGAGATTGGGGAGCAGGAATCAGGTGTGGATTGGAATGATTGGATTCAGCAGGATTAGAACCAGTTTTTGGTAAGTTGTACTAAAAGCGGAGGGGACGGTGTTCCCTCAATGTCAAGACAAAATATTTCCCCGACCAGACATTAATTTGTTTTTCTAAATATATTTATGCAGAAATCTGTCTCAAAAAATATGACAGGAAATTTCCTGGGAGAAACAAAGCGCTGGGAGCAGAGTTATTCCCTTTCCATCACTCTCAGAAAGCTGCAATTCTACTGCTGCCATTTGAACCGTGTGGGCTCAACCTCAAAATCCACCGCTGGACACAAACTCTTCCATTCCTACCGGGGAAAAAGGGGATTTTCCTACAGCTCCAGCACGAAGATCCCACTTCCCTCCCTCCCCAGGTACAAACCTGCAGCTCCTCATCTGTGAGGTTTTCCCCCAGTTCTTTGGCCACACGTTTGAGGTTTCGGAAGGAGATTCTGCCGGTTTCGTCGTCGTCGAAGAGTTTGAAGGCCTTGAGAATTTCCTCTTTGGAGTCTTTTTCAGCCTTAAAAGAGGAAGAAGAAGGAAGTTGGAAAGGAAAAACAAGGGGGAATTGTGTCGTAGGGAACACTCCAAATAAAGTTATAAAAGATCTGATAGACTGAGAAACCCTTAAGAGTAAATTTAGAGGAGTCCCAGTCAGCAGGAATTACACAGAAAGGCTGAAGGGAGACAGAGACACAGCCAGAATTCCAGGGAATTTTTCCTCTGTCCTAGCCAGCCAGATGTCTTTGGGATTTCACCACGAGGATCTTGGTTTTACTCAACATATTTGAAGATTTTTAAACCCAGAGATTTAATCTGTAAGTAAATTAGAACTCAAGAAGAGAAAATATCCCCGCAGAGAAAAACACTCCAACAGCTCCACAGCTGCATTGGATCTGGGAGAAAAGCCTGGAGTTTTCTGGGAGAAAAGCAGGTTTTCCCTTTTCTCACACTCAAAAAAACCCCCCCTGATTGTTAAAGGAAGTTAGGAATGATAGTGTTATTTCAACCTTTCCTTGAAAAATGAGACAGATTCCAAGATGTTTGTCCTTGAAAAATGAGACAGAATCCAACTTTCATATAATTAGTTAAGATTAAATAGTGCCTTAATCTCCCCCTAAACCCAAAAGGAGATGAATCACACATTAAAACTGCCTTTAATTTGATTTTTACCACTTCCATACCATTTTCTGGGTCATCACTGCCAAGAAGTCATCAAAGCTGATCTTTCCCGTCCCTTCCTTGTCGATGTCTGAGATCATTTTCTTGATCTCTTCTTTTTTAGGTTCAAAGCCCAGGGCCCTCATGGCCACCTGGAAGGACAAAATCAGTCATAAATCCCACAAAATCAGTTACAAACCCAACAAAATTATCAACAAAGCCACGGGGGAGGGAATAAAAAACAGGTGAACTTCTGCCACATCACGTCACAACATTCCGTGTCTGAGGGAAAACAGGGGCACATCAGGATGCAGAAAACAGGGATAGAAACATTCCTGTTCTGGAATTGTCCTTCAGTTAATTCAGGAATTTCCTAGACACGCTTTTGCCCCAGCTCAGGAGAGGGAGGGATTTGGGATTTGGCCGTATCAGAGTCTTGGGAGAAATGTTTGCACCGAGAAAATTTGGATTATTTGCTGCTCTTAACTCCCCTATTTTGGTTGTATAATCAGCTCATTTTTCACTCCAGTGATAAAAATCTCTTTCAATGACTGTTGGGGGAACATTTCCCTCCTTTGTTAAAGAGACAAGAGGCAGGTTTGAAAACAGATCTGCTCCCTGTGGTCTTAGGGAACACGGAAATCCAGGTAGGAAATGAGAGGGACAACTCCTGGAAGCAAAATAAGTCCTGGTTTATTGATGACTCTTCTTCCCAAAAGAAGAGGGTGGACCAAAAGGGGTTTGCAATGAATAAAAGCAGGAAAATGAATGACATTGGTGGATTCCTCAGCTGGGATACTTTAATAAACAAATAAAGTGAAATCCTCAACAAGAGGGGAAAAACACCTTTTAAAAGTGCACAAACCGTTTTTTGAGGTTTTAATAATAAGCAGAAGCAGCATGAAATCCTCAAAAAGAGGGAAAAACACCTTTGAATTGTGCACAAACCCTTTTTTTGAGGAAGGAAGAAGAAGGAGGAAGGAGAAGGGGGAGAAGGAGGAGGAGAAGGAAGAGAAGCATGAAATCCTCAGCAAGACAAGAGCACCTTTTTAATGTGAACAAACCCTTTTTTTGATGTTTTACTGACAGAGCACGAGTCAGGACAGAAAACACAGAGCTCTCCATGAATTTTGGGCAGCCTGGCCCCAAACACACCTGAGAACAGCAGGAAAGAGCTGCAGTAATGTGCCCTTTTACCAAGCCGGTTTTTATGCTGGGAGGAGGAGGAGGGGGAAAGCAGGGAAGTCGTGTGCTGTCGGAGGTGATTTCGGTTTCTAATACCGGCAGTCCTGTGCTTCCAGCCGCACCTTGAGCTCCTTGACATCGATGCTGTCGCTGCCGTCGGCGTGGAAGAGCTCGAAAGCCTCGCGGATCTCCCGCTGCTGCTCCTCGGACAGCTCTGCTTTGGGACTCGCCTTCTTCCTCTGGGGAGCGGCCCCCAGCGCCGGCTTCTTACAGCTGCAGGCCTTGGGACAGCACAGGGGGTCAGGGCCCCTTACAGCCCCCTCACAGCCCCCTAAGCGCCTCACTGCTCCCTCTGAACCCCTCAGGTCCCTCACGGCTCTCTCACATTCCTCACGGACCCCTCAGGTCCCCTTACAGCCCTGTCAGGTCCCTCACGGCCCTCTCAGGTCTCTCATGGTTCCCTCAGCCCCTCACGGCTCCCTTAGTCCCTCACAGTCCCTCAAAGCCCCTCACGACCGCCTCAGATGCCTCACAGCCTCCTCAGACCCCTCATGGTCCCCTCAGGTCCCTCACAGCCCCCTCA
>NW_020884945.1:1152018-1177315 GCF_003945725.1 Corapipo altera | reverse complement strand
CTCCTCAGACCCCTCATGGTCCCCTCAGGTCCCTCACAGCCCCCTCAAGCCCCTCACGGCCCCCTCAGATCCATCACAGCCCCCTCAAGTCCCTCGCAACTCCCTCAGTCCCCTCAGGTCCCTCACAGCTCCCTCACCTCTCTCACGGACTCCTCAGGTCCCCTCACAGCCCCCTCAGCCCCTCACGGTCCCCTTAGGTCCCCTTACAGCCCTTTCAGACCCCTCATGGCCCCCCAGGTCCATCACAGCCCTGTCATGGCCCCCTCAGCCCCTCACATCCTTCACGGTCCCCTTACAGCCCCCTCAAGTCCCTCATGGCCCCCTCACAGCCCCCTCAGATCCCAGAGAAGCTGTGGCTGCCCCATCCCTGGAAGTGTCCAAGGCCAGGTTGGACGGGGCTTGGAGCAACCTGGGCTGGTGGGAGGTGTCCCTGCCCATGGCAGGGGGTGGGACTGGATGAGCTATAAGGTCCCTTCCAACCCAAAACATTTAATGATTCCACACACAGGTAGCGTGTTATCTGGGAGAAGACATTCCAAGGGGGACAATCTGCCACCCAAAATATGTCTCCTACGAGGGATGGCTTTGATTCTGTGATGCTGCTGACTTAAGCCAAGGCTGTGGGATTCCATGCCCCCTGTCCTCTCCCAGTCCAGGAGCATCCCGGCAGTGTTTCCGTACAGTTGTTATCATTATCCAGCGGTGCTACAGGAGGGATCCAGGAGTGATGTCCCTCATTAACACTGATCCAGACAGGAAGCCTCGCCAAGCATTCCTTTATAACCCAGTCCCCTCACGGCCCCTCAGGCCTCTCACAGTCCCCTCAGTCCCCCTTACAGCCCTCTCAGGTCCCTCACGGCCCCCTCAGGTCCCTCAAGGGCCCCTGAGCCCCTCACGGCCCCCTCAGGTCCGTCACAGCCCCTCACGACACCCTCAGGTCTTCCAGGGCTCCCTCAAAGCCCCTCACGGACCCCTGAGGTCCCCCTCCTCCCTCACCCCCCCACTGACCATCCCGCCGCCTTCACTCCCGGCGGCCTCAATGCCGCGTTCTCCCATTGGCTGCCGCCCCCCACGCCGTTGCCACGGCAACGCGCGCTCCAATTGGCCGCGGTCGGGGCGGAGCCAAGGGGGAGTGAATGAGCGCGTGGGAAAAGGCTCCTCCTGCTCCCAGCGCGATTGGCCGGAGGGAGGAGGCGGCGGGCCAATCAGCGCGCGGCATCGGGCTGGCGCGATGCTCGGCCCAGGGGGAGGGGCGGGGTCGGGGAGTGGGCGGGGTCTGAACGGAGGGGCGGTGCTGATTGGTGGAGGGCAGGTGAGGGGCGGGGCCGGGGAGCGCTAGGAGCGGCAGCGGCGGTGAGAGGGGAGGGGGCGGCACTGGGAGGGACTGGGAGCACTGGGAATATTGGGAATACTGGGAACGGGTCTGGGGGCTGCGGGGAGGGCGTGGGAAAGTGGAAAGGACGGGGAGGGGCTGCGGCAAGGGGATGGGGGCAGTGGGGAGCGTCCTGGGGGCCGGGGGAAAGCACGTGGGGAGGCTCCTGGGGGTTGGGAGGAAGGTCCGGGGGGATGTGGGAAAGATCCTGGGGGCACCGGGAAAGGTCCTGGGAGCAGGGCGAAAGGTCCTGGGGGCCATAGGAGGGTGATGGGAGCAGTGGACAGGTCCTGAGGGCCGTGGGAAAGGACAGGGGGGCCGTGGAGAGGGTCGTGGGGGCCATGGGGAAGGTCCTGGGGGATGCGGAGAAAGTCTTGGGGGATGCGGGGAAGGTCCTGGAGGACATGGGGAGAGTCCTGGGCGATGTGGGAAGGTCCTGGGGGCTTTGAGGAAGGTCCTGGGGGCTTTGAGGAAGGTCCTGGAATTAGTATGAAGGTCCTGGGGGGCATGGGGAAGGTCCTGGGGGGCATGGGGAAGGTCCTGGGGGGCATGGGGAGGGTCCTGGGTGATGTGAGGAAGGTCTTGGGGGCTGTAGGAACGTGATGGGAGTAGTGGAAAGGTCCTCAGGGCCATGGGGAAGGTTGGAGCAGGAGTGAGGGAGATCCTGGGGGATGTGAGGAAGGTCTGGGGGGCTGTGGGGAGGACATGGGGGCTGTGGGGAGGGTCGTGGGGGCTGTGGGGAGGTCCTGGAGGACACAGGGAGGGTCCTGGAGGCTGTGGGAAGGTCCTGGGAGCGCTGGGAACAGTTCTGGGGACTGTGGAGAGGGGATGGGGGCCGTGGACAGGACATGAGGGCCTTGGGAAAGGAGCTGGAGGCTCTGGTGAAGGTCCTGAAGGACAATGGGAAGGGTCCTGGGAGCTGTAGAAGGGCACAGGGTTGTGGGAAGGTCCTGGGGGCTGTGGGGAATGTCCTGGGGGCTGTGGGGAATGTCCTGGGGGTGATGGGCAGGGTCAGGGGGGGACTGGGAGACATCCTGGGGGATGTGTGGAGGGTTCTGGAGGCCATGGGCAAGGTCCTGGTGTTCCTGGAAAGGTCCTGGGGCAGTGGAAAGGTTGTGGGGATGGTCCTGGGGGACGTGAGGAAGGTCCTGGTGTTTTTGGAAAGATCCTGGGGGATGTTGGGAGGGCCCTGGGGGTTGTGGGGAGGTCTTGGGGGGCTTTGGGGAAGGTCCTGGGGGTGATGAGAAGGTTCTGCAGGCCATGGGGAGGATCCTGGAGGATGTGGGGAAGGTCCTAGGGATTGTGGAAAGGGCACTGGGGAAGGTCCTGCTGTTTTTGGAAAGGTCCTGGGGGCACTGGGAGTGTCCTGGAGGCCATGGGGAAGGGTTCTGGGAATGTGGGAAAGGTCCTGGAGGCACTTGGGAAGGTCCAGGGGGATGTGGGGAAAGTCTCTGTCTCCAGCACATCCATTGGCTTTTTTTTTTTTTTTTTTTTAGCAAAACAAGGAGAATGAACTCCCTTTTTTCATCTTTCTTCAGCATAACAGGTTCAAACTTGGATTTCTGGATTCAGAAACGTGGGATTTTATTGTGAAGAAGAAAATATCCTCCTTTTTTGCAGGAATCTGGTGGACAGGCCTCACCTGAGCCATGGCCACACGTCTCAGATCGGTGAGTTGAGCCCCCAAAAGGGGCTTTGAGAAGATTTGTCCTGCAAAAAACACCTTCTCATGGACACTCCTGAACATCCTGGGACTGATCCCGCATTAGGGATAATTCTGGGGGGGGTAATGGGGTTTTCCAAAGAATAATTTGCTGCTGTTGGTTCCAAAAAGATCCAGAAATGCTCCAACCCCCCCAGTGGCTTTGTCAGTGCTGGAGACTGAGTTCTTTCAGGATCATTCCCAGATGTTTTATGGCCCAGTTGAGGTCCCTGAGCTCTCCTAGACTGTTGTTCCCTCGTTTTGTGATCCCTACATTAAATACAAAAGGTTGGGATATGGAAAAAGTACCATTTTGCTTAACACAGAGAAGATTTGGGAAGTAACTCTCAGGAGTTATTTATTATTATTAATAATGATAATTATTAATTATTACCGTTATAACGAATATAATTATATATTATATAATTTATATTGTATTCCATAATATAATAATTATAGCATTATAGTTATTATTATTAACAATTTATTGGGCTGTTCTGTCTCTTTACCGGAGGTTCTTAGTTATGAATTTCTGCCTTTTGAGGCGTTTTCTCACTAATTCATAAGAAATTAGTGCAGGACCAGGGAATCTGGGATATTTAGGAAGCAAACAACCAAAAAAAAGCCACTTGGAAAGACTGTGAGCAAACTGTTGTGTCTCCACAGCCCTGCTGGGGTAGAATTCGTACCCTAAAATCGATGTATTCATGGGCAGCTTGGCTTGTTACACACTTTATACTGTGCAGTATCAAATTAGAGAGAGTTTATATATAAAATTATATTTAATTGTGGCTGACCCATCCCTGGAAGTGTCCAAGGCCAGGTTGGAGCAACCTGGGCTAGTGGGAGGTGTCCCTGCCCCTGTCAAGGGGTGGAACTGGATGAGCTTTAAGGTCCCTCCCAACCCAAACCCTTCTAGGGTTTTATGGTTCCTAAACGAGCTCTGGAGGTGATTTGAACCCTCTGCAGTGGCTCTGAGGTGCAGAGGCAGAGGGCAGCATTGTGCTGCAGGAAAGCTTTGGGGCACACAGCTCGGGGCAGTTTTCGGGAAGAACACACCGGGATCGTGGAATCCCAGAATGGTTTGTGGTGCAAGGGACCTTGCTGAGAAAGGATACAGGGGAAAAGCAGGGAAAAATAATGATGGGATGGAGCTGCTGCCTTTTGAGGAGGAGCTGAAACAGCTTCTGTCCCCTCTTTGACCAAATCCTGCCACGGTCACCACTAAAAATGTTCCATCTGAACATTTCCAGGGATGGGGACTCCACCCCTGCCCTGGACACCTGGGCCAGGGCTGGACAACCCTTTGCATGAAGAAATTTTCCCCAAATCCAACCTGACCCTCCCCTGGCACAGCTGGAGGCCGTTTCCTCCCCTCCTGTCCCTTGTTCCCTGGGAGCAGAGCCCGACCCCTCCCCCCCTCCAGTTCCCCCCCTCCTGTCAGGGAGTTGCAGAGCCAGAAGGTCCCCCCTGAGCCTCCTTTGCTCCAGGCTGAGCCCCCCCAGCTCCTCCTCATAGGATTTATGCTCCAGACCCTAATCAGACCCTGCTTTGCATATCCCATCCTAAATAACTGGTTCTGCTTTGATGTAACTGGGGAAACTCCTGGAATTTCTCTGCAGCAGAACTTTTCTTTAAGGATGTGACACTTAGAAACTTCTGAACAATCCTTGTCTTTGTGTGGTTCCAGGGGGTTAAAATACCCTCCAGCTCCATAGATAAACCCCCACCTCTGCAGTTGTGCAGCAACAATAAGGAGTAAATGTGTTTCCAGCCAGGACAGAACATTCTTTGTCCAAAGGCTCCCTCAGACTCGGGGTTTGGATGTTCTGTGCTGGGGAGGTCTTTGGTCTCACTCCAGTTACAGAGTGAGCAGACAGGAATCTGTTAATTAGTGCCTGTGACCATTGATTTAAAAAGCTTAAAAAGATAAAGGAAGAACTAATGGCTCCAAAGGGCAATCCTTGCCTGTACCTGGGTGCTTTCTTGGCTTGGAGGAGCCTGAGTGTCACAGGCTCTGATACAAAAGTATTCAGTTTGAATATTCTGAATCATCTGTGCCCTGGGGCTGAAGGAAATCACAGAATCATCATAAAATCCCAGCCTGGTTTGGGTTGGGAGGGACCTTAAAGCCCATCCAGTTCCACCCAGGGATACCTTCCACTCTCCCAGGTTGTTCCAAGCCCTGTCCAACCTGGCCTTGGACACTTCCAGGGATGGGTCAGCCACAATTAAATATAATTTTATATATAATTTATATATAAACTCTCTCTAATTTGATATTGCACAGTATAAGGTGTGTAACAAGCCAAGCTGCCCATGAATACATTGATTTTAGGGTACGAATTCTACCCCAGCAGGGCTGTGGAGACACAACAGTTTGCTCACAGTCTTTCCAAGTGGCTTTTTGGGTTGTTTGCTTCCTAAATATCCCAGATTCCCTGGTCCTGCACTAATTTCTTATGAATTAGTGAGAAAATGCCTCACAAGGCAGAAATTCATAACTAAGAACTTCAGGTAAAGAGATAGAACAGCTCAATCAATTGTGCTCCTGAGAGTTATGGCCCAAAAACCTCTCTGAGCTGGGGAAAATGGTACTTTTTCCATATCCCAGCCTTTTGTATTTAATGCAGGGTCACAGAATGAGGGAACAACAGCCTAGGAGAGCTCAGGGACCTCAACTGGGCCCCAGCACATCATAAAACATCTGGAAATGTCTCTGCACCTTTTTGTTGGCTCCCTTCGAACTCTTTGCCATCAGGCAGGGTTGTGGGAGCAAATCCTCTTTTCCTTCTGTCCTTTTGGGCCTCTTGTTAGGGGGGTGAGGCCAAGCCCTTCCCAAATCCAGCCAGTGTGTCTGAGCTCCTGAGTCACTGTGATGACCACTGGAGGAGTCTCTGGGTGCCTGAATTTTGACTCCTCCGGTCGAGCTGCGGAATCCCAGCCCGTTAAGATCCTGGGAAGTTCGGGTGGGTTTCCTTGGGGTGTGTGTGGTTGTTAAGGGGGTTTGCCTCCCCTCTCTGTCTCTCTGCAGGCTGGCAGGAGGTGCACTGTGATCGGGGGTTCGGGGTTCCTGGGGCGGCACATGGTGGAGCAGCTCCTGGACAGGGGTTACTCCGTCAACGTCTTCGACATCCAGCAGAGCTTCGAGAGCGACCGAGTGAAGTTCTTCCTGGGAGACCTCTGTGACAAGGAGGTACAGACCCACAGGGACAGCCTGGCACTAGGGGTGTCCCCAGGGCTCAGTGCTGGGTTGATTCACTTCATCAGTGGTTGGGGGAAGGGGTGGTGGCTCCCCAGCGGGGTCGGCGCAGGAGGGGGCTGATCCCTCAGAGGACTTGGAGAAGCTTGGGGAGATGGGCAGGGAAGAACTGTCTGGAATTCAGCAATGCCAAGTGCAGGGCCTGCAGCTGGGTAGGAACAACCCTGGGCACCAGCACAGGCTGGGGGGGACCTGCTGGGGAGCAGCTCTGGGAGAGGGCCCTGAGGGTCCCTGAGCCAGCAACGAGCCCGGGGTGACAGGAGGCCAGTGGGATCCTGGGGGGCATTTGGAAGAGCACTGGTTGAGGAAGGTGATCCTGCCCCTCTGCCCAGCCCTGGGCAGGCACATCTGCAGGGCTGGGCCCAGCTCAGGCTCCTCAGCACAGCAGGGCCAGGGAGCTCCTGGAGCGGGGCCAGCGCAGGCTGTGGAGATGCCCAAGGGATGGAGCAGCTCTGGGAGCAGCAAAGGCTGAGGGAGCTGGGGCTGTTCAGCCTCCAGAGCAGAGCCTGAGAGGGGCCCTCAGCCATGTCTGGAGGGGCTGCAGGGAGGGGGCAGAGGATGGAGCAGGCTCTGCTCGGGGGGCCCAGCAATGGCACAAGAGGAATGGGCAGGAACTGATGCCCAGGAAGTTCTTCCTGGATCTGAGGAAGAACTTCTTTGCTGGGCAGTGACCCAGCACTGAACAGAGACCAGAGAGGGGGTGGAGTCTCCCTCGCTGAGGTTATTCCAGACCCATCTGGACACAATCCATGTGCTCTGGGATGGAGCAGGGAGGTGGCACCAGATGACCCACCGTGGTTCCTTCTGACCTGACCCATTCTGGGAAAGGAGGTCTGGTTAAACGGGTGTTGGTTCCAACACTGAGCCTTTCCCAAAGCTCTGACACACCTGGAGGCCCTGCACAGGTTGGAAAAGGGGTTGCAGATGTGCCCCCCAACCTTTCCCTGGGGTGAAGCCTCAGCACTTCTCCATGGAATCATCTCAAAGGAACAGCCCTGGTATCTCTTGGAGCTGCAAAGAACAGACCTGATTTCTGTCTGAAGCTTTGCATCACTGTTGGTTTAGACACTCAGTGTAATTACAGCCCCTGTGCTAATTGCAGGGGGGCTCTCCCAGCTCTCCTCAGTTCCATGAGAACGGCACAACTCGTTATTCCCAACAGTCAGGGCAGGCTGAGGCCTCCTGAGGGTGAGCCAGGTGAGAGACACCTCCCCACCTGCCTGAACACCACAGCTCAGGGCTTTGGGACAGTCACCTCCAACAGGGCCCTGGGGAACTGGGAAACTGCTGCTTCCTGAGTGTCCCAACTCCTGGCTCCAGGGAGTTCTGAGTCTCCTACCTACTGATGATATTCCAAGTAGTTCAGCCTAAAAAGCCTCCAGCTCTGGAGGAGTTCTCAGGTTCTTCTCTGGAAAGAAGGGTTGATGTAGAGTGTGTTTGCCCAGCAACAGGAGAGGGCACTGTGAAAATCCTGCATGCAAATCCTATTCCAGCTGCCCACCTTTATGGAGGGAACATGAGTGAAATTTCGCAGAGTGTTTCCATGAAAAAACTGTCTTTTATTTCCTTCTTATTAATTTTTTTTCCTGCACTGTGGCTGTTGCTTCATTCCCAGGCTCTGCTCCCAGCTTTGCAAGGCGTGTCCATGGCCTTTCACTGTGCATCCCCAGCACCTTCCAGTGACAACAGGGAACTGTTTTACAAGGTGAATTTTATGGGAACCAAAGCAGTCATTGAGGCCTGCAAAGAAGCTGGAGTGCAGGTAAGGCTGGAAAAGCACGTGGGCACTGGAGTGGACTTTATAACACTTGCACTGTGAACCAATTTCTGTCCAGTTTAGGGCTCTGAGATAATCAATTCCTACTTGTTCCATGAAAACTAGTGGGAGACACACTCCTGCTTAGTGTTGGATGGAAACTCAATCCATGTTTGCCACAGAAAACCTGCACGTTGCAGTCTTCCTGACTGCAGGAAAAGCATCCATTCAAATCTGTCCTGCCAGGTTCCTGGGAATCACCCAGGGGAGAACCACAGCTGGCAAGTGGCTTCTTTCATGGGACAGCTCCAAAGGTGGCTTTTCCAGCAGTGGGAATATCCATGGCATGTATTCCCTGTCTGAATTCTTTGCCGTGTAATGAGAGGGAACACACTTGGGCCACAGTCTCGGTGTAATTTGGTTTAGAAAATCAGTTGCCCTCAAAGGAAAGAGCCTGAGGAAAGCAGGAAGCTGCTGTTGAGCAGCCTCAAATCGCAAGCTGAATTTCCTCCTGGTGGTCTTTTGATACCACAGGAGTTTTCAATTCTCAGCAAATCTGCCAGCCCAGCACATGTGAAGATCCCGTTATCCCAGGCAGTGGTGCAACTCCAGAGGGTTTAGTGCAGTGTCCATGGACAAATCCAGAAGGGATCACGTTCAGAATTTCTGCCTCTCACAGCTGGGGTTGGTTGGGGGGTTTTTCTTTCCCTCTGGTGTCATAAGGAGATGGGCCACGTGCTGTTTCCCTCCAGGCTGTGTCTGGATTCTATGGGAGCAGAACCTGTTGGATCCAACCATCTGTTTCTGACAATGTCCATTTTCTCCAGGACCACATGTCTCTGATTGCTGAGAGCTTTGAATCCACTTGGCTACATTTTTATCCAGCAAAAACATCCAAGATTTCTCTTTTTTGGTTCAGTCTCCTGTGATCCTGTTACTGTGAAGATGAGCAAATCCATCCCAAACCCACTAATTTGTGTTAAGTTTTACAGTGTTCCTTTTCACTCTGATTTCCCTGGGGATGTTTTCCCCTGCCTGGGGTGTTTGTTGAGGTGTTTTGATGTCCTTTAGGTGGCACAAAACCCTGTGACAGAGCCACACCTGCAGTTTGAGCTCATTTTCTCTTGGTCTTGTTCTTCTAGACTCAGTTCATTCTCTGTAGGATCAGTTGATTAAACATTATTATTGTCTTTACTCAGCCTTCATAAACGATAACCCTTCTGTCTTAGGCTTCAAACAACTGTTTTCTCTGCCATCCTTTGCAGAAACTGGTGTTAACCAGCAGTGCCAGTGTAGTTTTTGAGGGCACAGACATAAAAAATGGATCAGAAGACCTCCCTTATGCACAGAAACCTATTGACTACTACACAGAGACCAAGATCCTCCAGGAGAAGGTATTTGCCATTGTATCTTGTGGTTAAATTGTTATTTTTCGATGTATTAACTTAATAATAAGAGACTAAAATCATGTTGTGCCATAAATTACCCCTGAAGTTGAATGAAATAGTGTCTGACACCACACAAGTTGGCTCAGAGCTGGCAGAGGTGTCACTTCCATGGCATGAAAATGCCACTTCTTAGCTTTAAGCTTTGGTTTAAGAGCAGCTGAGGGGAGTTTTTTGTCTCCTCTGCTCTGGGAGGCTGTTTCAGAACCCCATTTTCCTGATTTGCAGCCTGAGTTTATAGTTGGGATTGTGAACAAGGCCCTGGGGAAGGAAAAGATGGGAATGTGGGCTGAGCTGAGGAGCACACCAGCCAAACAAAGTGTTGTCAACCAATGCTCTTGGCCATATACTGAAATATTATTGTTCAAAACCACCTCAAAACTGCCCCTGCATCTGAAAGTTCACTGCTCTGCGTGTTTGCACATCCCCAATATCTGTTGTATTCCCTGTTCTTTTTGCTGCAGCATTTGGGGTTTAAATATGGTGCAGCAATGTTTTAAACCAACGGGATCAAACCTGGTGTTGAGCCTTTTCCCATGGCTTGGCCTTTCAACTGTGGAAAGAATCTGGGCTTGTTGTGCAGGCAGAATTCAGAGTTGCTTCTGTGCTGGTGCTGCCAGCGTGTCCCTGAGACCTTCGAGGGTTTCTCTCAAAAAGAGCTGAATTAATTTGAATTGTAAAAGCATCTGTGCTTTCACAAGCACGACCACTCTGCGCCGAGGAAGGGAGAGCTGGGGAGCAGCAATCAAGTGCAGTGTAATTCTGGCTCGGTTTGGGGTGAAATGCAAAGTATTCCGTGTGGTTTTGGCTGTGCCTCGATCCTGGGGTTTCCCAGAAATCCCAGCAGCTGTTGGGAACGAGGAGGACGTGTTGGTTGGAAGCTCCCAAGGGAATTCAGTCCTTTGCTGGACGTGCTCAGCTCTTGGTGCTGCCAGAGAGGTGGGATCAGCCCCTCCTGAAGGAGATCCAGGAGATTTGGGGTGGGAATGGCTGATGGGAGGGACAGAGGTGGAATTGCTGAGTGTCCTCCTCTTCTCCAGCACAAGGAGTTCATGGAGCGAAGGAACTTGAAAAACCTCTGGGGTTTATGGTGTTAAATGGGAGAAGCAAAGGGTTCCCTTCCTTTGCCTGGCAATTCCTGAAGTGTCCAACTGGTTCTTGTCGGGTTTTTCTCCTTAAAGATAAGTGGGAGAAGAGCTGGAAACAAATGAAGGATCATTTGTGGAGCTGGGAACAAAGGAAGGATCATTTGTAGAGCTGGGAACAAAGGAAGGATCGTTTGTAAAGATGAGAAGGGGTAATAATTCATCCACTGGTGTCTTCCCAAGGGGATGGGAGCCCAGATCACTGAGTGAGGAGCTTGGAATTTTCCTTCCCAGCCTTTCTCCTGTTTGGATTCTCTTCTTTCCCTGCAGGAAGTGCTCAGTGCAAACGACCCAGACAACAATTTCCTCACCGTTGCCATTCGGCCCCACGGAATATTCGGTCCCAGAGACCCTCAGCTGGTTCCCATCCTCATCCAGGCAGCCAAGAGGGGCAAAATGAAGTTCATCATCGGGTGAGCAAAGCTCAGGCATTTTATTGCTGTGATAAAACCTACAAAAAGCCCTTTTGAGAGGGCATAATATTCATTTTTTCCCGCTTTTGCTATTAATTTAAAAATATAATTTTATTATTTTCATTACTGTAATTAATAATATCTTATGGCTGATCATAAATAATATAAATTACATTAATATTATGATAATAAATTATTATTAAATATATTATTAAATATATTATCACATATTTATTAAATATATTTAATAAATATATATTATCGTTTATTTGTTATTATAAATTATTGTAAATTATTATATTAATATTATTTATAATATAAATATTTATTAAATAAATATATTTAATAAATTGATTTAAATTTATATTTAAATATATTTATTATTAAATATATTTATTATTAAATGTACTTAAGTAGCAATTGTTTTAAACTATTAGTTATTAATAATTTTTAAATATATTATTATGTTTAATAATATATACTATGTATTATTATAGAATATATACACTATTAATATAATATATAATTATGGTTATTGGTTAATATTAAATATTATTAATATGAATTATTTTTATTAATGAAATATTTAATATTAATTTTTAAAATATCAAATTTTTTTTCACTTCTTTCTTTAAAAATCCTCCTTTGTCAGGGGTCCATCCCCTCAAGTGGTGAGTGTTCCCAATGCCAAAGGAATATCCCTGAGGGAAGCTGGCATGGCTTTAGCTCTCTAAAGAGCTGTGCCATCAGATGTGAAAGCTCAGATGACTTACAGGAATTTAATTAATGCACACTTTTGGTGTGGGAGGTTCTGGCAATTAAATAACCTGTTAAATCCTACAAGTATTTGACTATTTCTGGTGGTGGGATCAAAGAGAGTCGCCTTGTTACTGAGCCCCTTGCAGAGCTTCCAGTGGAGCGCTGGAGGTTTAGAGCAAGAGGTAGTTGAGGTTGGTTTGCTCTGGAAATGTGCTTTTTAATTAAGAAGGGATTTCATTAAGAGTGGATTTTTACTCCATGCGGGGACCTGGTTTGTGTGGTTTTAGGCGTGGCTTTTGGTGTGTTTTTAGGCGTGGGTTTAGGCATGGTTTAGGCGTGGTTTCAGGCGTGATTTTAGGCAGGTTTTAGGCGTGGTTTGGGTGTGGTTTCAGGTGTGCTTTAGGCGTGGCTTCAGGCATGGTTTTAGGAGTGCTTTAGGCGTGGTTTAGGTATGTTTTAGATGTGAATTTAGGTGTATTTTAGGTGTGATTTAAGTGGGCTTTAGGTTTGGTTTTAGGTATGGTTTCAGGTATGTTTTGGGCGTGGTTTCAGGCGTGTTTTGGGCGTGGTTTCAGGCGTGTTTTGGGCGTGGTTTCAGGCATGTTTTGGGCGTGGTTTCAGGCATGTTTTGGGCGTGGTTTCAGGCATGTTTTAGATGTGGATTTAGGTGTATTTTAGGTGTGATTTAGGTGTGCTTTAGGTTTGGGTTTAGGTATGGTTTCAGGCGTGTTTTAGGCAGGTTTCAGGCGTGTTTTAGGCAGGTTTCAGGCGTGTTTTAGGCGTGGTTTCAGGCGTGGTTTCAGGCATAGTTTTAGGCGTGGTTTTAGGCGTGCTTTAGGTATGTTTTAGATGTGGATTTAGGCGTGTTTTAGGTGTGATTTAGATGTGCTTTAGGTTTGGTTTTAGGTATGGTTTTGGGTGTGTTTTAGGCAGGTTTCAGGCGTGGTTTCAGGCGGGTTTTAGGAGTGGTTTAGGTGTGGTTTTAGGTGTGGTTTTAGGTATGTTTTAGGCGTGGATTTAGGTGTGTTTTAGGTGTGCTTTACATGTGTTTTAGGTTTCGTTTTAGGTTTGGTTTTAGATGTGTTTTAGGTGTGGTTTTAGGTGTGTTTTAGGCAGGTTTTAGGTGTGGATTTAAGTGTGAGTTTAGGTGCGGTTTAGACAAGTTTTAGGCATGTTTTTAGGCATGTTTTAAGTGTGCTTTAGGTGTGTCTTTAGGTGCACTTTAGGCGTGGTTTAGGTGTGTTTTTAGGTGTGGTTTAGGTGTGGTTCAGGTGTGTATGTGCACATGGTCTTGGGGTAGAAGGAAGGAAGAGAATAATTTGATGGGGTTTTGGCTGTTGGTTTTTTGATTTAGGGGTTTTTTTTGGTTCTTATTCTCCCAGCTCACTCCTGAATTGATCTCTCACGTTGATCTGTGAGCAGCAAACCCGCCCAAACTCCAGGTTTGGGCTGCAGCAATCCTGGTTTTATGACCAAGTGATGGTGGGGATGGGTTGATTTATTTTGGTTGGTTTGATTTCAAACTGAAACAGGAGGGTTAGAGGGAATACTGGGGAGAAATCCTTCCCTGGGAGGGTGGGGAGGCCCTGGCACAGGTTGCCCAGAGAAGCTGTGGCTGCCCCATCCCTGGAATTGTTCAAGGCCAGGTTGGACAGGGCTTGGAGCAGCCTGGGCTACTGGAAGGTGTCCTTGCCCATGGACTGGATGAGCTTTAAGGTCCCTTCCAACCCAAACCATTCCATGATTAATTGGACTCTGAGCAGATGCATTTTCTGTACCTGCCTCAAAATAAGATTCCACGCAGTGGGTTGAATCTGTTCCAGTGGGGGCTGAATTGGCTTGTTGAGGGAGTGACTTAGAATTCCATGAGCCAAAACATTCCTAATTGGAAGCTTGTCCTGAAGTGACATTCTCTGTGCTGGTTACCCCTGTGCTTCTGTTTGTTCTGCTCCCCAGACCTGGGGGATCTTGGCAACCTGGGAAGTTTCAAACTGATGCTGTTCCAGGAATGTAAACTTTGAGGGCAGTGACAAAGTTTCCTTTCCTTTGTCTCCAAAATAATATGTGGTGATTCCACCCCCCTGGCCTGAAATTGCAGCACAAAAGAGTGGGAAAAGATAAATAAAGAAACTTGGGAGAAATCTTTCCTGGGTGAAAGTCCTTCCTTTTGCCACGAGCAGCTTTTCAGCCCAATGTGCCTTAGGGCTAAAATTCCTTCTGTTTGTGTTTCCAGGGATGGAAAGAACCTGGTGGACTTCACCTACGTGGAAAACGTGGTCCATGGGCACATCCTGGCTGCGGAAAAGCTGCAGAAAGGCTCTCCCCTGTGTGGGAAGGTGAGAAAGAACCTTGGGATGGGAGGGGAGGGGGTGTCCCCAGCCAAACTTCCAGCTGGGATCCTGAGTTCTGTGTCCTGACCATCCCTCCTGGAGATGAGAGGAGCTCCACACCCAAGTGGGTCAGGTCTGGCCATGGGTACGATGAATGGTTGTCCATGTGGTGACCCTTGTGTGCCACCACATCACAGAATCCCAGAAAATTCCGAGTTGGAAGGGACCCACAAGGATCATGGAGTCCAGCTCTTAAGAGAAGAGCCCATCCAGGGGATGGCACCCATGATGTTGTCAGCACCAAGTTTTAACCAGCTAACATCGGCTAAGCTGGATGAACATGCTTGGATTTCATGCTGTAAAACCCCCCGTGAAAGGAGATCCAGGCACAACTGTGGGCACACATGGAAACACAGAGGCTTTTAGGCCAGAGTTCAGAACAGGAGAAACCTGGACAGCTTTTCCTGGCCCCACTTGTGCTTTAATGTGTTTGCTCTGTGCTGTGTCAGTCAGTTTGTTTGACATTTATGAGGAATCTCAGCCTCTGGAGTGTCAGAAGGAGCTGTTTCTTGGCAAAGAAGAGGCTCATCCCTCTTCACCCAGAGGTGGTCAGTGCCAAGCAGCATGTCCTGAGAGATATGCTCCTGCCCAGCTCAGGGGTGAGCACGAGATGGGCCATCACTGAGCCAAATTTGTGAAGCCCAGGATGATTTTTCTCACCTGGCTTCTCGTCTCCTTCTCTTCCAGGCCTTTCACATCACCAACGATGAGCCAGTTCCCTTCTGGGCCTTCATGTCCCGCATCTTGACCGGCTTGGACTACGACCCTCCCAAGTACCACATCCCCTACTGGCTGGCCTATTACCTGGCCCTGCTGCTGGCCCTGCTGCTGGGGCTGCTCAGGCCCCTGGTGACCATCAAGGCCACCTTCACCCCCATGAGGGTGGCCCTGGCTGGGACATTCCACTACTACAGCTGCGAGAGGGCCAAGAGGGACATGGGGTACAGGCCTGTGGTGGGGCTGGAGGAGGCCATAGCCAGGACCCTGCAGAGCTACCCCCACCTGCGCCGGGCCAGGGCCTGAGCAGCCCTGCAGGGACTCCTTCCAGCTTGATTTTCCATGATTTTTGTGATGTCTTGCTGTGGGCACTGAAGGAAATGTCACCAAGTCCCAGGAACGGGGAGTTTCCCCCCCCCCAAGTTCCTCCTCGCCGCTACCTGGGCTGAAAAACCCTCACACAGGAGCTGTTCTAACAGTTCTTTGAGGTGACTTCTTGTTTCGAGCCAGCTGCTGAACTCTCTGGACTGTGAATAAACACCCTGCTGTGCCCTCTTCAGTCCCGAGGCAGCCCATCAGCAATTCCTCCTCTCCTCTCCACCCTTGTCCCCATGTTTTGTTGCTGTGGTGACATCAGCCACCTCCTCTCAGAGCTGAGGAACCAAACCCTTCTCGTGGCTGGTCCCCTCTGGGCTTTGGCTTTGCTCTAGACAGGAGAAGCTCCTGGCAAATAGCAGTTCTGCCACCAGCTCTGGAATCATTGCAGCTCATTTGGTTTTCTCTCTGTGATTAGTGGGTGATTTGGCTTCTTCCTGAAGGAAACCTGAGGAAAGGCCTCTCTTTGTTCCTTTGGTCCTGCAGGAGCCTATTTCTGTTCCAAGAAGAACTCAAGTAAATCACAAAGAGATGACTTCCTAGTTTTCTGTGCCATCTTTGAAAGGGCAGATCCCTTTCTGACCATCTCAGCACAACTTGGATTTGGATGATTCCCTTGGTGGGGGGAGAGCTCTTTGCTGTGGACTCTTTTCCCATAACTCATTTCCCACAGGAACTACAGTAGCTGGATGATCCTGCAGCACACAAAGCTCATCTTCTCTGACCTCTTATTGCTGGTCATGGTAATTTCTGTTGCTTTGACCACTTAGTCCATGAAAAAACCTCTTTTCCACATGGAATATAATGCAAAGATCCCCAAGCTATTTTGTTTGACATGTGTATTAAGTGTCCTCTACCCTATAATCTTCCTAAGTGCTCCAGTTCTGGTTTGCTCTTAAATGAAGGGTTTAGGGTAGAGTTGGAATTTCCCTCCGTGCTGATTCCTGACTCCTGGGAGTTTTGGTGTTTCAAATTTCAGAATTATGGGAAGTACCTCCCTCACTCACAGAATCATTGAATCCTAGAATTCTTGGGGTTAGAAGGGACCTTAAAGCCCATTCAGTCCCACCACATGGGCAGGGACACCTTCCACTGTCCCAGGTTGCTCCGATCTCCATCCAACCTGGCCTTGGACACTTCCAGGGATGGAGCAGCCACAACTTCCACCACAGTGAGCCTTAACCTCCATCTGTGAGCTTGATCCTATAAAATTGGTTTTGTTTTATCCCCTGGCTGTTTTTTTGGAGAGTTTTTATGTTGGGCTTTTCTTCCTAGGAATTTTTATGTGCTGCTCTAAGGGTTCATTTTACCAACCTTGGCCTTGATGTTGCAGTGACCTGGCCAGTTGCTTGGGCCAGTTCCTATTGTTCTGGTCTGCACTGGTCAGCCAGCTGGTCCTCCTGGAAGCAGGGATAACACTGCCCTCCCTCAGGGAGGTGGGGAGGGAATGGGGATGTGCTGGAGTGGAAGGATCTGGCACCGGCATCACCTGCAGTCAAACCACAGCAAAAGCACCTTTGGCCTCTAGATGGCATTTCCCAGCCAGAACTGCCTTGCAGCTCCAATCTGTCCCAAAAATCCCTCTCAGTCCTTGGACACAGTTCCAGGACTGTGCCTTTGGAGGCCTGTCAAGGTAAGGAAGGTCCCAACCAGAAGGGGCTCCTGAAACAAGAGGCGCTGGAAGTTGGAGTCAGCGGGATGGAAGCAGGAGGGGCACTGGGGTTTCCCTCACCCAGGGAGGGTAACCCAGAGGTTTTCTGGGATGGGGGGGAGCAGTTCCCCGGGCTGGGCAGGGAGGGAGGTGTTGTGTCACACCCGGGTTGGGTTGGTTGCTCTCCCTGTGTAATTAGGGCAGCTGCCAGAGCTGCTTCTGGCTGCTGAGGAGCTGCTGTTTCCCAAACACAAGTAAACAGGGACTGTTGCTTTGGTGGAACCTGACTCTAACCCTGGCCACAAAGCAGGAGAACCTTGCTTTATCCATAGCATCTCCCATCCCTGGTCCAGCCTCCTCCTCTCAACTCGTTTTCTCACCCTAATGAGCATAAAGCTCATCTTATGTTTTCTTGGCCAAGCCGAGGAGATCCTTCTGTTCTTTCCTGCCTGGTATCCATTTGATGGGACAGCTCTTCAGGACAGGAAGGGCATGGACCTGTTGGAGTGAGTCCAGAGGAGGCCACCAAGATGATCAGAGGGATGGAGCACCTCTCCTATAAGAAAAGACAGAAAATTGGGATTGTTCAGCCTGGAAAAGAGAAGCTTCAAGGTGACCTAATCGTGGCCTTCAAGGACCTGAAGGGGCTACAAGAAAGATGTAGAGAGACTTTGGACAAGGATCTGGAGTGACAGGACAAGGGGGAATGGCTTCACACTGCCAGAGGGCAGGATTAGATGGAATATTAGGGATAAATAGTGCCGGGTCCTGCACTTTGGCCACAACAACCCCCTGCAGCGCTACAGGCTGGGCACAGAGTGGCTGGAGAGCAGCCAGGCGGAAAGGGACCTGGGGGTGCTGATCGACAGGAGGCTGAACATGAGCCAGCAGTGTGCCCAGGTGGCCAAGAAGGCCAATGGCATCCTGGCCTGCATCAAGAACAGTGTGGCCAGCAGGAGCAGGGAAGTGATCCTTCCCCTGTACTCTGCGTTGGTGAGGCCACACCTGGAGTATTGTGTTCAGCTCTGGGCCCCTCAGTTCAGGAAGGATATTGAGGTGCTGGAGCGGGTCCAGAGAAGAGCAACAAGGCTGGTGAAGGGACTGGAGCACAAGTCCTATGAGGAGAGGCTGAGAGAGCTGGGGTTGTTCAGTCTGGAGAAGAGAAGGCTTAGAGGCGACCTCATCACTCTCTTCAACTACCTGAAGGGAGGTTATAGCCAGGTGGGGGTTGGTCTCTTCTCCCAGGCAACCAACAATAGGACAAGGGGACATGGGCTCAAGCTCTGCCAGGGGAGGTTTAGGTTAGATGTTAGGAAGAAATTCTTTACAGAGAGGGTTATCAGGCATTGGAACAGCCTACCCAGAGAGGTGGTGGATTCACCATCCCTAGAGGTTTTTAAAAAGAGATTGGACGTGGCCCTTAGTGCCATGATATAGTAATTGGAGTTGGATCAGGGGTTGGACTTGATGATCTTGGAGGTCTTTTCCAACCCAATCTATTCTATGATTCTATGATATCCTTCCCTGTGAGGGTGGGGAGGCCCTGGCACAGGTTGCCCAGAGAAGCTGTGGCTGCCCCTGGATCCCTGGAAGTGTCCAAGGCCAGGTTGGACGGGGCTTGGAGCAGCCTGGGCTAGTGGGAGGTGTCCCTGCCCCTGGCAGGGGGTGGGACTGGATGAGCTTTAAGGTCCCTTTCACCCCAAACCATGCTGGGATTCCCACCCTGGATGGTGTGTGTGACAGGGCGCAGGAGGCTGTGAAGCAAAATTGCCATTATCAGATTTTCCACCCAAATATCCAAGACCAAGGTCAGGTGCAATCTGTCCTTGGTGGTAACACCCAACAGGAGCTCCTCAAGTCTTCAAAGAGTTCCCTGGAGCACTCTCACCAAACTTCTTATCTCTCTCACTCAGCTTTCCTGGCTTTTTCTTGCTGCAGCTCCTATTTTTGCTGACCTGAGACTGGTTTTGGCAGCAGGAGAGATAAAGGAGGGATCTGTTGCTTATCCCAGAGAAATGAGAGGGAGGGAAAGGGAAGGAGGAATAGAAGTGCTTTTCTAGGTGGAGTTAAGGTAACCAAAAACCCCTCTCACAGAGACATTGCTCAGGAGGGTTGTACAGTCTCGGGAATTCCTTGGGGTGTGGGGGAAGCTCTTGTCCACACACACCTTCCAGAAAGGAAAAGGGTGGCTTGGGCGTGATACCAGAAACAGGGAAGAGGAAAAATTGATGGAAAAGTAGATGTCCAGTGAGCAAAAAAGCCCAGAGGGGAGCTCCAGTCCAGCCAGGGCTGGGGATGCAGGAGGTGCCCAAGGCCAGGTTGGATGGGGCTTGGAGCAACCTGGGCTAGTGGAAGGTGTCCCTGCCCGTGGACTGGATGAACTTTAAGGTCCCTTCCAACCCAAACCATTCCATTATTCCATGATTGACTGGGCTCCTGACAGTGATAAGAAGATGCATTTTCTGTGCCTGCACAGATTCCACACAGTGGGTTGAATCTGTTCCAGCGGGGGCTGAATTGGCTTGTTGAGGGAGTGACTTAGAATTCCATGAGCCAAAACATTCCTAATTGGAAGCTTGTCCTGAAGTGACATTCTCTGTGCTGGTTACCCCTGTGCTTCTGTTTGTTCTGCTCCCCAGACCTTGGCAACCTGGGAGGTTTCAAACTGGTGCTGTTACAGGAATGTAAACTTTGAGGGCAGTGACAACAACAAATTTCCTTGGTCTCCAAAACAACGTGTAGTGATTCCACCCCCCCTGGCAGGGCATGGAGGGGGGCACGGAGGTTTGGGTGGAGGATCTTTGCATCCCGCGGGAGCTCAGCACAGGGATCCATGACATGTTCCAGTGCTCCAACAGCCTTTTGGGAAGCTGTGGAAGGGGATTTCTGTTGGCTCTGCAGATCCCTGTCTCTGTTACCCCAACGTGCAGGCAGCAGCAGGCACTGGGGTGTTCCCACACCTCCCAGCACCGCGGAGCCACGGCAGGAGTGGGCTGGACTCTGCTCCCAGAGAATTCCTTCCCGAGTTTCGCTGGTGCTTGTGCAAGCCCCGGGAAGGTGCCAGGCCCACGGGTGTGAGGGTGGTACAACCTGGGCCTTATTAGGCAGAGGGAAAGCAGCTCCTTTGCCTGGGGGCCCTGAGGGAGCTGCTGAGCTGGTGATGGGAAAGAAATGAGCATCTCCCTGCTTGCAACAGGGCACGGTGGAGGTGCTGCTGCTGCTGCTCCCTCATGGCACAGTTTTGTGTCCCTGGCTCAGCCCTGGCTCAGCTGGCACTTGCCATGGCCTCTCCTGTGCCCTGTGTTTGCTGAGCAGACCCTTTTGTCTCGGTGCTGGTTTGCTCCTGCCCTCCTGTGCAGCCGTGTCTGCGGGAGCAGGGGGCAGATCGTTGTATTCCAGCAGGGAATAATCCGGGGGAGAGGGTTCTGCTCTGCTCCCTGCTATTAGGAAGGTGAGGTCTGGCGTCCTGGCAGCGCTTTGGAATGACACCTCATGAAAAACCAGTTGGATTCCCTTGTAACAGATGGGTGTAGTGGTTTGACACCCTTCCACTCACCCGGTGATCCTCTGCTGAGGCTTGGCTTTGGTGTCACCTCTGCAAAGGCCACAGGACTGATGGGTTACTCACCTGCAAGGGGCAAGGCTGGGGAGTTCCAGGGCAGGAAAAAAAAAGCAGGAAATGCTGCTCCAGTGCAGCCCAGTGCTCTGGAGTGAGGCTGGGGAATTTGTCATACTAAAAAAGGAAAAAAAAAAATTGAACTACATATTTTAGCAACTCTTCAACTCCAGGCTACACTGGGGAGGGAGGCTGGGGACAGGAGGCACTGCTGTCGTGGGGGTGACAAGCATTCCTTGGCAAAAACACCTTCCCATAGAACTGCCTGTTGGATTCCCAGAGTTCCTCATAGACATCCCTGTTTCTGAAGGTGTTTGGGCTGCACCTCTGGAAAGGAACGAACTGGAGGGTTCAACACAGGCTGGTTTGAACTCCCTGTTTCTGGCAGTGCTCCTCATGTCACTCCTGCTTCTTCCTTGACATTATTTTTCTGACCTAAATGCTCTGAGTCCTTTAAATCTTCTCCTCTCAGGCTTTCTCTCCACCCCAGGAGTAGTTTCTGTGGCTGCAGCTTCCTCGTGTGATGTCATTCCCACGTCTGGCTGATCCCAAGTGAGGACACAAGGGAGGCAGGTGAACAGCAGGGAAACAAGGATCAACCAGTGCCAGCTGTGGGACATCTCTGGGAGAGAGGGGGGTTTCTGCTCTTCTTGTAGAGGAGATCCCAGGAGAATCCGTTTCCTGGTAAAATCAGATATTCCAGGCTGGAATTTACCTACAGCTCTTAAAGCCAACAGTGTTTTTCAGTGGAAATGGGGGGAAAGGCTCTTTTTTCCTGCTCCTCCCTCCTGCCCTGCTCCAGGGTGTGTGTTTGTGTCCCTGGAGAAGGTTGTGGTGGTGAAACAGAGGGATGGGACATTCCTGCTGCTCTGGGCTGGGCTCTCTGGCACACCTGGATGGCAGCTTTACCTGCCCCTCTTGGGTTCTGCCCAGCACTGATTTTTAAAGGATTTTTTTGTGTGTTGCTGGCTTCAGGGTTTGCTCCAGAGCTGTGCAGGTCACCTGTGCTGTGTCCAGGTGAGGCTGGGGCTGCCAGTTGTTACCTAAAATCGGAGAAATAACTCTCTGGACAATTTTGAGACTGAGTTTGGTGCCTTTGCCCCAAAGCATCATGAATTTGTCAGTATTTAACTCACACTCTCTGCATATTGAGTGGCTCTCTAACATAAATCTGGAGTCTTTATCCCGAAGGCTCTTGGAGAAGCTGGAGAGATGATGTTCCTGCTCTGATTCTCTCAGTTAAGTGCCCAAAGTGAATTGCTTTTCCCTCCAGCCTTCCTGGACACCTTTTAGCCTCTGTTTTGAGGTGACCTGGCTGTGCTATTCCAGCAGCTCTTCCAGATGTCCCTGGTTGGCAGGAAACTCCTGCCTCTGGCCACTGCAGGGACTTTGAAATGCCATGTTATTAAAAACAGGATCTGCTCCCTTAATTATGAGGAGGAAAAACCCCCATCAGGGTTTCTGTGCCTGCCGGGGTGAGTGACATCCAACAGCTTACATGGGATAAATCCACAAAAAACCCCTCGTTTGGGATGGATTGTCCCTCCCTGTTGAAGCTGCTGAGCACCAGGGAGGTGCTTTCTGAGCTTTGTGTGTAGGTTGAGGGGTCTGGGAGGTCCCTGGAACCCCCCAGTTCAAGGTGAGCTGCCTGCAGGGGGTGGCCATGGCTACTTTCTACTGGGCAAAGAGGATGAAAAGCCTTTTCCACAGGGGGAAAAATGAAGAAGGGGAAAAAAATTTGCGTGTTCCTATCCCACTTCCCTCAGTGGGAAATAAAGGATAAAGCTGTGGTGCACCTGACTGTAATTGTACACTCACATATATCACATTTACTGTATATTCCGTGGGATCTGATCTCTCTGACCCTCTGCTGTTGCCCTAATCCATGTGAGAAAGATATAAAGTCCCATTCCATGTCCCACCAGTCCTGGAAGGCAACAGTTCTTGAGGCTTCCAGACTTTTTAAGGTGCTTTCTCTCTTTCCAGCTCTTATTTGGGAAGCCCATATCCTGAGAGGTCCATGATTTTCGTGCTGGCCTTGGAGCATCCACTTCTCTGCTCCTGTTTAGCCACAGGCACGGCTGGAAGAGCTTCCCTGCTCCACCCTTCCCTCTGGAAGTGGTGTTTGGTGGCCATGTGATGAGGGTGCTGTGATGTAGGGACATGATGAAGAAGTGAAGAAGTGGTGAGGAAGTGCCCTGAAGTGAAGGTGGCACTGCTTCAGGGCAGGTGGGACAGAGACCAGTGGAGCTGCTGGATCAGTCCCAGGTTTAACTGCAGGGAGAAGCTGGTACCTTCCATCCCAGGCAGGTGTTGCCATGGCAGAGTGATGTCCTTGGAGAAGCCTCAGCTCCAGAGGGACCACGGACATGGTGTGGTGCTGCCCCTCCCCAGGCCTGCAGCTCACAACTCACAGGACCCCAGAGTGGGTTGGGTTGGGTTGGAAGGACCTTAAAGCTCATCCAGTCCCACTCCTGCCATGGGCAGGGACACATCCCACTAGCCCAGGTTGC
Source organism: Corapipo altera (assembly GCF_003945725.1). Taxonomy (NCBI): domain Eukaryota; kingdom Metazoa; phylum Chordata; class Aves; order Passeriformes; family Pipridae; genus Corapipo; species Corapipo altera. The sequence goes on along the minus strand of NW_020884945.1, from coordinate 1,154,199 downwards.
TCCAAGCCCCCTCCAATCTGGCCTTGGACACTTCCAGGGATCCAGGGGCAGCCACAGCTGCTCTGGGAAACCTGTGCCAGGACCTCACACCCTCACAGCCAGCAATTCCTTCCCAATATCCCATCTAATCCTCTGGCAGTGGGAAGCCATTTCCCCTTGTCCTGTCCCTCCATCCCTTGTCCCCAGTCCCTCTCCAGCTCTCCTGGAGCCCCTTTAGTCCCTGCAAGGGGCTCTCAGCTCTCCCTGGAGCCTTCTCTTCTCCCAGTGAACCCCCCCAGCTCTCCCAGCCTGGCTCCAGAGCAGAGGGGCTCCAGCCCTGGAGCATCTCCGGGGCCTCCTCTGGACCTGCTCTAAAAGCAGGTGATGAAGCCCCAACCAAGCACCTTCCAGGACCCCTCAGCACCCATGAGGACACACTTTCCCTGCCCCATGACCCAAGCACAAGTAATGCTGAGGCAGGAACAACTGGGAAGAACAGCTCCTGCCCTCTCCTCACAGCTCTGCTGTGGGATGATGGGCAAACATCCAATCCCAAATCGGGATGTGCCATAACAGGGCCCATAATCCACCGCTGGCTCCCAGCAGCACAACCACGATGACATCAGGGATTTTCAGGCTTTAAGGTGTTTCTCCAGCCCCAGATCTCCCTCTCTGATCTAAGGCTGCAGCAGCAGCAGCAGCAGCAGCCAAGCTCAGCTGAGCTTTGTTCCAGGTGATCCCAGCTGAGATAAGCAGGAGAGAAGCCGGAATATTCAGCAAGCCACACCCTGAGCTCAGAGAGGGTTCAGGGGTGTCCAGCTCAGATGGTTAAAATTCAGCCCAGACCCTTCCTGGGTAAAGCATCCTCTGTTCCACAGCTCCAGCTGACAGTGCAGCTTTATTTTGAGCAACCCCTGAGTCATGCCATCGTTTGCTGAAGGTTTGTCCATGTTCTTTCCTGAAATAATGGTGACTCATCACCTGGCCTGGCCAGCCTTGCAGGTACAGAAGGTCCTCAAGCATGAGGAGGAACACCCCAGGGTCCAAGGAGTGGGTTTTTTTTCCCACTGTGAAGGAGAAGAGAAGGCTCCAGGGAGACCTGAGAGCCCCTTGCAGGGACTAAAGGGGCTCCAGGAGAGCTGGAGAGGGACTGGGGACAAGGGATGGAGAAACAGGACAAGGGGGAATCACTTCCCAGTGCCAGAGAGCAGGGTTAGATGGGATATTGAGGAGAATTCTGGGCTGGGAGGGTGGGGAGGCCCTGGCACAGGTTGCCCAGAGAAGCTGTGGCTGCCCCTGGATCCCTGGAAGTGTCCAAGGCCAGGTTGGAGTAACCTGGGCTAGTGGAAGGTGTCCCTGCCCATGGCAGGGGGTTGGACTGGATGAGCTTTAAGGTCCTTCCAACCCAAACCATTCCATGATCCTGTGATTCTTACTCCCCTGTGACCCTCCCAGGCTGGAGCCCTGACCTCTCAGGAGGGCTCTAAACTCAATCCCCAACTTCCAGTCCTTAGGAATTGGCAACAAGTGTGTCCACAGGTCCAGCTGTGCCCGGAGCCACCAAAGCTGGGCCTCGGGGACCTTGTGGTGACCAGAGCAATTAGAAAGGGAAAGAAAGGGAGGGAGAGCAGAACACCTGGCAATTTCCTCAGTGATAATCACCCCTGGGTGCCTCATTTAATGAGACAGAACTACACAATCACTGCTGAGGGCTAATTACAGCCCCCGTCCCTGATGCTCCCTGGGTACCACCGCTGGAAGCGGCTCCCGGACTCCGGGAACCTGAGTAGCAGAGGGGTCCCTACTCCCCCTTCCTGGGCGACAAGCCTGGCTGGAAATGCTTATCCTGAATGGAAATTAGGTGGGATAAGAGCTGGGGGGCTCCCCTCTGCTGTCCCATCGGACCCCAGGGCTGGGGAACACGGCGTTTGCCGGAGAATGCCAGGAATGCAGAGGAGAGCTCGCAGGGAGGGGAGGCCGTGCCGACCGAACGGAGAAACCTGTTTGATTCCCCTGAAGGGCAAAACACACACCCAGGTCTCCTCCTCAAAACAAGGCTTGGCTTCCCGGAGCCAGCCCTCGGCAGGGCTCAGGTGTGCCCACGGCCAGCCCTCGGCAGGTAAAGGGCTCAGGTGTGCCCACGGCCAGCCCTCGCCAGGTAAAGGGCTCAGGTGTGCCCACGGCCAGCCCTCGGCAGGTAAA
>NW_020884945.1:1147929-1152008 GCF_003945725.1 Corapipo altera | reverse complement strand
CAGGTAAAGGGCTCAGGTGTGCCCACGGCCAGCCCTCGGCAGGTAAAGGGCTCAGGTGTGCCCACGGCCAGCCCTCGCCAGGTAAAGGGCTCAGGTGTGCCCACGGCCGCCCGCGCTGCCAGAGGATCCGACATTCCCGCTGCCAGCCGCGGGGAGCGAAACCGCCGGGAGAGAGCTCCGCATCCGCCTTTTGGGGGAAATCACACCTGAGGAGCCTCCGCAGGTAGGGCTGGGCAGGGGGACGGATGGTCCCCGGAGCCGGGGGAGGAAGAGCAGCGCTGTGCCTTCCTCACCTGCTCGAACGGGCACTGCAAATCCTCCTCTTCCATGGGGGAGTGAAGCTCTTTCAGCGGTGCCTCGGTCCGAGGTGTGGGGCTGGAATGGTGCCGGAGCTCCCCAGGGATGGGGTCTGTTCCACGGGTGAGGCTGAGGAGGGGAGGTTTGGTTGCGAGGCTGTTGCTGCACCCGTGTGATCCCGAATTCCCTCCCTGCCCGTCGCCCCACAGCTTCCTAAAATCTGTTCCCCTCGGAATTTCCATGGGGCACAGTAGGGAGCTCTCTGGGTGTGGGCAGGAGTGAGCACAGTGTCCGGACAACACCGGGAAAACTGGAGCCTGTAACCCCTGACAACCTCCCGAGAGGCTTGTGGTGAGCTCAGCACCTTCTCCCTCTCCAGCCCTACTTTTCCAGGACTCCTGTGGGAGAGAGGGAAGGTTTTTTTTTGCTGTCTCCTGCTCTGCCCTGTTTTGTTTCCCTCTGAATGAGTGTGAAAGCAGCACCCTGGTGAGGAGTGGCAAAGCTGGGGCAGAGGAGATGAGCACCTCCCTTTGTCCTTGCTTCATCTGGGCTTGGGGAATGTCACCTTCATTTCCCCGGCCCCACCCCTCTGCCCGCTCCAGAAAAGAGCCAAAAATCTCCATCTGCACCCCACTGTGTCCCACAGGAGTCCTGGAAAAGTCCAGGCTGCTCCAGGACAGACCCCTCACGTGAGAGGAGATGGATTCACCCGGGTAGGTTGGGAAGCAGGGATGTCCTCCCTCATCAGCTTGATCAGGACGTTGTGCTTAGGAGAGTTTATTTTATTCATCCAGCCAAAGAAAAAGCGTGAAATTCATTCCCCAAATTCATCAGGTTTTAAGTGGAAGTCCAGATTTCCACAAATGACAGCTTTCAGCTTTTTTTTTTCCCAAAAAAAGTCATGTTTTCTTGGCAAACCTGTGATGTCATGAAGGTTCAAGTGAGTTTTCTGTCCTGCTCTGTTTGTGGGTCGGTGATGCAAACACAAAGCTCCACCTTTGACACCAAAACACACTTTTCCTTCCTTTTTTTCCTTTCATCCTTAGACATCAAAGCTTAAGGTCAACAGTGTGTGTGTGAGGTGAACGTCCTGCACATCCTTCCCTTTCCAAACACAGGAATTATTTGAGCAATTAGGAATTAATGCCTTTAATTACAGCAATGAATCTGCAGACCTGTTATGGTGAAAAAGAATTGAGCAATATTGGCAGGAAGAGGAGTGAGGTTTTGGGATGGGGGTGGTCCTGCTCGGAAAACCATAGAGCTCCCAGCACAGCAGAGCCTTGGGATGATCCCTCGGGATGATCCCTCGGGATGGGCAGGATTGGGTGCTGCTCTCTTTAAGCTTCCTGCCTTTGGTAGCTCATGGCTTTGCCAACTTCATCTGGTTGACTAAATTTTAATTCTTTGTGGGATCTGTGGTTGTGAGTGAATTCAAGGAAATTAATTGTGCATTTGCAGCTTTTCATCTGCTGTCTCAAACCCGGCTGAGACGTGTCTGTGTTGCCCAAGGAATGAGGTCTGGGCAGGATTCCCCAGGGCACTTGCAGGGTTTCCATCTCTTTTCCCCATGTTTGGGGAAGAAGAGGCATTCCCTGCCCCCAGGCAGTGGGGACAGAGATCCTGAGGGAATGTGGTGCCAGGCTGAGGGGCTTCAGAGCTCCTGCACAGACCCCTCTGCAGCCACAATGGGGGGCACAGGATACGGCCTCAAGCTGTGCCAGGGGAGGGTCAGGTTGGACATCAGGAGGAATTTCTTCCTGGAAAGGGTGGTCAGGCACTGGAAGGGGCTGCCCAGGGAGGTGGTTGAGTCCTCACCCCTGGAGGTGTCCAAGGAAGGCCTGGCCATGGCACTCAGTGCTCTGGGCTGGGGGACAAGGTGGGGATGGGGCACAGGGGGGACTGGATGATCCTGGAGAGCTTTTCCAACCTCAGTGATCCTGGGATTGTAAGTGCCTGGTGTGTTGGGGCGTGTGGGCCACCTAAGGTGGGTGCACAGTGGGATGACTGTGTTGCAATTTAAATTATTGGAGTAATGCCATGGGAGAACTGTGGGGAAAAGTTGGTCCTCCAGAGCAGATGAGAATTCTCTAAAATCATGGAATCCCAGCATGGTTTGGGGTGGGAAGGGACCTTAAGGCTCATCCCATGGGCAGGGGCACATTCCACTATCCCAGGTTGCTCCAAGCCCCATCCAACCTGGCCTTGGACACTTCCAGGGATGGGGCAGCCACATCTCTGGGCAGCAGAGAGGACTCGTCCCCTGCCTGTGTGGACAAGACTCACTCAGGGTTTGGGATTTAGAGGTTTTCAGAGGAGGTTGTGCACGAGTTCATCTCCCTTTGAAACCCCACAGACATTTACTTGCTCGTAATACTGAGCCAGTATTGGGACATTTTTTGCCACTGGGGCTCACTCCAAATCCTGGAGCATCCCTCAGGCTGTGAGTGTGGATTTCCAGAGGCTGCCTCACAACCTCCCACTCCAAACATGCTCAGCCCCCATGTGAGGTGGGATGAGATCCTCGGCTGAGTTCCCAGTGGGAAGCCTGGGGTGGAATTCCCATTGCCACTCGTTCCCCCAAGCACAGGGAGTGGGAGGGGAAGGTCCATCCTCCCCAGGCACGGGATGTCATTCCAATCAGAGTTCAAATAGCTGTAGTTTTAGGAATGTTGGCTCCAAAATGTCCCAGGCACTGGGCAGGAGGTGCTGATCCCGCCTTTAGCTGAAATGGTTTGCAAGGGTTAAGGTGGTTCTGGCAGGGTTTGTGCCATCCACTGCTGTCCCTTCCCAGCAGATCAGGTAACAGGTGACAGCAAAGCAGGAGCAGGCACAAGGTTTGCATTGTGTGCTCTGGCTACTGCAGAGAAATGTGAGGACGTGCCCAGCCTGGTCCAGCTCCCGGGAGGAGGGTCTGGATCAGCCTTCCTGCAGCTGGAAAACTCCCTGCTGGGGCAGCTCTGGTGGCTACAGGTGACCCACGGGGAAGGGGCTTCTCTCCCTGGGTTTGGGAAAGCTGGGCTAAAAGCGTTCCCACCCTCACCCCTGAGAGTGGGGCCCTGCACCAGCATTTGGGGCTGGATGACAAAATCCTCAGCAGACTTCAGGAGGTTCAAAGGAAGGAGGTTCAGACCTTTTGCAAGCTTCAAGTACGTTTTAATTCGAGCGCCGCGAAGGTCAAAACGGGCATCAATTATCCTTCAACCGGGATATTTTTCCACATGGATGCCCTGGGTGCTGTTTGTGGTGTTCGGGTCGCTGGCCAAGCCCTCCATTAGTGCTCGAGTTCCTGGGGGGGAAGTGAGGGTTGTGCTCGGAGCCAGGAGCACGTGAGGACTCCTTGGATGGGCTCAGCTCCCGGGAGCAGAGCCCAGGGCATCTCCCGGTCCCCAGGGGCGATTTGGGATTGCTTTGCAGGTGGTTTCCTAAGGGATGGCACGTGGGCTTTGGGCTGGGGGAAATAACAACAGGGAGGACATGGTTTGTTGTCTCTTAATGACCTTTCTGTGGAGGCACCCGGAGTTTAACTCCTGGTTCACGGAATCAGGGTTGGAAGAGACCTCCAAGGTCATCGAGTCCCTGCAGGGACTGGAAAGGTGGCAGCACGTGGATCAGCTGGGGGTTCCTGTCCCAAAAAGGGGCCCACTGATAGAGCAGTTCCTGGTGCAGAGCACTGCTGGGCCTCCCAGAGGGACCAGCATGGAAAAGTGAGCCTGGAATTCAGGGATCACATCCCGGGACCAGCATGGAAAAGTGAGCCTGGAACTCAGGGATCACATCCC
>NW_020884945.1:1107162-1147919 GCF_003945725.1 Corapipo altera | reverse complement strand
TCAGGGATCACATCCCGGGACCAGCATGGAAAAGTGAGCCTGGAACTGGGACATCAACCAATGGGAGATCCCACCCCGAGGCCGGGAACACTGGGAACAGGAGGGCTGTAACCTGACCTCGGTGGCTGCCCTGGCTGTGTGGACAGTTCAGGAGTCTAAAAGAACCCCGTGGCACTCCCAGGAAAATCTGGGATCAAAGCAGCTCCGCTTCCTTTCCCAGGGCATTCCTTCTGTCCTCAGAACTGGGTCCAACATGGGATCCAGCTCATCCCGAGACACACACAGGGCAAGGTGGTTATTTAGGCACAAAGAGGCCGAGTGTCCTACAAACTCCTGACAACAGCAGGCAAAAAGACTGGTTATTAACATTTAGAAGCTGCAGTAGAGCCACCAAAGAGGAGGGTGGCTGGCAGGGTTTCCTTCTGGGCAGGGAAGAGGAGCTCCAGTCAGTAAGAACAAGGAGCGTTTCATCTCCTGGAGGTTAATTAGGTCTTTTTTTTAAGTGGCTTGCATGGAAAACAGGATCCTTCCCAATTAAGTAATGGGCTGGTGATTTCAGGCACTTGAAGAATTTTATTAGCAAAGAGTGTTGGTCTGGCTGTGCCTCCAGTCCTTCCACGGGGCACTGGCTGAGGGGGCCAGGACAAATCCCCCTCTCCCGGGGTGCAGCTCCACACCTTTAGGTGTGCCCTCGCTCAGGTTTCCCTTGTTCAGCCTGTGATCCGTAGGGATCGCTCTCTAATAAGGGCAAGGGAGGAGTTTGCGGTGGAAAACTCGGAGGGCACTGAAAGAGCCGGGGCAGGGCAGGGACCCCGCGGCACCGGGAGAGCTGAGCTGGCTCCCTGCCCGCACGGCGCCCTCGAGATTAACATCTGAACAAGCTTTCAGCTCCTCTTTCCTAATTAAACAGCTTGTAATTGCTTCCCTTCCCGGGATGGGCAGCGGTGGAGTGTCTGCAGTGGGAGGCCCTTCCCGCTGCAGCCCCAGCTCGATTCCAAAGCACGGGATTTCTGGCTCTCCGAAAAGCTGCTCGTGCATCCCAGGGCTTCCCAGAGGAACCCGTGTGTGATGTCGAGGTTGTTCCTGGTGGTGCTCCATGCCTCTGAAAACAGGGATTTTAGATCAGTTAGCCTGGATTTGGCAGCAGCTCCACTGGAAGTGTGCAGGCTCAGGACAGGCTCTAATGGGATTTTGGTCCTGCACAGGCAGAGCAGTTATTTCTTTGCCCATGTTGGATACTTTTCCAGTGGGAATTACCCATTTTTACGGGTCTCCTGTTGCCTGGGACATCCCGGTGTTACATCCCAGAGCTCAGTGTCCAAAGCTGAGCACTGGTTGCACCCATCCAGCCCTCCAGGATGAGGGACTTCAACCAGAGGGTTTAGGCCACAGTGTCCCAGAAACTTGAGTCTGAGCTGGGCCATAAATCCCAGGTTATTCCAGATGGAATTAGTTCAGAAGGAATATCTGGCTGTCAGGTGTTTGTGGTGCACAGGGGTGGGTGCCCAGTTTCCCACACCTTGGTGCTGCCTATAGGGAAGGGCTGGAGAGGGGCACTCCTGGAATCCCCCTGGAACACTCTGCAGAATTAAGGAGGTGGGGAACTGTCCTAACCAGGCCAAATCCATCCCTGCTGCTCCCTGAACTCCCCCCTCCCAGCTGCTGGAGAAGGAAAGAGGTTCTCCCTGGAGGATCACTGGGATCATCGACCACACCTGGCACGAAGCTCCACCTGTGCCACATTCCTGAGGGAGGGGAGAGGCCAGGGGGGTTTAACTGCCTGGAAGTTGGGCAGATCCTGACTCAGAAAGGGCTCAGGAGGGCTCTGGGAGAGAAAGTGGATATAAAATTGGCTCTGTCCAGGGTCAGAGTGTGGCTTCTGCCCCTGTAGCACCGAGAGTTTGGCGGCAGCTTCGGCTGAGCCTGTTTTTCCACTGGAATCCACGCTGGAAACATCCTGGGAAGTCCACCAGGTGCCACGCTGTGTGAATTTTGGCCGTGGAGATCCAGCAAGAGGGAAGGAAAACGAGGAGACAGCAGGTAAAAGGTGACAGAGGTGTGAGGGTGAAGGAGCACCCCTGGGATGGACGCGGAGCGGAGGAGGCCGGGAGGGCAGGGGGGAAGTTTGGGAGCGCAGAGCTGCCAAGGAATCCTGTCCCAGCAGCACAGGAGAAAGGCTGAGGGGCTCACATGTGCCCCCCTGCTCAGCTCATCCCGTGCTGGATGTGCCGCAGCTCCAGGACATCCCAACCCAGCTCTCGGGGCAGGAATTCCCCACAGGACTCAGCTGGGAATTCCAGCTGCTCCCAGACAGCATCTGAGGGGAATACCACCCCTGGAGCAGGGATAAAGCCTCACCTCCTGCCTGAGAGCAGAGGGAGGCACATCCATGGGAGTAGTGGGAAGAAAGACCCCGAATTCCCAAGCTTGGCCTGCAGGGAGAACATTTGGGGAATTTTAGAAGGGTCTTCTCAGGGGCTTTTGGGTTGGTTTTTGGGATAGGAGTGTGATAAAGGGATCTGGAATACTTTGAGAAGGCTTAGCTGGCAGCTGCTTTGCCTTGGGAATGTGGACTGGCACTGATGAACCTGATCCAGCTCCAGGGTTGGACTGGTACCCTTTCATTTGGGTTTTTTTTTGTTGTTTTTTTTTATTTATTTTTGGAATTAGCAACACTGCACCTTTTCAAAAATCCCTGCAAGCTCCACTAGGTTTTTGTTCCCAAGACAAGGGGAGTTAAAACCTGAAGTAACAAAAAGCCAACGAATTTCAGCCTTTCCTAACGAAATATTTTCATTTTATGTCTCCAAACAATGTGGGATTTTCCCTCTGTTTTCGTTTAATTCTGATTTCCTTTCCTCAGGCCCAGGCAGGATTTAACCCCTCTCACAACATGGTGTTCCCAGTCACTCCTTGGACAGCTCAGGGTTCTTCCCTTTCTTTTTTTTTCTCCCCCAGCTTTTTCCAGGCTCCATTCCCTATGGATACACCTTCCCTGCTTGGGGACTGGGCATCCTGGCGTAGCCTTTCCAGGCCTATTTTCAGGAGTGGCTTGTCCTTATAATCTGGGGCTTTTAAGGATCAGAGGATGAAAACTCCTGTGGGATTTAATCCTGGGAAACAGGGTCCCTGGGGAATCCTGCTGCTCATTGGCCATGGCTGTTTCCAGAGGGGGGAGCTGGAATTCTGGATTTATTCCAGAATCCCGGGGCACTTTGCAAACATTCAGCCAGAGGGAAGTTGTCCAGGGAAGGTGTGTGAAGGGAATCATCCTTCCCAGTGCAGCCATTCCAGAGTCAACTGGGCAAGGCTTAACGGTGCAGGAACCCTTTGGATGGGGAAGGGAGCAGGATTATTGCTCATTTGCATAACGATGGCACCCAAGGGTGCTAATTAAGATCCAGGCCTGTGGTGTGCAGACACTTCAGAGGAGGCAATTGGCTCCAAAGGGAGCCCTTCTGATGGAAAACCTTCCACATAAATACAGAGGGAATGAGGGATTTTATTGAAATAGGTTTAATTTGCCCTAGATTTTAGATTTGTAGGGAATATTTGGGAGAAAACCTATATTCCTGAACAGCCCTGGTGTCTAAAACATACTTATTTTCTGGCCTTTCTAACAGAGATATTCCTGGTCACACAGCAGGAGGATTTTCTAGGAAGTAATGGAAAAACAGAGGAGGAAAAGATGTGTCTGGCCTGGCAGAGCTTATTCTGGAGCTGTAAGGCAAGAGGGAAGGGATGGATCTGGTTTGAGGCAGAGGAATTTTAGGTCTCCACATGGTGAAGACAGTTTGCTGCTGTGGGGATTACAGAACTGAGGAATTCCACGTGGATGGGGTTTAAATCCAGGGGAAAATGAGGTTCTGTGGGACACTGAGGGACACAGATGGTTGGGGCTGGGGCAGGGACAGGAGTGGGAAAGGTGACAAACCCTTCAGCTGGACCTGCTGGCCTTTCATCCCTCAAAATCTTCATGGGGAACGGGGATAAGCATCCCAGGTTTTCAGGGAACAGCCACCCGAGTGTGCCAGAGGGAGGGAGCTGTTTGTTGTGCTGTCCCAGCTCTGGAAGTTTCTGTGCACCCAAAGACTCCCTGGCAGCAACGGGATGTCGTAGCCATGGGAACTGGGAGTGCCCAAACCACATTTCCTGCCCCAAAGCATCATTTTGGGGCCATTTTTCCCTTTCTGCTCTCCTTTTCCCCCAAGTCCTGGGCTGTGTTTGGATGGGGTTGGCAAGAGGAGGCCAGGGAGCAGCATCCTATGGAGAGGAAAGGCTTTCTCCTGGGGCTTTTTCAGGAATGTGTCCTCCAAAATGAGCTGCAGTGGGGAAGAGCTGGAGATGATGCTCCAGGGATTCCTGGATCTCCCCCAGCAGTGCCACAGGAGAGGTGTTGCTTTGCTCCCAAACTCCTGGGCCATGCTTCCACCTTCTAAATGACTCCCACGAGGTGCTTTTGGAGCCTAAACCCACTCCAGGGAAACCTGGGACTTCACCCTCTGGGAGGAACAGCTTTTGTGTTGTGTGAGGCCTGGAGAAGCTCTGAGGGATTCCAGAGCAGGGGAAATCTTGGAGTTTTCCTCTCAATGTTTCCCCCTCTCCTGCTGAGTTCAACTCTCCAAGACTCATTCAAGTGGCAAATGATGTTCTTGTTCTTTCAGGAGGGAAGCAGAGCCCTGGGGATCAGCACCAGGGCTGTTCCTGCATTAGGGAAGCACATTTGCTTCTGTACCAACCGAGGAAATTGGATCCTATGGCTCCAGCTCATAATTCCCAGACAAGCCATACCACCAAACCCCTTTTTTTTCCCAGGGCTTGGAGCAACCTGGGCTAGTGGAAGGTGTCCCTGCCCATGGCAGGGGGTGGGACTGGATGGGCTTTAAGGTCCCTCCCAGCCCAAACCATTCTGGGATTCCATAATATCAGCCCAAAACTTTACCAAGCCCAGTGTCCAACAGGATCCTACGGCCCTGATCCTCAGGTGGAAATAGCCACTGGATAGAGTTGGTTAATGGAGAAAATCATGGAATCACAGAATTGTTAAGGTGGGAAAAGACCCTTAAGATCATCAATTACAACCATCAAATCAGCACCACCATGGTCACCACTGAACCTGTCCATGAAGAAATTTTCCCCAAATTCAGCCTGGCCCTCCCCTGGAGGTTGTTCCCTCTCCTCCTGTCCCTTGTTCCCTGGGAGCAGAGCCTGACCCCCTCAGGCTCCCCCCTCCTGTCAGGGAGTTGCAGAGCCAAAGGTCCCCCCTGAGCCTCCTTTTCTCCAGGCTGAGCCCCCCCAGCTCCCTCAGCTGCTCCTGCTGCTCCAGCCCCTTCCCAGTTCCATTCCCTTCCCTGGACACGCTCCAGCCCCTCAATGTCCTTCTTATGAGGAGCCCAGAACTGCCCCCAGGGCTGGAGGTGCCTCAGCAGTGCCAGCACAGGGGGCACTCTGAGCCTGTGTCCTGTCAGATTTGCCAAAGGTTTCCTTCCAGACCCCTCTGTTCTGCTGGGGAGCAGGAGGGGAGCGGCTCCAACCCCTGGGAGTTCTGCCGGAGCTGTGGGACACCCCAAAGGGTGGTTGTGTGTCCTGGGGGCTCCCACTGCTCAGGGTCACCATCCAGCTCCTGGCCTGGAGCATCCCTGACCGCCCGGCAGGATTCAGAGCTGGAAAACACAGGAGCCAGTCGCCCAAAGCCGATCCCGGGGAGCGTCACTCCTGCCGTCTGTCCCAGCAGGAATCTCGGGGGAGCAGCAGGACGGTGTTTGCTGCCTCCTCTCCCGGGATCGCGGGGGTGGGAACAGGGAAGGCGGTGCCAGGGAGGAGGCTCGTCCCACGTGTGGTTCCTGGCACGTTTCTCTCCCCGTGCCAGTGCCACCCTTTGTGGATTCCCGTCCCCTCGGGTGGATCCGGGGGGGGGAAATGGGGTGAGTAAGAAGCAAAGTTTCTGTTTAAGCAATAGAGATGTTGTTTCTCTCGCTCCAGCCCTTCCCCAGAGTGTTTCCCTACCGTGTTCCCGAACCTCTGCTTATTCCTGCAGGATAACCACCTGGGAATCACTCTGCCCTTCGGCTTCCAAACCCCTCCATTCCGTGGCAGATGGAGCCTATCCCTGCCCCTAATTTGCACTGGAAAAGGAATGGATGAGACATTTTGGATAGTTCTTTTCCACTGCTCCTCATCTTCTGCTTTTATTTTGTCCTGGAATGGGAAGGAGTTTAATGAGTAGAAGAGAGCACCAAGGGAGAATGAGAGAAACCCGGACTGGTTTGAGTTGGAAGGGACCTTAAACCATCCAGTTCCACCTCCTGCCATGGGCAGGGACACCTTCCATGAGACCAGGTTGCTCCAACCCAGCTTTGGATACTTCCAGGGATGGGCTTTGATGTAGCTGTGTCTGAATCTGCCTCACTCTGGGAGGTCCAAGGAATGTGATTCCTTTTTAACCCAAATTTGCCAGATTACAGGAATTTGTGTGCTCCTGACAGCTCCAGCCTCGTCTCCCACCTTCAGGAAGGAGACACCCAAGTATTCAGAGGCTCCTCATGAATATTCAGGATGAGTTTTCCTTTCTCTCTGAACAGCAAGTCTATTAAATTTCCATGGGAAGGGGGAATCCAGGAAGGATGAGCAGGGATGGGCTGGCTGCTCCTGGTGGGAGCTGGATCCATGTTTGGGAGTTTTTGCAGGAGGAATGGGAGCCTTGGGGTGATGGCAGAGCTTGTCCATGATCTCAGAGCAGGGGATGTGCAGTGGGGAGAGCTCTGGCTGAGACAAGCCAAAGGAGGAGCCTTTGCCAAGCAGCAATGCCATGAGATCAGCGCCTGGAATTCCTCCTGGGCGTGTGGCTTCGCAGGAATACTGCAGGGACAGGCTCACCAGCAGGGAATAACAACCTCATTTTAGATTCTCCTGAAGAGGGTTGGGCCTTTTCATTACTGAGGAGCAGAGTCACTCCAGAATCCAGGAGATTCTGGCAAGGAAAGACTGGAGGGGGGATGGAAAAGCTGGAAGGCATCTCTGCCAATGGCAGGGGGTTGGAACTGGAGGAGCTTTCCAACCCAAACCGGTCTGTGACTGGTTTTCTCCTCTGAAACAAGGGCTCATCTCCTGCAGCTTCTGTGAGAAAACAAGGGAGTAGAAAAAGAAAATAAGCATTTATGACAAACCTATAATCAGATGTCCCCCTCATCCCCAAACACTGGGCCAGTGCTGAGGGGTTTCCTTTCTTTTGTTTATTCATTTGTTTGTCGGGGGAAAAAAACCCCCTGATCATCGTGGCAGACTCTGAACCAACCAGCTTTTTCCCCCCTGACTTTTGGTTTGTGGTTGTTTGTGATTCAACTACAGCCCTAAACAAGCAGTGAGTGCTCTGCAAATTCCTCATCCTGAGGGGGGACATCCAGGAGTTTCTCCTTCCTGGTCACTGGAAGGAGGGACCCGGCTGTTGTCAGAAGGAAGAATTAACTCTTTGCTTCCAAGACAGGTGGTGAGATGTTCTCTACTGTGTCTTGGGGTGATCCCAGATCTCTCTGCTAGAGATCTGTTGATCTCTTGGCAGATCCCTCCCCAAAAGCCCTCATGTCCTGCTCCCACTGGCCACCAACACCAAGGTTACTCCAGAAGCCTCTGGGTTCTGTAGACTCCAGAAGGTCTATCCCAACTTTTTCTAAGGTCTCCTCTCCCACTTTCTTCCCAGACCTGGAAAAACACCTCAGTCATGTCTGCTCTGAGGGATTCCTGATCTGGATTTGGTTTTTCTTCTCCTTGAAGGGACGTGGGGAGGAAGCCCAGCAGTGGGACAGCAGCAGAGTGTCCCCCCTCCGGGCTCTGTGGCTGTGACACTGTGGCCGTGCTGTCCCCTCCACAAAGGTTTTTACAGCAGAACTGTTATTTTGCTTATCCCTTTTTTTTTCATCTCTTCCAGGGGCTTGTTGGCTTCAGGCAGTCTGTGCAGGGGAAGGTGCTGCTGTGACCATGATGTCCCTGGGTGTCAGCAAAGGTAATTCCCTCCCTCTTGTGGTGATTCCTTTGTTTCCTCAGCTCAGCTGTACCTGCTGGAATGTCTCTGCTCAGCTCCCTCAGTGCAGTGTGTCCAAGGGCAGAGGGCACCACTTCCCTGGCAGGAATGACCAGGAATGACACGGAGGGGCTGGAGCGTGTCCAGGGAAGGGAACGGAGCTGGGGAAGGGGCTGGAGCAGCAGGAGCAGCTGAGGGAGCTGGGGGGGCTCAGCCTGGAGAAAAGGAGGCTCAGGGGGGACCTTCTGCCTCTGCAACTCCCTGACAGGAGGGGGGAGCTGGGGGGGGTCGGGCTCTGCTCCCAGGAAACAAGGGGCAGGAGGAGAGGGAACGGCCTTGAGTTGCACCAGCAGAGATTTAGGTTGGATGTCAGGGAAAATTTCTTCATGGACAGGGTTGTCCAACCCTGGCCCAGCTGCCCAAGGCAGGGGAGGAGTCCCCATCCCTTGGAAACATTCAAAAAACACGTGGCTGTGGCCCTTGAGGACGTGGTTCAGTGGTGACCGTGGTGGTGCTGGTTTGGGGGTTGGACTTGGGGATCTAAAAGGTCTTTTCCCACCTTAACCACCCTGTGATTCTGTGATTCCTTGTCTGGGACCTGCTCCAGCCTGAAGCTCCAAATTCCATGGTGATGACAATACAGAGAGCTGGAGGGCTTGGAGCCTGGCTGAAGGCTTTGAGATGAGCAGATCACTAATAAATTCCCACATTACCCTCTTTTCAAGACCCTCCTCAAAATTCTCTGTCTCTGCAACCCCCACTGAAAGTACAGCCACAATTAGATGGGATGATGCTTCCAAATCCATAGGGAAGCCGAACCAGTGCTATGGAGCTGATGGAAATGCCCCATTTCCATTAGGAAACAGCTTTAATTTTCAATTTCAGTGCTTCCCTTTCCAGGTGCTCCCCATGGAAGGTGTCCCTAAAGTGCATCCTGACAGGGCTGTGGCCCTGTATAACTGTACCTTTTACCTTCTCCTGCTAATTCCACGTGGGGAAGGACACCCTCCTCACCCTCAGAGCTGTGTTTTCCTTAGAGATGATCCAATGGGACCATTTTTTTTTTTAGCAAAATAAAAATCCTACTCCTAACAAACAATGTCTCCTCGAAGCACAGGAGCCTGTGTCAGAGATAAATCAATTTACTGCCCGGCAGCTCCTCGGGGATGAGGTTTTTCTGGGCAGCCTTCAGCTCATCCTGAGCACAGTGACTGAGCTGCCCTTCTTTCCTGATGGATACATGGAATTATTTCGTGTTTCCACAGGCTCAGGGAGCCCAGGCAGCTCCCTTGGATTGATGATAAGCTGCAGGAACTCACTGGTGTCCAAACCCCTGAGCTGGTTTGGGTCCAGTGTGAGGAGCAGAGCAGGCTCCACGTTTTCAGCCTTTATCAGGCATTTCCAGACTGGAAAAAAGATGGGAAATAGTCAGAAATACATGGAAAAGGAGATTTCCTTATCTGGTCCTCCATGGGAAAACAGCTAAAAATGCCCCCAAAAATGCCCCTGTTTATCTCTCTCTCTCTAATATCCAGCTGTAATCACTTTGATCCAGCAGGATTTTGGCACTCTGGGATGACCAAAGCCCTTCCCATCAATCACCTGCACATTTCCTTCCCTTGGGAGAGACTTTTCCTGTCTGCTCCCAATATTTTTGGCTTTAATACTCCTCCCCATGAACCTGTGCTTTTTTCACCCCATCTATTTCCCACTGGGAGGACTTGGCAGCTCCCAATCCATAAACCTTCTGTTTTCCCACGTTTTGATTTTATGTTTAATTGCATTGCTGACCTTTCCAACCAGAGAGTGTAGTTGTGGTTGGTTGCTTGGACAGAGAGAAGGAGGAGGAGGAGGAAGAGGATGGAGATGAAAGAGAGCCCACCCAGGAGAGGACATTCCCAGATTTAGGGAGACTCGGGTGGACAATATGCTTTTGAAAGGGAGCTTGGTGATGGAAGTGTGGGAATGAGGAGCCAAAGGACGTGTCTCCTCCAGCTGGGACAGGCCACCAGGGCAAGCTGAGACCACTGAGGTGTGAAAACACCCTGCAGAGGAGGAGATGCATCAGGATAAGTTTATCCTGAGGACTGGATGACCTCGTGTCTCCATGTTTCGTTGGAAGTGGGAAAAGACTCGCCCGGTGTTGGGATCTCTGGCAGAGAGGAGAGAGCCCCGCGCTCCTGCTCCTCCACCCCCTCTCACCTGCTGCTCTGGGAGGCCTTGGCCTTTCTGATCCCTCTCTCCTCCCTCCCCTTGGCTCTCCAGGAGGGATCATCCCCCCCACGGATGAGGACCGGCGCAGGATCATTAAGCAGATGAAGGTTCGCACCACCCTGAGAGGAGACAAGAGCTGGATCCACCACCACAACTCGGACTCTGAGGATGAGAAGAAGAGCAGCCCCCTGTAAGTGTGCCCATGAGGATGCTCCTCTTTTTCTTGCCTTTCCATGAGGATGTTCCCTTTTCCCTTCCCTTCTCCTCCCACTCCTGTGAGCAGACCCACAGAACGCCCTGAGTTGGAAGGGACCCACAAGGACCATCCAATCCAACTCTTAGCCCTGCACAACCCCAACAATCCCACCTTGTCCAAGCACTCCTGGAGCTCTGGGTTCTCCAAACCCTCTGTTCTCCAACTGCAGAGGAAGCAGACGTGGTGCTGACGTGTTTTGGGGTCCCTGAGGTGCCAGGCAGTGGCAGGGCCAGAAGGAAGTGCTGCTTCTGCTTATTATGGATAAATGCAGGCTGGGGCTCTGGGAAATTAGGAAGAAATTCTTTACAGAGAGGGTTATCAGGCATTGGAACAGCCTACCCAGAGAGGTGGTGGATTCACCATCCCTGGAGGTTTTTAAAAAGAGATTGGACGTGGCCCTTAGTGCCATGATACAGTAATTGGAGTTGCATCAGGGGTTGGACTTGATGATTTTGGAGGTCTTTTCCAACCCAATCTATTCTATGATTCTATGATTCTAAATCCCCTTTCCTGGGAACTGGGAATCCAGCAGCACAGGCACGTTGGAAGTCGCAGGAGAACTCTAAATTTTTTTGAAGTGCTTTAGCATCTCCAGAGTGACAAACACAGGGCAGACCTGGCTGGGAGGGAATTCAGCTCCCACAGTGCCAGGGAACACCAGCTGCACCAGCTTCGCTGGAATTAGAACCCAAACCAAGCCCAAATCCATCTTTCCTTCCAGCTCTCTCCAAAAACATCACTGCCATGTTCAGCCAGACCCTCAATTCATGATGTTCTCTCCTCTCTCAGGTCTGGCCGGGCCGGTGGGGGATCCCCAGCCCCCAAACCTGCTGCTCCCCAGAATGACAGGTAATTTTGGGGGCCCACCTTGGTTTGGGGATCCATCCTGTTCCTTCCCCTCTCACAGGGTGGGTGCTTCCAGTGGTTCTTCCCCTCCTCAAACCTGCTCCCTGCTGGGATTGTGCTGGAAAGCAGAGTCCTTGAGGAGCCCCTGCCTTGTGCTGGGGGCTTCATTTGGAGGCAGCAGACACTGCCAGGGGGGCTGATTTTAATGGGGGAACTCGAAAATTCACTGCTCTTCTAAGAACATCTTCTACAGAGGTTGTGTAATGCCTTGGAAACTGTCCCCATGGAGAGGGCAAAGGTGGGAGGGAGGGAGGGAGAGAGGGATGGAGGCAAGGAGGAAGGATGGATGGAGGGATGGATGGAAGGGAAGGAAGGATGGAGAGAGGGAGGGAGGGATGGATGGATAAGGGATGGAGGGATGGGTGGATGGAAGGAAGGATGGATGGAGGGAAGGAGGAAGGATGGATGGAGGGATGGATGGAAGGAAGGAAGGATGGAGGAATATATGTATGTATGGAGGGAGGAATGGATGGATGAGAGATGGAGGGATGGAAGGAAGGATGGAGAGAGGGAGGGATGGAGGGAGGGAGGAAAGGAAGGATGGATGTAGGAAAGGAAGGACAGAGGGAGGGATGGATGGATGGAGGGAAGGAAGAAAGGAAGGATGGATGGATGGAGGGAAGGAAGGATGGATGGATGGAGAGAAGGAAGGATGGATGGATGGAGAGAAGGAAGGATGGAGGGAAGGAAGGAAGGATGGATGCTTTCCAACCCACAGTCCCACAAAACCTGCGTTGCAGCTCAGCCTCCTGTGTGCT
The DNA here is from genome assembly GCF_003945725.1 of Corapipo altera. Lineage (NCBI taxonomy): Eukaryota > Metazoa > Chordata > Aves > Passeriformes > Pipridae > Corapipo > Corapipo altera. The sequence continues at coordinate 1,135,768 of NW_020884945.1, read as the reverse complement.
CTAAGCCTGGGGGCTCCTCAGAGCAGGAGAAGCCCTGGGTGGGACTGAATTCCCCTCAGAGCTGGAGCACAAGGGCTCTCCAGGAACCCAGGGGCTGGGAGGAGGACTGTCCTGGGATATCAAACTGTTGGGAAGGGCCTAGTGCTGTGTGAGAGCTCAGTGCCACTGCTGGGCCAGCACTGCCCTCTCCCAGGAGCAGTTTCCTGCTTCCTCTCCCTTTTCCTGTGCCAGCTCTTGCCACTTCTTGTAGCACTTAGACAGGATACCCCCAGAGGAGCTCCCTTCCCAGGAATGGACCCTCAGAGGCGTTCACATAAAGTTGTTTTCCAGTGATAAACCAACCAGGAGCTCGATTACACCCAACTTCTCCCCTCTGTGCCCTCATCCTGACGTTAATTTTGAGCCAGAAAACCCTGCCAGCGTGGCTAATTGGAATTGGAAAATTCTAAAACTCGCTTTTCTTATTAAAAAAAAAATCTTTTCTAGTGCTTGTCCTGATGACTATTCATTTCTAAAGAACCCTCCCCAGGCTGATCCAGGTGCAGCAGCTCTAGGACCCCTCCAGGCCTGCTCAGCTGGATTTTTGGTGTGACATCCACGTGGACATTCCCTTTTAATCCTGGTGCTGCTGCTGTTGTTTTAACCTGTGTTTCTTGACTCACTGATGTCTGTTCTTTGCACAGGTCACCTTCCTCCAAGCCCCAGTCCGGTTACCTCATCAGGTTGGTATGGAATGGGATAAATTTGGGCTGCAGGGGAAGGAAAGGAAGGACAACAAGTGTGAAAAACAGTCCTCTCTGGTGGGTTCTGTTGGTTGGGAACACAGGGCTCAGGGAGGGCCCTGCTGAAGAGACAGTCCTGTTGTTTAACAGGTAGTTTGGTCTTGGTCCCAAACATTTTCCAGCCAAAAATTGAAGCTGTCCCTTCCCTCCCCAGGGGGGTGTTCACCAGGACCATCGACAAGACCTCGGCCGTGCCAGATTCCTCCTCTCCCAACCAAGCACAGAAAAAGTACGTGTGCGTCCTTTTCTCCAGGAAGAGGAGATTTTAAACATTTGGAACACGTTTCTGGTCACCCTCTCGCTTTGTCCAGTGGTTGGGGGCTCCCAGAACTCCCCTAAATCCCTATGGAATGCTGGGGTCAAACTCCATGTGTTCCTCGCCGGAGCTCGGGGTGGCTGCGAAAGGACCTGTGGGTTTGGGTTTAGTTTGGCAAAGGGTTTGGAGTGAGGAACAAAGCCCCAGGAATCCTTGCAAAGCTGGAACGCTTGAGGTCGGTGTTTTTAATGGGGTTTGTTTGTTGGGGGTTATTTTGAAACCTGTTTTGTGCAAGGCACTGACTTTGGATCCTGAGGAGTCAGATCTGAGTGTGGCTCTGATCCAAGCCCAGAGGAGCTGTGGCTGCCCCACCCCTGCAAGTGTCCAGGTTGGACGGGGCTTGGAGCAACCTGGGAGAGTGGAAGGTGTCCCTGCCCACGGCAGGGAGTGGAACTGGAAGATCTTTAAGGTCCTTCCAACCCAAACCATCCCATGGTTCTGTGATTTTAGAAGTCCTTTGTTTCATCTCAAGCCAAATCTTTTGTAACCTCATTTTCCCCCCCTGTTTTGATTCATCTGGGGACAAGGATGATGCCACAAGGTCCTGGGGTGGAATTCCCCCATCCCACAGCAGGATATGCCCACACCAGCTCCAACAGCTCACAGTATCCCTGGAGAAGCAAAGCAGACCTCAAATCCCAGTCCTAAACCCCAAAAAGAAAGCAAATGCTGCTCTTCAATTCAACAGCATTTAGTGAGGGTGGATATTTGGGCTGACCCTGTTTTCCTCCACCCTGTGGAGCTCCCCTGGGGAAGGATCACATTAACAGGTGTGATTTGTGCCTCCTGCAGCAATTCCATGAAGGGACAGAGCCCGGGCCGGTCCCCCTCTGGATACAGGATGACCACTGAGGACTACAAGAAACTGTGAGTGTGCAGAGGGAGCAACTCCCTGTCCCTGCTCAGTGCCAAGGCCACCTGCACAGGGATGCCCAGGAAGCTTCCAGAGCTCCCACTGGAAAGAAGTGGCTCCCAGAGCCTCCGTGGCCATCAAGTGTTCCTTGAACTGGCCTTTGCATGGAGGGAGTTTTATCCCAAGGCCCAGGCTGGAGGATGCAGCCTGGGAACTTGGTTTGGAGCATTGCTGGACTTCCTGAAAGCTGGAGAAAGGAGGAGCCTTGTGGCAGGGCAGCACTGCTGGAATGTGGCTCTGCTCTGGAATGGGGCTGGAGGAAGGAAACAAAACCCTACAGGGACAAGTGCACCCCAATGCACATGGAAAATACAAGTGTTTTCCAGGATCTGAACCATTTCCACATGTCCATGAATTCAGCTGTGTTTGGCTTGTGCCCCTTACCCTGGCTCTCCCCTTCCCTCTCTGTTGCAGAGCTCCTTACAACATCAGGCAAAAATCCGTGGATGGGGATGAGGAGGACGTGCCTTTTTCTCCGGATGAACACAAGAAGAGGTGAGTCCTGGAGGTCCCTCCGTGTTCCTGCAGGGACAAGGACAAGTGGCATCTCTCCAGCTGGGCTGTTCATTCCTGGGAATGACATGGATGAGCCATTAGGGCTGGTTTTGCAATAAAATAGTAGTAATAATAATAATAATAATAATAATAATAATCATAATCAGATATTTCTGCTCAGAGCCCAGCTCTGCCCACGGGCCACTGCCCTCCCAACAAAATGTAATTAAAAGCCTGACATGATCCATCCTGACAGCACAGCCCAATTAACTGGGCAGCTGGGAGGGGCTGTGGAATCCATGGGCTGCCTCGTGTCCCAGTGGGAAGATAGAGATGTACAGACAGCCTGGCAGGAGGGGAGGAGCCCAACTCCCTCCCCCGGGGTCGGGATCACTCAGGGATGGAATCCAAGGCCACATCCTGGCAGGTCTGTCACGCTCATCTCAGGAGCAGAATCATGGAATCAGCCCAGATTTGTTTGGGTTGGAAGGACCTTAAAGCCCATCCAGTCCCACCCCTGCCATGGGCAGGGACACCTCCCACTGGACCAGGTTGCTCCAAACCCTGTCCAACCTGGCCTTGGACACTTCCAGGGATGGGGCAGCAGACAAGAACAGGTCTGATTTCTCTTCTTGCTTCCAGCTGAGCCTCTGAAGCCCCTTTTCCTCGGACACAAGCCTTGTTCAGATGAAAACTGGGTAATTTACCCCCTGGGGTCAAACCATTAGAAACCCTTTCAGGGATTTGCTCTCTCCCTTGGTGCTCACGGTGCTCCTGCCGTTGGGGTGAACACAGAGCGTGTCCTGTCTCCCATTTTTCTGTCCCATGGTATCCAATATTGCAAAAACCCAGGTCTGGGAAAAGAATGGAAAACTCTCTCTGCCCTCCTGCAAGAGGAAGTGTTTGGTTTTCCCCCCTGGTGCCTTCCATCCACGTGGAAGTGCTGTGGTCCAGCAGGAATGATACTGAAGGAGAAGTTAAGACACTGTCACTGCTCTGAGCTCTGGCTCAATGGAGACTGGAGATTTTAGGGTAATTTCTTCACAGAAAGAGGGGTCGGTGGTGGATTCCCCATCCCTGGAAGTGTTCAAGAAACCCATGGATGTGGCACTTGAGGAGGTGATTTAGAGGTGACCGTGGTGCTGGTTGATGGTCGGAAGGTCTTTTCCGACCTTGACGATTCTCTGATTTCTGCTCCCCAGGGTGTGGGAGCTCTGTCAGGGTCAGCACCAGCCTCCTCTGGGTTATTCCTGGAATCTCCAGCTCAGCCAGGGTGAGGATGAGCAGGATGTGACCCTGTCTCTCCCTCCTTACAGGGCTGAGGCTGCCAACAGTGTCCTGCGGCGCTCGGCCGGCCGGGAACGCGCCTACGTCCTGTCGGCGGCCAAGAAGAGCAACGGGTGAGTCTCCAATGTCCAGGGTGGGGCAGGAGCTGGGAAGGGGCTGTTTGAGGTGTCTCACAGGAATGGTGGCTGGTCCCAAGGCTCTGAAGGTGAAGGGAACTGTGGTAATGGTAAAGGTGCAGCTGGCAAGGATGTGCCACGGAGATGCTTCAAGGGCTGGAGCCCCTCTGCTCTGGAGCCAGGCTGGGAGAGCTGGGGGGGTTCACCTGGAGAAGAGAAGGATCCAGGGAGACCTGAGAGCCCCTTCCAGTGCCTTTAGGGGGCTCCAGGAGAGCTGGAGAGGGACTTGGGACAAGACCTGGAGGGACAGCACAAGGGGAAATGGCTTCCCATTGCCAGAGGGTTAGATGGGATATTGGGAAGGAATTGCTGGCTGTGAGGGTGGTGAGGCCCTGGAACAGGTTGCCCAGAGAAGCTGTGGCTGCCCCTGGATCCCTGGAAGTGTCCAAGGCCAGATTGGAGGGGGCTTGGAGCAACCTGGGCTAGTGGAAGGTGTCCCTGCCCATGGCAGGGGGTGGATGAGCTGGATGAGCTTTAAGATCCTTCCAACCCAAACCATTCCATGATCCTATGATATCTACAGCTTTCTGCAGAACTGGGGAAATCCTCCAAGTCTTCCTCCCTGAGAGGGATGAAACTTCAGGAAAAGAAAAACCTCGAGAACTCTGCAATAGAAAGTCCAATTTTCAGCCTCAGCTCTTAAAGTGCTCTCTCCAATCTCGTTGAGGGCACGAGAAAAATCAGAACAAACCTAAACTGCCTCCAGCATGGAGCAGCTCTTTGTGACAGTTTGTGTTTGGACAAGAGCTGCATTTACAAGACCCTTATCTTAGTTGCAGCTTCAAAATAGTTCTGTGGGGAAAAAAGAAGCCCCCTGTGTGGGTTCACAGGAGGGGAGAACCTCACAGGAGCGTGAGGGATGTGTGGGAGCTCTGGGTGCCCAAGGCTTTACTGTCCATCTCTTCCCTGGGAGGGGAAAAAAAAGCAGATTTTCAAGGTCTCTGCTCTCCCAGGAGCTGTGGTGGGGTGGGTTTTTTGTGGTGTTTTTGCAGGCTGCTTTCACTAGAAATGCTTTTCCTCTTGACATAACTCTGGGTGACACAACGAGGCACCGGGAGGGAGGTGCAGCAGGAGCAGGGAGGGGATGTGCCAGCGGCACTCAACGGTGCCCAGGGTGGGAGAAGTGCTTGGATAGGATGTGTAAGGACATGGAAAGCGCTTGGACAGGATCTATAAGGACTTTGAGGGTGTTTTTTTTTCCCTGGCTGCTGGTTCCTCTGGAGCACTGGGCAGCGTGTGCTGTGGGAAGAGCCAGGTCTGCGTGCTGGGAGAACAACAATTAAAAAAATTGTATCAATTTGCAATTAAAAAGGCCCTTTGGGGAAGCTTCTTTCCTTCCCAGCTGCTTTTTCTACTTGTGTATTTGTATTTGTATTATTTGATTTGGAATTTGTCCCCCCTGGGCACTGCAAGCTCTGCCCAAAGGGGGTGACAGGGCCCTGCAGCCCCTGGGGCAGTGCTGGGTCAGGGATTTTGGGGGCTCTGCCCCTGCCCAAGGTGTGTTTTTCCTTCCAAACTTCTAACTGTTGCCTCAATCCTTCCTTCACAGCAGCCCAACACAGGAATTCCCACCCTTGTTTGCCAAGAGGTAGGTCGTGGACCCTCGGGAAGCGCTGCTGGAGTGGGTTCTGTGGATATTCCAGGTTGCTGTTAAATGCTGGGATAGCAGATCCCGGGTGTTTCAAAGCAGAGGAAGGACAATTCCCTTAAAAAGGATGCTTGGGGTGGGATCACACTGGGATTCTCTTGAGATAAACAGTGGGAAAACAACACTGATGGTGCTTTGGGTTATGGACAACGTGAGACGTGGAGAGACTTTGTGCTTCCAGGGAATCTGACTCTGGCCAGCCGGGGAATGCTCTTCAGGCATTCCACTTCCAAAGCTGTCAGTGGGGTAGGGAAATGTCTCTCTCTGGAATTCAAGCACTCAGATGATGCTGGTTGTAAAATTGTCTCTGACCTGGCTCTGTTCAGCTCCGGAGGAGGAGCAGGAACAACCTGCCCCTGGGGGAAACAGGGCAGACACAGCTCCAGGGAAAACAGGACCACACCTCCTGGGTTAGCTGGGGAAAATAGGAAGCAGCGTGGCATTTGTCTCTCTTTTTCCCCTTGGAAAGAATTGAGATAGAAGAGGAGGAGGGGCAGCAGAGGAGGAGTCCAACCGTGCCGGGTTCCCGCCGGTTTGCGCCGGATGACAGCAGGTATTTGCTCGGCCTGGAGCAGGGTGGCACTGGGATGCCAGGGCACTGGGATGCCAGGGCTCGCTGGTTTGGGGATAAGTGCATTTCTCTGCAAGGCAGCAGCTCCCTGAGCACAACCAGAGATGGAAGGTTTGCAAAGGAGGCTTCCCGGAGAAGCTGTGGCTGCTCCATCCCTGGAAGTGTCCAAGGCCAGGCTGGACGGGGCTTGGAGCAACCTGGGCTGGTGGAAGGTATCCCTGCCCGTGGCAGGGGGTGGCACGAGGTGTTTAAGGTCTCCATCAACCCAAAGCATCCTGTCATTCCATGATTCTGAAATCCTGATTGTCCTTTCCTAAGGAAAGAATCCAAAGTGAACGATGACCTCAGCTCTCCTGGGGAAACAAAGGGGCAGCCAAAGGGACAGGGCAGTGTCACCAAGTACCAAGTGCCAGCCCTGGGCGTGGCAAACAGCCTTGAATGCCACCTTTAACATTTCACTGCAACATTAAGGCCTCTCAGGGAGCTGAAGAGGCAGAAGCTGGCCCTGAGCCCCTCCTGATCTCCCTCCACAGCCCCCTCAGTCCTGTCTCCACCAGGAATGAGCCTTGGTGGCCCTTGAGGGAAGACAATCCCAGGAGGAGTCAGAGCAACCCTCGCCCAGCCCTGAGACAGCAAAAGTTTTCTCTTCCTGCCCAGCTTGGCTGTGTGAACTGCCCCCCTCACCCCCATCCCAAATACTCCATATCCTGGTATTCCCATCCCCGAGCCAGCTCTGCTTTCCTAGGCCTGAGATTTGGTTATTCTGCTGTGATGGGTGCGAGCAGAGGGGGGTGGGAGGTTCATTGTCTTCAAACTGATTTTGAGGGCAGGTGTCGGCCCCAGTCCCTCTCCCAGGGACAACAGACAACCTGGAATGTTCCTGCCATGGAATGACAGACCTCCTCAGCCCACACTGGGCAGGAGCAGCTGGCACAGGGTGTGGGGCTGAGGGAGATGCAGGAAAGTTTAGCTGAACCAGGAATATTTGCCCTGGGAGGGAGAATCCTCCTCTGTTTTCAGGCAGAGCCGTTTCATTTGGGATTCAGCTCCATGTCCCTGCTCTGAGGGGTGGCTGGACGCCAGGCAGGGCATTATGAGCTTCTCTGCCACTCTGGGCCTTCGTGGGCCCAGCAGGGAGCCCAATAAATGGGGCCTTTCAGCCCCAGCTGCTTTATTCTCGGGATGAAGGAGCTGCCTCGGGAATTCCGGCGCTGATTTCGTGCCCTTGTGGGGCAGGTTTGAGGCAGGGCTGGGGAGCAGTTTCCCTCCTTCCCTCACATCACTCGATTTTGGGGAATTCTGAGCTTTCAGCTGTGCATTTTGGGGGAGTTTGTTGCACAAATGCACGGGCTGGGCATAGGAAGAGCTGCAGCTTTTGGTAAAGGGGAAAAAATCAATTTGTAAAACGGGGTCCTTGAGCAGAAAGGCAGGTGTGAGTCCCAGCAGTGCCACGGGGCACAGGGACACCCAGGGAGAGACAAGAGCTGTGGGGCAGAAAGCAGGACCCCCACAGGAAAAAAGCTCCTAAAAATCCCTTGTCTCTAATGCTTTGTCGTTTGGGTTTTTTGTCAGTGCTGATAGGCCAAGGAAAACCACCCCTGGATCTTCCTGGGATGAGCCAAAGGCAGCAGCAGCCTCTCCCTCCAGGTAAGTGCAGCACAGCCAGGATATCTGGGATAATTCTGGGGGCTGTAGGTCGGAGAGTCCCCCTCAGGGAGGGGAAATGACCCAAATCTGTCGGCCTTGAACATAGAAGACCTTTTCCTAGCTGCAGAGAGCTGTTTTGAAAAGGTTTTATGTCTAAAATCCGTGTCATGTCCTCCAAGGATTTCGCAACATCCTGAGAGAAAACCTCAGGATGTGAAAGGAAAAACCCCAAACACAGAATCATGGAATGGTTTGGGTTGGAATGGACCTTAAAGCTCATCTTGTTCCACCTTCCACTACCCCAGGTTGCTCCAAGCCCCATCCAGCTCAACTCTTTCTTGCCAAAACAGGTGTAGGGGAATAATTTTCAGTTGTTTTCCTTTTTTTTTTTTTGGCTGAATCCATGAATAGGGTATAAAAAGTGGTGAAATGGTTTTCACTGCAAACATGGTGAAGTGTTTTTTGCTACTTCCCTGCTTCTGGTGTGTTTGTTGGGGTGTCACTGCAGGAGGTGGATATTCCTGGCAAACAGCAGTGGTTTGGTTTCAATTTAAAGGTTTTAATAAGATAACTCTGTAAATGAGTGGGTTGAAAACAGTGAGGATTCATTTCCACTTTCTCCATTCCCAAAAGGGACTCTTCAAGCAGGACAGTTTTGGGCAGCTGCAGAGGGAGCTGGTTGGGTGAGGAGTGACAGCCTCGTTCTTTCCCTTCTCTTGCAGCCCCACGACAGACAGCAGGAGCCAAACATCCCCATCCCTGAGGGAAACTTCAGGGAGAAGCTCCACTTCTGCTGGAATCAGGTGGGTCTCTTGGCCCCTCAGGCTCCCCAGGAAAGGGACGTTTGGCTCTGCTTGGGGAGGGGTTTTCCTGGAGACACATCCAGGACACAGCAAGAACTCAGCAGAGGGAACTGAGGAGAGGAGCACTTCCCAAAAGCATCAGCAATCCTGGAGGAAACATTCCCAGATGGACCTCCCACAGCTTGGACATCACCTGGTTCTCTGTGCTGAGGAAATGAGCCCAAACCTGCAGCTCTTTGAACCTGCTCTTGTTTGACCCCAATCCCTGCCCTGTTGGCAGCACAATCCCAACAAACACCCCCCTGTGCCCCAGGCTGCCCCTCAGCCCCCTCCCTCACGCTTCCTGCTGTTCTCCCTGCAGGAATGGTGAGGACAGCCAGGCCCTGAATGGGAAATCCTCCTGGGAGGCTGTGACACAGCGTGGGGACAGGTAAGGAGTGGGGAGGGGCTGCTCTGTTCTGCTCAACACAAGCTCTTTGCTCAGGAACAGCATCCACCTGCTCCCGGTGCCCCCCGGACAGGATCCCTCCAGCCTGGGCTGCATTCCAAGAGCATCATCCGCTGGCTGAGCTGCAGCTTGTCGGTGTTCTCCACCCTTCCTTCCCCTCCCTGCAGGATCCTGCTCTCTGCCTCAGTCCCTAAACACTCTTGTTCATGCATTTCATTTTATTTTCCTGCTCCAGTTGCCATTCCCTGGGGAGCTTTTTCACCTGCAAGGGATGTGTTGACCCTCAGTGGCCAGTGGCTCCTGCTGCTGTGGGTTCTGGGCCTCTGTGGGAAATCTGGAGGGGGTGGGGAAGTGTGGAAAGCTCTGTTGTGTGGAGGAAAACCTGAGGAACATGGAACTGATTGGGAATTTAAAGGCTAACGGAGGTTCCCAAAGGACAGGTGACACAGGGAATTCAAAGCTGAGGGCAGGGAAGGTTCTGGCCCTCCTGAGAGAGAGGGATCTGCCTCTCCTTGGTCCTGTGGAATGCACACGGGAGAATTCCAGAAAGGCTCTTGATTGTTGACTCCCTATCCCTGGAAGTGTCCAAGGGCCAGGTTGGACAAGGCTTGGAGCAACCTGGGCTAGTGGAAGGTGTCTCTGCCCATGGCAGGTGTGGAACAGGATGGGCTTTAAGGTCCCAATCCAGTCTGGGATTCTGTGGTCTCTAAAATATCCCCCACATTGGCAGGGCTCCCTTTGTTCCCAGGGTGAGCCCTCTGGATTTGGGGCTGGTCTGGACTGGAACAGGCAGAGCTGCCCCCGTGGCCTCCCCTGTTGTGCTTCCAGAGCTGTGGGAGGCTGGGGGTCACCAGAGGACTTTGTGGGGCACACACAGTTCATTGCTGCTCGCTCTGCACCCCCAGCAGTGACAGTCAGGCTGGAAATGTCCCCAGAGTGCCATCCCAGGCTGGAGCAAAGTCTGGAGTGCTCGAGGAAAGGTAGAGGCTGGGCTGTGGTGGACACTGAGCTGAGAGCCACGGCCGTGTCCCCGCGTGTCCCTGCAGGAGCAGCCGGAATACAAGGCCCCCTTTGTGCCTGCCTGGGGTCACTGGGGGCACAGAGCTGCTCCTGGTTGGAAGCCAGGCTCCCAGGGGAATTCGGGGATGCCTCAGGACTGAAACCACCTCAAACTGCCGAGGGAGGAACCGGCAGGGAAGGGAGGACATGGAGACACAGCATGACGGGGCTGGAGAGGGAAAGGTGGGAGTAGGGTCAGGCTGGGGGAGCCCTGGAGAAGAGAAGGCTCCAGGGAGAGCTGAGAGCCCCTTGCAGGGCATAAAGGGGCTCCAGGAGAGCTGGAGAGGGACTGGGGACAAGGGATGGAGGGACAGAACACAGGGAATGGCTTCCCACTGCCAGAGGGTTAGATGGGATATTGGGAAGGAATTGTTGGTTGTGAGGATGGGGAGGTACTGGAATGGATTTCCCAGAGAAACTGTGGCTGCCCCATCCCTGGAAGTGTCCAAGGCCAGGTTGGAGGGGGATTGGAGCACCCTGGGCTAGTGGAATGTGTCCCTGCCCATGGCAGGGGGTGGAACTGGATGTGCTTTATGGTCCTTCCAACCCAAACCATTCCATGATCCATAAGATGCAGTCAGGCCCTCTGTGCTCAGGTGGTTGACCCTCCTATCCTGATATATAGATTTAGCCCCATTTTGGGCTCCTCTCAACTAAATATGAGCACACTATTGTGGAATGATCCATCAGAAATGCTGACAGGTCACGTTTTCACCGGAATTTTCCTTTTTCTAGTGACAAAGCTCTGAAGGAAAAGCCTGAAACCTTCCCATGGGATGAGGCCCCCAGAGCCACCGGGGCTTCCACGAATGGAAGGTAAAGTCCTCCCATCTCCTCCTGAGATTCCTTTAGTGGGTGTTGTGCAAATCAGCAACTGCTGCTCTGGAGCTGTCTGGAATCTCTGGATATTTGCTGGTGGAAAAACACATTCAATGTGGGCTTTGCAGAACTGCAGCAGTTTCTCTAAATTTCATTTAAGGGAGGGAGTAAAGAAAACACTGCCCTCTTCAATCAAATTGTGGGATATTTTGTTCCTTTTTACTTTCAATAACACAAAAAAAATCCAGGTTTATTCCCAAATGTAAACCAGTTGTGGAATGGATTTTATTTCTGGTTTTAACAGTACAGAGAGGTTCACACTCAATGTCTCTCTCAGCCTCCAACCTCCACCTTTTTATTTACTTTTGCAACAGTTACCAAATTTGTGCTTCCCATGCATTGAATTCCCCAAAGTTTCTTGCCATTTTCCCTGTGGACAGGGACATCCCTGGGAAGTTTAGGGATTCCCTCCTTTCTTTTAAGAAATGCACGGGAAAATCACTGTACAGCATTCCCCAAAGCTGCTTCCTGAAGTTGTGTCTCTCCTTTGCAGCTTCCCTGAGCACACAGAAGCCAACAATGGGCTTTACCCACCCAAGTAAGTGTCAAATAAATGTAAAATTCACTTTTTGATTTTAGAGTGAGGAGGGTCTTCTCCTGACCCAGCACTGACAAATGTCAGGGCACTAAAGAGGGGTGGGCCTGACCCACCCCCTCAGATTGGACTGAGATCCTCCAGCTGCTTGGGGATGGGTTGGTTGGATTTATGGCTCAGCCCTCCAGGAAATTCCCTGAGCTGAGCAGGAAGAGAAGATGTTACATTGGAGACAGGAAAATCTCCTGTTTGGTGTTTTTGCTTCTTGCTGTGTTCTCCAACTTGCTGAGCTTCCTGTTGGGACCCACCAATCTCCCCCTGTTCCAGGTCCAGCTCTGATTCCAGGGACAGACCTGGGGATGCTGCGGACGAGCTGCTCCATCACTACGAGCCCTCTCCTGCCCTGGATGTTGGAAGGTCTGACCCTGCACCATCAGGGCCTGGGGATGGCACTGGATCTGCTTCCAGAGGGAAGCTGGGGTGGGAATAAATAACTTGTCCGGAGTAGAGTTGGAAGCAGAATCCACATTGGGCAACAAAGCAGCTGGAAATGGGAAATCCCGTGTGGATAAACAGTGGGAACAGAGTCTTTCTGTTCACTGTTACATGACTTCTTCCCAGAGAAGCAGCCTGGGAATTCTGGAAGGATTCCTTCCTGGAAAGGGCTGTCAGGCATTGGAACTGCCCAGGGAGGTGGTGGATCCCCACCCCTGGAGGTGTCCAAGGAAAGACTGACCGTGGCACTCAGTGCTCTGGGCTGGGGGACAAGGTGGGGGTCGGGCACAGGGGGGACTGGATGATCCTGGAGGGCTTTTCCAACCTCAGTCATCCTGGGATTCTGGGAGCAGATTCAGCAGCTTTTAGCACTGATCTCCAAGGTGTCTCCATCCCACAGGATTTTGGAGCATCTCCTCCCCTGACACTGTCGGAGGCAGGACAGAGTTGCTGCTGTTGTCAGCAAACACTGATTTCCCTGGAGCTGCTTTTCTCACTTATTTATCCAAGGACAGGGCTTGGAGCAATCTGGGACAGTGGAAGGTGTCCCTGCCCATGGCAAGGGGGGGGGGGGACTGGATGAGCTTTAAGGTCCTTCCCAACCCCAACCAGTCCCTGATTCCATGTTCCACCAACAACCTCTCTTCTTCTGGATTAGGGAGAGTGAAAATGGGGCTTTCTGAAGGAAAATCAGTTCCCTGAGACAATTCCTTTCTGTTTTCTGGGCTGATAAAACTGCAGTGTTGTGATTCCATACAAACCCCCCTTGAAGCCTCTGGAAAGTTGTCAAGCTGGAAACTCCTTGGTTTTTTGGACAGGTCCAGCTTGCAGCCTGATGTCCCTTTTCCTCCCACTGAGAGAGCCCCTGTGCACAGAGAGGACATGGAATATTCCTTTAAAAGGTAGGAGTGGGGTGAATTTAGTGGGTTTGTGAGGAAGACTGAGGATTAAGGGAAACCTGAATGGGGAGGCACAGAAAGAGGCTCCTTCTCCCAGCTTTTGCCCCGAGGATGGAAGCAACTGAGGTTTAAATCCCTCTCCATCTCCTATGACACGAGCCACAGCCTCCAGACTTTTCCTCCTCTTGGTGGGGTTCAGTCAGTCCCTTTTTATTCCCTGATAATCCAGTGGAATGTTCGGGGATGCTGGAGTGGCAGCAGGGATATATGGAAGCAGCTGGAATATATGGAAATGCAACTGTTGTGATGGAAAGAAGGTCCTGGTGCAGGTTGGCACAAACCCTGCCTGGTGAGCAGAGTATCCTCCAGTGCCAGTTTTTAGGGATGTGATGGGCCTTTCTGGTTGGCAGGTCTGTCCTGGGGTACGAGGAGAGGAGCAGCTCCACCAGTCCTGAGGGCCCAGCACAGCTCCAGCCCCACTGGAACGAGTAAGGACTGGGATGACTGGGGTGTTTGCTCTTCTGGGATGTTGGGAATAGCTCTGGCCTGGTGGCTCCTGTCCTGGGAATTGGTGTCTGCCCACCCACCCCAGCAGGGATTTTCTCCACTGCCTTAATCATGGATCTTTATTTTAGGTTTTCAGGCTCAACCAGCCTCACTGAGAGGGGCCAAGGACCTGCTGGCCATGGTGCCCACCCAGAGCTGCCCAGGGCACAGGAACCCACAGCCCATGAGCCCGGCATGGTCGGGTAAGGAACTGGATAATCCCCCCTGCCTTTTCCTGGAGGATGAGGGTTAATTCCTTGCGTGTCTTCCCCCACATACACACACTCACAAAATCCTCTCCCAGGCTTCTGTTTTTAAAATCTTCTCCCAGGCTCCTCTTTTTCATGGAATCATGGAATTGTTATGGTGGGAAAAAAACCTCTAAAGTCACCAAGTCCAACCATCAACCAGCACCACCACTGTGGTCACCCACCCGTGGCCTCAAGTGCCACATCCACCCATTTTCTGAGCATTCCCAGGGATGGGGACTCCACCACTGCCCTGGGCAACCTGTTCCAGTGCTTTACAACCCTTTCCACGAAGGAGTTTTCCCTGATATCCAACCTAAACCTCCACTTGTGCAACGTGGGGACATTTTTGTGCCTGATTCCAGCGCTGCTTCTGCTGGGTGAACCTTTTGTCAGGGTTTTATAGGAAAACCTGGGAGAAAAGGTCCTCCTTAGCTGGAGCCAGCAAACCCTGTCCAGCTGGACTGCCAGGATTTGCTGCCTAGACCTCAAATTTGGGAGCAGAGCCTGTCTCTAGGGACATGTGCCAACAGAAGCAATAAAATTTGGCATGGGGTGACACCTCTGTGGTAACCCTGGGTCTCGTTCTGAACTTCCCCAGGCAGGGCTGAGTGTCCAAATGGAAGGACTTTGAGGATTTCTTTGCTTTTGTCCATAGTTTCCCCCTAAATTTGAAAGAGTTGAGGCTTTTGGTCAAATTGGGCTTCCTCACAAGTGTCTCAGTGAGCAACATCTTCACCTGGGGGTGTAAAGCAGAGTGTTCCTCTCCCCAGGTCCCAGGACAGCACTGGTGGGAGCAGGGACACGGACAAGGGGATGTCATTCCATGTGCAGAGCGAAGAATTCACGGAAAGAAGGCAAGAGAAAGACTGGGATTTGCTTTTCCTGATGGGAGAACATGGAGGGATTTGCTGCAGGGGGTTCTGGAGGAGGGACTGAAGGTGCTGGGGTTGGGGTTGGGAGTCCCCACGCTGGGAAGAGGGAGCTGAGGACCCAAACAAGGCCATCTCACACCCTGAGCAGACAGAAACAGAACACAGGACTGCTGGATAACCCATAATAGTTGCAACTAAACACCCAGAATTCAGGTGTCAAGTTTGGGAAAGGTAAACAGGGAACTGAAGCCCATCAGGAGCTTTATTTCTCTTTTCTTTCAGCCCTGTTTTTTAACAGGTCTGGATTTTCCCTCTGTCTTGTTTCTCTTTGGAATATCTGAGGATGTGGTTTCATGGTGAACATGGTGGTGGGGCTGAGTTGAGGGTTGGACTTGATGATCTTGGAGGGCTTTTCCAACCTGAACGATTCCATGATTCCATCTGGCACAGTCCTATGAAGGGATATTGTACTTTTCTTGAGGCTGCATCTCCATCCCACAGGAATTCTGGGCACAGTGGTACTTTTGCAGACTCTAAAGGGTCTCCTGTCTTGGCAGGTCCAGCTCTGGACCTGGAGGAAGCAGCATCCCTGCTCCAGAGCCCCCACGTGCCAATGAGTCCGAGCCACGCCGGGACAGGTGGGGAGTCAGGGAACCAGGATAGTGTCTCCCACCCCCGGAGTTCTCCTGCTGCCCTGTCCAAAGGCATCACAAAAGCTCATTTCTTGGCTTAGTGAATTCTCAAACCAACATAAACTGCCAGGGCCACCTTTGCCCCCTCATCCCAGACCTTCAGCACTGCAGGGATTTTCCACAGGAGTTGCTGCAGCTGAACATCAGAAGGATGTGGAGCTACTGGAGAGAGTCCAGAGGAGGCCACGGAGCTGCTCCCAGGGCTGGAGCCCCTCTGCTCTGGAGCCAGGCTGGGAGAGCTGGGGGGGTTCCCCTGGAGAAGAGAAGGCTCCAAGGAGAGCTGAGAGCCCCTTGCAGGGCCTAAAGGGGCTCCAGGAGAGCTGGAGAGGGACTGGGGACAAGGGATGGAGGGTCAGGACACAGGGAATGGCTTCCCACTGCCAGAGGGCAGGAACAGACGGGAAATTGGGAAGGAATTGTTGGTTGTGAGGGTGGGGAGGTGCTGGAATGGATTTCCTAGAGAAGTTGTGGCTGCCCCTGGATCCCTGGAAGTGTCCAAGGCCAGGTTGGAGCAACCTGGGCTAGTGGAAAGTGTCCCTGCCCACAGCAGGGGGTGGAACTGGATGATCTTTGAGGTCCCTTCCAGCACAAACTCTTCTGGGATTTTAGGATTCTATAACCACGGTGTCCCTGCATTTCCTCCCTCAGGGGACAGGCTCAGACACAGGTTCTGGAGCTGATGCAGCTCTTTCCTCCCTCCCCAGGGTCACTCCAGCCCATGAGGATCAAACCATCCCCACCACAGATGGTGCCCAGGACTGGAGGCACAGTGAGCCTGGCCCAGGGGCAGCCAGGTACAGTGGGAATATCCCTTTGCTTCTGCCATCAGTGGCTCCCAAACCATCCTCCTTTCCCCTTCCTGCTCCTTGATACACACCTGGCTGAAGTCCTGGCCCCAGTAAATGTGCCTAATCCAATGATATTCACCAAAGGAATATAGAAAGGAATTGTTGGCTGTGAGGGTGGTGAGGCCCTGGCACAGGTTGCCCAGAGAAGCTGTGGCTGCCCCATCCTTGGAAGTGTCCAAGGCCAGGCTGGAGCAACCTGGGCTAGTGGAAGGTGTCCCTGGTGGAATGAAATGAGCTTTTAAAGTCCCTCCCAACCCAAACTATTTTGGGGTTCTGTGCTTGTCTTAACAAAATCATGTCCCAGGTTCTCCTTCTTGCCTGTAGGAAGAGGCAGGATCCAGCCTTGGCAAACCCTGAGCCCCTGTGTGAGGGGGGCAGAGCACAGGCAGTCATTGGCTTTATGGTCAAATTGACTTTAATTCTTCAGCAGGTCTGACTTCAGCTCCAGAGAGAGTGTTCTCAGTGCCCATGAGAGCCAGCACCCTGTGCCCTTGTACCAGGACCCCCAGCCCTTCTTTGGGACAGCTCCCAGCCACAGGATCCCGGCCTACGTGGACAGCCAAGTGTTCAGCACCAGGAGGTGAGGGTTTGGGGATGGAGGGTTTGGGGGTGGAAGGTTTGGGCATGGAGGGTTTAAGATGCAGAGGCAGGGAAAACTGCTGGTACAGAATGATCTGACAGAAACTCTGCTCCAGGTTGTACCATCGAGGAGTGAGAACAGGATTTTGTTCCCAGAGGGAACAGCAGTATTAAATCCTCATGGATTTGGGCCTGTCACAGGACTGTACACCTGGGACAAAGTACAACATGAGGAACTTTGGGGAAGACGTTCCTACCTCACCAGCAGCAGCTCTAGGCCTTGGAATTAAAATCCTCCTGAGAGCCTTGAGATCCTCCTCAACTCAGCTGGCAGGGTTGGAGACAACATTTCACAGAATCAGGGAATCATGGAATGGTTTGGGCTGGAAACCTTAAAGCCCATCCAGTTCCACCCCCTGCCATGGACAGGGACACCTTCCACTAGCCCAGGTTGCTCCAAACCCCATCCAACCTGGCCTTGGACACTTCCAGGGATGGGGCAGCCACAGCTTCTCTGAGCAACCTGTGCCAGGGCCTCCCCACCCTCCCAACCAGGAATTCCTTCCCAATATCCCACCTAACCCTGCCCTCACATGACCATCAGCCATGGGCTCATTTTCCCTGTGGAAAGAGCCTGAGCTGTGTCCATGGGTTAAAGCCATTCTTCTAAGGATTTCTGGCTTGGGAAAAGGGAAAGTGGGCAGGGCTGGCAGCATGTGGAGGGGGTGCAGTGGGAAGGAAACAATCTTGGATATATCCATTGGATATGTCCCAATGCTCAGGGGTTGGGTTTGGGGGCTACTGTCCTGGCATGGAATGTGGGGTGTGGAGGGAATGCACCATGGAATCGTGGTTGGAAAAGACCTCTGAGATCACCAACAGCCAACCCAGCTCCCCCACCATGGCCACCACCAAGCCATGTCCCCAGGTGCCACATCCACGTGTTTTTGAGCACTTCCAGGGACAGGGACTCCACCAGTGCCCTGGGCAGCTGTGCCAGGGCTGGGCAGTGGCAGAGCCATGGTGGGCACTGCTGAGTGGGGATTCCAGGGACTGGCAGCGGGGTGGGCCAGCTGGGCAGCAGGGCACACACACAGGGGGTACAGTGGGAAGGAAACAATCTTGGATATGTTCGTTGGATATATCCTAATGCTCAGGGATTGGGTTTGGAGGCTGCTCTCCTGGGCATGGAATGTGGGGTGTGGAGGGATTGCACCGTGGAATCATGGAATCTCTGTGGTTGGAAAAGACCTCTGAGATCATCAACAGCCAGCAGCCAGAGCCATGGTGGGCACTGCTGGGTGGGGATTCCAGGCACTACAACGTGCTCAGGGCTTTGTTCTTCCTCGCCAGGCCCACCCTGGATCCCGACGGGAGCAGCCGATCCAACGGTGCCAGGGGGCACGGGGAGTTCACCCCCCCGGCTGGGCGGTGAGTCAGGGGGGCATCCAAACCTTTCAAACCCCAAACCACCCCACTGCTCCCTTTGTTCATCCACTGGGATGTCCCGATTCCCTGAGCGGGCGATGCCTGTGGAGTGTGGGGGAGTTTGGGGCCCAGCAGGGACATTCAGCCAAGATTCCCAGCGCTTGTGAGGATCCCTCACGTGCACAGGATCAGAGCCTGAGACTGCACCACTTCCTTCCCATAGCCATGACTCCCTTCCCAGAGATCCCAGTATGTCCATGGCCCAGAGAAGCCACAGGGTGCCGTTCTACATGGACAGCCTGAACTACAACAGCACCAGGTAAATGGGCAGCTGTGGTGGTTGTGAGGGAAACTTCCATGAAATTTGGGGAAGAGAAGCCAGGAAGCAAAGCCAAGAGCTAAGAGAGAAACAGTTTCCAGGGAGTGGAAACCATTCCAGAGGCACAGACCTACTCTTAAACCATTCCTAGCAAAAGCTGCCCAGCACAGGGCCTGGAATACATCCATCTCTGGTCTCTGGAGGTTTCCCACCATGTGGGATGCCAGAGCAGAGGGGCAGGAGGATGGAGAGCTGGTCCCTGGCCAAGAACTGGCTTTTGCTTTGGGAAAAAAGAGCTCAAAGCGAAGAGAGACTTTGAGAGACAAGATCAGTGTCCCCAGAAAGTCAATGATCAAACGACTGAACTGCTCCCAGAACGGGGCTGTTGGGAGGGCAGGATCTATCCAGTATGGAATACCATTGCCCTGGGCTTCCTGCAGTCCCTCCTGGCAGTGCCAGCCCACCCACGTGTATGGGGCCACAACGGGGCTGAGTGTTGGATCTGGACTGGCCACTATATTGTGGGTGTGAAGAGGAGGCACAGGATCCCTGGATAGCCTTGGAATGGCTCCAGGAAAGAGCAGCCTCCTCCCTGCAAGGCAAACAACCCAGGTCTCATGGCTGAGCCAATGGGCCAGGCTGTTTTCCATAGTTTTGCCACCTTTCCCCTTCTGCAGCTTTTCCAAGGACTGGGCTGGGGACAGTGGTGTTGGCTTTGGCCACCACGGCCCAGCTGCTCCTCTTCTGCTGCACATCCCATGCCAAATCCCTCCAGAGCTGCTCCCATTCAGGCTGCCTGACTCACTTGGAGTCTGTCCTTATTGGAAGATCTTATTGTCCTTATTGATCATCTCTCCCATGGCCCTATAAATGAGACTTTTCCAACCCCCTTCTCCAGGGAAGCAGAAAAGGAGCTGGTTTGGTGCCAGTTAAGGGCTGTGCTATCAACCTGCCCTCCCAGCAGCAGGGGTAGGTCCTTAGGTCCTCTCCTGCCAGCTTGGCTCCTGTGGTGGCTCACAGATTTTCCCTCTCCCACCAGGCTCCTCTCCAGTTCCAGTGAGAGGCTCTCCAGCCCCGGGTTCCACCCTGACTCCAGCACTGCCGGGTAAAGAGCCAAGGGGGCACAGAGCCATCCTGGGAGGGGGGGGCATCCCAGCCTTTGGCACCTGTGGCAGCAGGACCAGGGCAGTGCCTATCCCTGTGCTGGCACTGCTGAGGCATCTCCAGTGCTGGGGCAGTTTTGGGCCCCTCACAAGAAGGACATAGAGAGGGTTGGAGCGTGTGCAGGGAAGGGAACAGAGCTGGGAAGGGGCTGGAGCAGCAGGAGCAGCTGAGGGAGCTGGGGGGGCTCAGCCTGGAGAAAAGGAGGCTCAGGGGGGGACCTTCTGGCTCTGCAACCCCCTGACAGGAGGGGGGAGCCGGGGGGGGTCGGGCTCTGCTCCCAGGGAACAAGGGACAGGAGGAGAGGGAACGACCCCAAGCTGTGCCAGGGGAGGGTTAGGTGGGATATTGGAAAAATTTCATCATGGACAGGGTTGTCCAGCCCTGGCCCAGCTGCCCAGGGCAGGGGTGGAGTCCCCATCCCTTGGAAGTGTTCAGAAAATATGTGGATGTGGCCCCTGGGAACATGGGTTAGTGGTGACCACGGTGGTGCTGCTGGGCTGACGGTTGGACTTGGGGATCTTTTCCAACCTTAACAATCCTAGGATTCTATCTAAAGTTATTCAGTAGGTCAGACCCAGCTCCCCATCAATATTCCACATTAGAATCGGAGATGAGAGTGTTTTAAGGAAGGAATTCTTCCCTGGGAGGGTGGGGAGGTGCTGGAATGGATTTCCCAGAGAAGCTGTGGCTGCCCCATCCCTGGAAGTGTCCAAGGCCAGGTTGGACGGGGCTTGGAGCAACCTGGGCTAGTGAAAGGTGTCCCTGCCCATGGGGTGGAACAAGATGAGCTTTAAGGTCCTTTTAGATGATCTTTAAGGGCCCTTCTAACCCAAACCATTCTGGGATTCATGTTTCTATGACACAGAAAGTGGTTTTTCTCAGTTAAAAAAATACAAAGAAGGGCTCTTCTTTCCTCAGCTGTGCCAGGGCTTAGTTTGCCCGTGTAAGGAGAGAGGATTAATTGTAGCTTTTAGGCAGCAGTGAAAATGCCCCGTGGAGAAAGAGCCTGATGAGTTCGTGTCGTGGTTGCGGGCAGAGCTGGGGGCACAGGGCAGAGCTCAGCCGGGGCACAGCTGCACGCACAGGGGGCATGGAATTCTGAAACCGGGAGCGGGGAGAGGCGGGGATATGAATATGCAAAGGGAGCAAAACCATCCCCAGACAAACCAGCGCTGGCTGAAAACCCTGGGGATATTCCAGAGGCGGAGCAGCGCCGGGAAGCAGCGCTGTGCCAGTCGGGTCTGGTGCCCGCGGGCAGAACCGCGAGCTCTCCCCGCGCTCATTGTGTGAATAATCCTGACACGAGCTGGGAAGGACTTATCCCTGCAAAACCGGCGGATAACTGGATGAAAGGGTTACATTATGCATCCCATTCTTCCTAATTAACTTGATTTGTTTTGGTGGGGTAATTAGAGGGGAGTGTATTAGGTGTTCTTTAGCAACAATGCTCGCTCTCCGGGATTTATCCCAGGACAACAGCATCCCGTCCCGTGTCCCGGCACACGCACACACACACAGACACACACACAGACACAGACACACACACACACGCGTGGTCTCTCATTAGCTCCACTCTTTTCTCATGCAAATGCTTCCGGTTCTGGTTCCTTAGGAGAGGGATCCTCTTTGTGAAGGAGTACGTGAACACCGGCGGCTTTCCAGCCTCCCCGCGCTATGGAAGGTACGAGGAGCGGCCGGGGACACTCGTGTGTCACACACTTGTGTCACACACACGCGTGTGCCCGGCCCAGCACGCGGCTTTGCCAGCTCACACCTCCCACCCGGCTCCAGGGGCCGGAGCACTCGGAGTTCCGCAGTTAATTAGCCCTGTTAATTGGGGAGCAGAGTTTTGCTGGGTGAGGACCCAGTTGTGACAACTCCTCCCTCTGTCCCACCGCTCCCAGGGGGCAGGGAAGCTCCCCTTGGAGCGGGGTGGTCTCTGAGGTGGATGCAAACACCACCCTGCAGGTTTTTAGGCTGCATATTTGGCCACCGCGAGGCTTCACTGGCCACCTGAACACGTAGACAAACGATTGGAGGTGGTGAGCAAAACGTGGAGGTTGGGGGTTCTCGCTCAAAAAAGAGTTATTTTTTGAGTTTAAAAAAGTTAGATTAGGCCGTTTTCAAGCTTAAATCTTCAGTCTTCTGTGTTCTGCTTGAAGGTAACTGAGTGAAGCTGCTCCAGACTGGCAGCAGTGTGGCCCAGAGCAGGGTTTGGCCCGATGGAAATCATCCTTCCAGTGCTGTGGCACCAGTTAACCCCAGTTTGATGCTTCCCCGCTGGCACTGAGCCTCCCTCAGCGCTGTGCTGGCATTCCTGGGGGAGCTGATTACAGCCTGGAAATCTCCAGCCTGTCCTGGAGCTCAGCAAAGCCGCTGTCAGCAGCCCAAGATAAGCCAAATATCCAGGAAAGCCAGGCAGGGAGGGAACACTCAGCTGGGTGAGACTAGGGATGTGCTCCCTGCCTTTTCCTGCAGAACAGGGCAGGGTTTGGGAGTTCAGTGAGCAATGAAAACAGGTCCTATTTCCAGGGGCCAGATGGAAACATCCAGAGGAGTGTTGCTGGTGTTTTGGAGGCAGGATTTCACAGCTTTGCTGGTCCAGCCACCGGTGCAGGATTTTGCCAGTGGAAAATATGCTCCCCCTCCTTGTATCCCTGCTCCCAGCCCACCTAATCCTGCCTTTTCTGACATTTTCATGAGATAACCTGGTTGGTGGATGGTCTGATGGCTGGCAAGGGGTGGGAGCATGGGGTTGGGAATATACTGGAGAAGGGAGAGAGCAGAGGGAGCTTGCACTGCCCAAATTTTTGGCTCTTCTCAGCCCCTTCCTGAGCTCCATTTCCCAACTCCTGGAGTGGGACCCCCAGCACGGGCTGCCTGACCCCCTAACCAGCCCTGGAAAGGCATTTCCCTGATGGAAAGGGCAACACTAAATGATGGAGCAGGGAAAGAAACTGCTTCCTCCTGCTCCCTCCCTCCTCCAGGATGTTCCCAATGTCCCTTAGAGGTGCAGAATTGTAGTTAAAGGTGATTAAAATGTCCTTCCTTGTGTCCTATGCTGACCTGCTGGGAAGGAAACTTGGGGAGCTTCTCCCCAAGGAACAGGTGCTGGGACATTCCAGATCCCTGCATCCATGATTCATGATTGCAGCTGAGATTCTCTTCCTGTATTTTCCCCATCTCCAGTGGCAGCCTTGTGGATCTGACTGATGTGGACAGAACCAGCTACAGCCACCACAGTTACCTGTCCAGTGCTCCCCTGCACAGGTAGGACAGGTCGGGGCTGCCTTGGGGGGCTCAGCAAACCCTGACCCAGAAATGACTGGAAGGGTTTGATTTTTTGAGGATATTGGGGGGGGGGGGGGTGGGTGGAACAGCAGCATGGAGGGATCTTTGGAAAATACAATGACATTGCCTTGAAGTCAGAGAGGCCAGAGGAGGCCAAGAAGGTGATCAGAGGGATGGAGCAGCTCTGCTGGGAGGATAGGTTGAGAGAGTTGGGATTGTTCAGTCTGGAGAAGAGAAGCTTTGGGGTGACCGAATTGTGGCCTGCCAGGACCTAAAAGGAGCCTGCAAGAAAGATGGAGGGAGACTATTTCCAAGGGCCTGGAGTGATAGGACACAGGGAATGGCTTCAAACTGACAGAGAGTAGGTTTAGATGGGATATTAGGAGCAAATTCTTCCCTGGGAGGGTGGTGAGGCCCTGGCACAGGTTGCCCAGAGAAGCTGTGGCTGCCCCTGAATCCCTGGAAGTGTCCAAGGCCAGGTTGGACGGGGCTTGGAGCAACCTGGGATAGTGGGAGGTGTCCCTGCCCACAGGAGGAGGGTGGAAGGAGATGAGCTTTAAGGTCCCTCCCAACCCAAACCACTCCATGATTCTAAGACCTATCCTGCACCCCTGGGACAGCACCTGTCCAGTTGGTTGACACATGTGGGAGCTGGTTGCTCACAGGGGTTGGTAAAAGCCTCTGCCACCAGTGCTGGGACTGGAACCAGCTGGTGTTGCAGAGGAATCCATCCTTCTGTCCTGCCCAGGTCCAGTGACCCCGTGTGCAGTTACTGCAGCCGCGAGATCCGGGACTGCCCCAAGATCATCATAGAGCACCTGAACATCCACTGCCACGAGTACTGCTTCAGGGTAAACCTCTCTGCTGCTTCCCTGAGCTGCTGGGAATGGAGGGAGAGGGAGGATATTGGTGCAAATTCCATCCTCAGGCTTTCAGAGTGATGGATCCAGCGTGTGCCAAAGGCTTGCGTCGCGTCGGGACAAACGAAGTTGGGCAGTCCCAGGTGTTGGTTGTATCCCCAGAAGCTTTTCAGGTGCTGGAATGAATGTGTGTTAGAACAAGGAGGATTCTTTATCACTAGCAGCACACTCAGGACACCCTCATGTCGCTGTCCCTGGGGCAGACTTGCTGCTTTGTGGCCTCTGTGCCCCAACACAGGGCTGGCTGAAGCCTCAAAGCTTACAAAGTTTACAGGGAAAGTCTGTGGGGATGGGGAGGGTGGGAGGAGGAGGCATGGGGAGGGTGGGAGGAGGAGGCGTGGAGAGGGTGGGAGGAGGAGGCCTCCAGGTCCATTTTGCTGTTCAGCCTCAAAGGTCACACCCTCAGCCCCTTATAAAACAATGCAGAGATTGTTCTCTCCCTGCTGTCATTCCTGTGTGGGGCTTTGGTTGCTGTCTGACTTCCTTGTTTTCCCTTTGGCAGTGTGGAATTTGCCACAAAGCAATGGGAGATCTCCTGGATAAAATATTCATCCACCGGGACATTGTCCACTGCGACAAATGCTACGAGAAACTCTTCTAGGTGAGTTTGCAGTGCCCCTTTCTGGGGTCAGCAGGGGGTGAGAGCTCAGACTTCCCTGACTGAAGGGCATTTAAACCCTGAGGGATCCATGCTGGGATCTTCCTGTGGCCCCTCAGTGGGAAGCAGTGACCTTGGTGCAGAATTACGCTCGAGCTGGCCCTGGGGGGTGTTAGTTGGAGCCAGAATCTTGGTGACAAACAGCTTCCCGGGGGTGACAGGCAGGGGCTGGCTCGAGTGATGACAGAAGTGTCCCTCAGAGGGAGAGAGTCCTCTTGGGAGGTGATTAAAGGTCCCTCCCTGTGTCCTGGACTGACCTGCTGCGGGTGGTTCGGAGCTGTAACATTCCTCTGACAAGGAGCAGCACTTTGGTGGCAGGTGCAGCTGCTCCTTTGTGTAAAGATCCTTTGAGATGAAAACCTTTGGGAAAAGTGGAGCTGGACACTCTGCCAACAGATCAGTGGGCTGGACATGGTTTGGTTTTGTCTGATTAGCTGGAAGGGGCAGGAGGCACCATGGCAGCTCCTGCACTGGGTTGTAGAGGCCTCCTGTCCTCCTGCTGCTGAGAGGAGGAGGGGGAGGGAAAGGGGCTCCTACCTCACTGCTCCTTGTTCCTTGTAATGTGATGTGACTGGTGAGCCCATCCCTGCCCCACTGACCTCCATTCACCCTGCTCCATGTGCTCACCTGCTCATTATCTGCTTCCAGGGTTCTGCAGAGCTGGAAAGGCAGCCCCTGGAAGTCCACAGCAGCATTGGAATATAGCTGGCAGCTCCTGACTGGCCAAGAGAGCAGAATTCCTGCTCCTGCTTTCCTCCAGTTCTTTCCCCTCTCACTGCCCCCTGGCCATGAGTGACTTTAACACCCTGTCACTGTCACCTGCACGGAGACAATGATGGGAATGAGACAAGGCAGCCTCATCCTCAAAGATCTGGTTTTCCAAAGGTCTGGGAGTCAGGCAGAGCTCCTCAGGTTTATGGGAGCTCATTGCCATGGGCCTTTCCTGGTTCTATATTTCCTTCTTTCCCATGTGCAGCCAGGCTGTGGGAGCTGGCACATGGGCACCAGGAGCCTTCAACACTAAATTTGGATTCTTGGGAAGGGTTTGAATTTAGCTCTTAGCAAAAGCCTATTTCTACTTCTTTCACCCCCAAATTCAGCCTAGGAATAGCTTCTGCCTGATTTCCATTTGCTGTCCATGGGATTCCAGGAGCGCTGGCAGGCTGGCTCTACTCTAATTGTGTGTCAGTTTTAATTCCTCTTCTGCCTCCTCAAGTGCTGCCTGTTTGGGAAGATAACACTGTCCTTCCCCTGCTCCTTTAACCCAGCTCTGAGGGCAGGTGTCTCACGTGCCAGAGAAGGGGCATCTCCATCCCCTCTCCCAAAAAGAGCTCCACTGCAATCCCAGTGTCCCCCCACTCCTCCCAAGGCTTTGCCCAGTGCCCCTCATCGCTGTGAATTATTTACAGCACAGATGCTCACTCACAGAACTGAACTTCCACTCACAGAAATCAGAATTGTGTCCTTTTAGCTCTTAATTCAGAGGCTGGGAATGCTGGATGCCAAATCCTGAAAGTCAGCCTCTGTGTTTTAAAAGCATCCAGACTTAGTGTTTTCTTGTGGGAAGCATCAGGAAGCAGAGAATCCCAGAATGGTTTGGGTGGGAAGGGACCTTAAAGCCCATCCAGTTCCACCCCCTGCCAGGGGCAGGGACACCTTCCCAGGTGGACACTAGACCTGGCCTTGGACACTTCCAGGGATCCAGGGGCAGCCACAGCTTCTCTGGGCAACCTGTGCCAGGACCTCCCCACCCTCACAGGGAAGAATGTGTGGAAAACACATCCAGGAGTTCCTTACTGGGACCAGTCCTGGTGGTGGGGGTGGACTGGTACAGCCCCTGCTCCGCCAGGGTTGGGGGGGGGGGATTGTTTAAAGTAGCAAAGCAGAAGATAAGCTGCAGAAGGAATGTGTTCCTGGATGGTTCCAGCCTTCCTGACAGCCTTACAAGGAGCAGGAGCTGTCCATGTTGGGCAGCCTCCCCCCAGCTCTGTGTCTCCTGTAGGAATTGTCTCCCCTCAGCGCTCAGCTCTAATAAAACAGCCTCAGCTCTCGTGTCCCTCCCTGCCCTGTGTCTCGTGTCACATCTCCTGTCAGTGCCCTCCGAGCTCCTGGGCTGTGCCATTTGTGCTCCTGGGTGGCCCATCCCTGAAGTCACCCAAGGCTCTGCTGGAGGAGCAGGATGTCCTCAAAGCTGGGGGGGGGGCTCGGCAAATACGGGCTGCTCTTCTCCACAGATTTCAGTTGGCTGGTTGTCCCAAAAACCTGTGATATCCTGGGGAAAGGGAGCCCTGATCCCCAGTGCTCTGTGTTTGGGAGCAGCTGAGGGAGCTGGGGGGGCTCAGCCTGGAGAAAAGGAGGCTCAGGGGGGACCTTCTGGCTCTGCAAGTCCCTGACAGGAGGGGGGATATGAGGGGGGCCGGGCTCTGCTCCCAGGGAACAAGGGACAGGAGGGGAGGGAACGGCCTCCAGCTGTGCCAGGGGAGGGTCAGGATGTATGTTGGGAAAATTCCTTCACAAAAACATTGTCCAACCCTGGCACAGCTGCCCAGGGCAGGGGTGGAGTCCCCATCCATCCCTGGAGGGATTTGACAGCCCTGTGGATGTGACACTTGGGCACACAGGTCAGTGGTGGCCTTGGCAGTGCTGGGGAAGGGTTGGACTCCACGGTCTTGGAGGGCTTTTCCAACCTTTACAACTCCATAATTTACGATCCTCAGAGGGCCCTGAGCTGAGAAATCCTCCCTGTGTCCACCAAGGGGTCTGGATTGCTGGTCCTGGGGGTCCTCCTTGTCCTTTCCTCACACATTTCCTGGGATCAGGCTCAGAACTGTCATCCATAACTGCGTGTAGAGCATCACAAAGGATTCAAGGGGTGGTTTTCCCCCCCTTAACAACCTGTATCACCCAAAAGGAACCTCCAGCAACCCTTAAATGTTATGCTTCATAATTCGTTTTGGCCTGAACTTTGGAAAAATTACTGACCTACCCCTTATGAGCAAAAAAGAAATTACTTTGATTTAAAGAGAGAAATCTTCCCATTTCCTGGTATCCCCATGTATCTGTGGAGAAGGGTCACCTGCACACAGATTTCTCCTACATGACATATTTTCTTTCACAGGAGGATCTTATTTCACTCAGGATCCTGCTGCTTGTGGGGACAAACCCTGACTAGTTTACTTCACATGAACTCAAATATAGATTATAATAATAAATATATAATAATAATAATATAACAAAAATTATTACAAAGTAACTTATTCATTATTAATATGTTAACATAACGTTACAACTAATAAGATAGTTTATTATAAATTATAATAATTTATTATTTATTAAGAAATAACAATATATAAATAAAAGATAAGTAAAAGAAACACATAAATAAACAGCTATGAAACGTGCTGCCAGTGACTGAACAGAGATGGAGGCAAACCCCAGCTGGCACCACAGGCACTGTGTGGTGGCACAGGGCACCCTGCTTCCAGAGATCCCCTTTTCTGCACAGTTCCAGACCTTCCCTGAACACCTGAAAATTAACAGAACGGACAAAATCATCTCAAGACCAACAAAAACCAGGACAAACCTTGACAAGTGCCAAGGCTGGACTGGGTGTTCGGGCTGACTGGCACAATAAAACAGGTTCTGCTCACAGCCCTTGGCCTTGGTGGCTGCAAAAACATCCAGTGCTTCTTATCAAAAGGTGCCAGAGGGTGTGTTTGGGTCCTACATGCACATTTGGGAGGGTTTGGGAGGAGGATGTCGGAGGAATGATGGTGTTTTTATTGTTGCCTGATGAAACAGTGCCCTGAGGAGCCCTTACACTCCCCAGGGCTTTGGGAGATCCTGGCCAAGTTTTATTTTGTGTCTTTTTCCGGATCGATGCACGGGGAGAGACCCTTTCCTTCTCATTCAGCCCTCTGCCTTGCCCCTCATTCATTCCCTTTCCCCCTCCTCACTCTCCCCTTCCCGCCTCTCACTCCCCCATTTTCCTCCCTTACCCCTTTTCCTCACACTTGTCCCTTTTCCCCACACTCACCCCCTTCCCCTCATTCACCTCATTTCCTCATCACTTGCCCCTTTTCCCC
>NW_020884945.1:1099525-1102162 GCF_003945725.1 Corapipo altera | reverse complement strand
CCCCCCCCCCCCGCATTTATGTTGTGGGTCTTTTTGTTTTTTTGGGGTTTTTTTGAGCTCCTCACCCTTGCAGGGGAAGGGATTTTTTTGGGTGATCCACCTCCTTGCTACTGTGTTTGGCTTGGACAGTGGAACTCCTAAACTCCCTGCTGGCACATCCTCAGAGTTCCTGAGCTTTGGAATATCTTTGGGAATCACGCTGCTCCCTTATTCCCTGGAAATCACACTGTGCCGGTACCCACAAGGGATCAGGTGGCTTTGTAGGAGTGAGAATCCATGCAAGGAGGCTTTTGGAAGCTGGCACACGAGTAGGAATGGGATTGCCTGGTAACTGCACACTTAAATTTCCTTCTCCCGAGGCAAAATGCCCTCGGCAGTGCTGCTGATGGGCTGTGTGTAAACTGTGTTGGCTTTCAGCTCTTCCTAAGTCCTGCTTATGTTTATTATTTATTCAAATGGAAGCTGTAAATCTTCATCAAATCTTCGTCTTGCACGTAGAGGACAAAAACAATTAAAAAAAGAGATGTCAGGTAAAAAAAAACCCAACAAAATAAACTGGTATTTTTTAGGAAATGTACCCAGCTGCTGCTGTTACAAGTGACTAAGGAATAGAGAGATGCTGATGTACTATAGGGGAGTCTATTTTTAACCTTCCTTGCTTTGTGTGACAGTTAATTTGTGTGGTTTCCTCTACCTGCAGCCACTTTGGCCTTAAAAATAAGACAACTTTTCAGGCAGCAAAGGGAGGGACAGGAGGAACATCCCCAGCCACCAAAAAAAATCAGGGTTTGATTGCAGTTGTAACACTTGCATCCAATCTTTTAAACCGAATTAGCTGTGTTGTCTCACCCCCTCTTCTCTCAGTCTGTTTGCCTTCCTGCAAAATAGAAGGGATTTCTAATTTTTAAGCCATTTTCCTTGCTCTGTGGACCATTAATTAGGGGGATTTTCAGTATTAGGGGTTTGCAGTGAAGAGTCAACTTGGAAATTCATGCACCCACTGAAACTAAAAACTCACATGAGTAGAGGGGAAAAGCCACCGTGTGCTTATTGTTCTGTGAGTGCTGTAAAACTGCTGTTAAATGCACTTCAGTTTTTTTGGGGAAGCAAAAAACCCTTGTGCAGTTTAAAGCTGCCTGAGTGAGAGTGAGCTGCACGCTCTTCTCAGCAGAGGAAAACCAGAGGGAGATGGCTTCATTTTATGGAACTTAGTGGAATATGTAATCTTATGGTGGGATATCTGGGTTTTTTTTGCTGGGTTTCACTGTGTTTGCACCTCTCTGTTTTCAGCTGTGAGTGGAAAATATGTCAATAAAAACATTATTTGTGCTTATTTTCGTGTGGCTGCGGTTCCTGTCGTTAGCTGTGGTATAAGGTGATACAAGAAATGTTTTCAAGCTTTTTTTTTTTCTGCTTTTCCAGGATAAACCTGGTATTAAACAAAGGATGTTTTTACCATTTTCTCAACGCTGGACGTCAGCACCTCCTTAATGATGTTTCCTGACTTTGCTCAACCAGTGCTTTTATTATGCATTTTGTTGGTAAACAGATGGAAACCAACCTATTGTGGGGGATTAAATCAGCTTCCTTTTATGTGAGCTCACCTATAACACAACGGGGGGCAGGTCCTAATTGTATAAAAGTGGGGCTTTGTGGGGTTTGCAGTGTTCAAAATCAATGATTTTGAGGAAACCGCCGCCTCCTCCCCCGGTGTAATCAGCTGATCCTTATAAAAACCGGGCCTTTTGATGTCCAGTTGCGATTCTGTGGAGCTCTGACCCGTTTCCCGTGCCTTGCAGTGCCCGTTGGGTGATGGTGGTGCCCGGGAATGCCCCGGTGATCCAGCAGGACCCCGCTCTGGAGCCCGAGCTCGGGAGGGACCCCCCGCAGCACCCTACCATGGGCCCTGGCACGGAGCCCGCGCCCGAGGAGGTGGGCCCGGAGCTGGCAGAGGTGAGGAAGCTTCGGGAGCTGGTGAGGAGGCTGGAGCTGGAGAACCAGCACCCCAGAAGCAAGAGCAGCAGGAATGTGCTCGGGCCGGGGGAGATCCTGCCCGTGGCCAACCCCGGCCTCAACGGGCTGGAGCTCAACGACAGCATCAACCACATCAGCGAGCAGCAGGAACTGCAGATCATGGCGGATCTGCACAGCCAGTGGAGCAAAATCAGGCAGGAGGAAGGAGACAACGACTGCTTCCAAAGAGCCCTGGATGCCCAGAGGGAATACAGCTGCAACAGTGCCCCCCGGGAGGAGGTGCCCCCCGAGGGTGGCACGGGCAGGTGTTCCTCCTGCGTGGATACAAGGGACGGCTCCGAGCTGCTGGGGGTCCATCCCTCGGCCAGAATCCACGAGCAGGAGCCCAGGGAAAAGTGTGCAGACCTAGAAAGCCTTTCAAACAACGAGGACCTGGATGAAGTGAAAGTGTTGGAACTTGAGAACTGCACCGAGGAGGAGGATTGCTGGTACGTGTCTCCAGGCCTGGGGGGCAGAGGGAACTTACTGGGAGCTCCTGTGTTTGGGTGTGCAGTTACTTTTAAGGGTGTGAAGTGATTTCTATTCATTTTTAGCAAGAAGAATGCAGTTCTCCTTAGTGGCTCTCCTTATCTTTATATCCAGTGTACCAGAACCTCATTTTTA
>NW_020884945.1:1096698-1099515 GCF_003945725.1 Corapipo altera | reverse complement strand
AAGCTTTTAAACCTTGTACATCAAATGCTGCCTTTCAATAAGAATTTTGTAAATAAGAATCCCTGGACCATGTGGGGTTTGTGGTACCTGAGAAGACAACCCCTTTCCCTTTCCTGAAGGCTGTTTCTTTGCAGTGAACCATCCCTTTTGTTCAGAGACATGAACTGAAGCAGATCAATGATGTAATCCTGAGCTGACCCGGCTCTGTGGGGCTCTCCCCTCCACCAGCAGCCTTGTTTAGAACTTGTCTTGTAAATCAGCAAGGGCAAGGGAAATTTAAAGTTTCAGTCTAATCCCAGCTCGTGCAATAGCTGTGATTTGGGATTTTACCTTCATTTCCTCATTTTTTTTCCTTAATTTTCTTAATTTTTAAGACTTTGAAGCCT
This sequence comes from Corapipo altera, assembly GCF_003945725.1. Lineage (NCBI taxonomy): Eukaryota > Metazoa > Chordata > Aves > Passeriformes > Pipridae > Corapipo > Corapipo altera. The sequence goes on along the minus strand of NW_020884945.1, from coordinate 1,099,129 downwards.
CAGGGCTCTGCAAATTGGGTTCACATTTGTGTAGCCAGATGAATCTGGCAATGGGGACAGCCCTGCTGAATACAACCCAAACCTTCATTAGCTGTTAAATTGAAGATAAACTTTGTGTTAATGGAGAGGGGCTCAATGAGGTAATGCCATCAACTCAAGCCTGAATTCAAGCTTCTATTTAAAACAGGATTCTTTTTTTCCTGTGCAAGCTTATTTTGTAAAATCCAAGTACTGGTTCTAACTTGATCCCTGAAACTCTTCAGCATTTCTAAACAGCATTTTGAGCAGATTCCTTATAAATAAATAAGGGGAATATATTTAACAAGTTGAATTTGGAAGGCAGGCAATGAGAGCAGCCAGTTTTATATTCATGTTTATATAGGACAGGAGAGATTCTGAGTCTGGGATTTGCCCAGGCAGGGAATTGTTTGCAGTGCCATCAGGAGAGATCCTGTGCCCAGGAGCTCAGTTCTTTGACCTAAACTAATAAATCCTTCTTTCCCAGGTACCTTTCCTTCTACACCTTGCAGGATCTTTGTGGGTTTGTTTCCTGTGTTTTCTTGGAATAGGGTAACATGTGGAAAAGAGGTGCCTTGAGGAGCTGGATAATGTGATGATACAAAGCACTTGTGCAAGTGCTGTTACCATAAATTACCTTTGATTATTCTGCATCTCTTCCATCTGTTCCCTTTTCCTCTTGTCAGGCAAACGGGGTGGAACAAGAAGCTCTTTTTAATGATGATTCTTGTTCTGAAAGTGGGGAGGGAATAATCAGTATTGTGTGCCTGTGCCTACTGCCAAACACCCCAAATTCTCACCATGAACACGTCTCCCATCCAGGTGTCGATGCATTCCCTTAGCAAGAACCAAAAAACTGGGTGGAGGAGAGGGAGGGGGTTTTTTTCCAAAAAAAAAAAAAAGGAAAACAAACAAAAAAACCCCCAACAAAACCCCCTTAATCTGTGGATTTAGGATCAGCTGTAATAAGGGGGCTTTGCTGATTGGGGGAATTTTGTCCTGCCTGGGTGGAAGTTGAGCAGTCAAAGGGAACAGCTGACTTTGCTGTTGTGTTTTTAATATTATACATAAAGAAAAAAAACTGTAGCTAATGTTGATACATATCATGTGCACTCAGATACTTTCTGATATTTGAAAATGGCTTTGTTTTTTTTTTTCCTGTCACTGAATTGATAAATTGTAACAAGCCCAGTCCTTTTTGCTGGTGAGCTCTTTAATTTTTACAGGTGATGTTTTACACCTGAAAGAATACTAAGAATTCATTTTTTGCATTCTTGTAAAGTCTGGAAGTGTTTCCACTTCAGAACAGGGGTGGAGGAGTGGGAAACTTCCAAAAAGAGACATTTTACATCTCACATCTTCCTTGCTCTAGTTTTGGAAGCAGGTGCCAACTTTAAGGTAATTACTTTAAAGGATTTAAAGATCACTGGAAGGTAATTTTTATTGTGATATTGTGCTTTCACCCTGTGACTTCTTAGTAGGTTGGAAACCTCTAGTGTGGATTTTTGCCACTTGACGTGGATTGGGAACAGCCAAAGCCCTTTCCCTGGGAGATGGGTGGAGTGCTCAGAGGGCTTCTCTGGGGGTGCAGGTGGAGTCTCAATTCCTGCCCTGTTTTGGGATTATTTGGTGTGTTTGGCTGGAACTTGCAGCTGTTTGTGTGCAGCTCCAGCAAATGTCAGGCTTTGTTTTTACCAGCTCGTGGCAGTGCCTGAGCTGGTGTGAAACCCGAGGCAGTGCCCCCCACCCACGGCTGTAACTCTGCCCTCACTTGCTTCCTCAGGGCCCTTTCTCAAATAGCTGCTCAAAATTGTAAATATCCTGGAGACCCAATCAGATGGAGCTGGGCTTTCCATGCTGGGCAGTTGGGTGTGCTGCTCCCCTCAGGCTGCTCTGGGAGGGCTCTTACCCAAACAGGAGGGGACAAAGCAGATAGGGTCGTGTCTGTCTTCCTCAGTGCCTGCCATTCTTGGGTGCTCCCTGCAGTAGGAGTTGTGATTTTCTGTGTGTTTAGTTTGTTGGTTTTCATGCCCTGTGGGGGTTTAGTTGTTTGGTGTTTTGTTCAGAGAATCACAGAATCTCCTGAGTTTGCAGGGACCCACCAGGATCATCCAGCCCAACCCCTGGCCCTGCACAGACACCCCAACAATCCCCCCTTTCCCTCAGAGTGTTGTCCAAACCCTCCTGGAGCTCTGGCAGCCTTGGGGCTGTGCCCACTGCCCTGGGGAGCCTGGGCAGTGCCAACCACCCTCTGGGGGAAGAACCTTTCCCTGAGATCCACCCTGCCCCTGCCCTGGCACAGCTCCAGCCATTCCCTGGCTGCTGTCCCTGGTCCCAGAGCAGAGGTTGGAGCTGCCCCTCAGGGAGAGCTGCAGACCCCAGTGGTCTCCCTCAGCCTCCTCTTCTGAAAATG
>NW_020884945.1:1094607-1096688 GCF_003945725.1 Corapipo altera | reverse complement strand
CTGGGGAGCCTGGGCAGTGCCAACCACCCTCTGGGGGAAGAACCTTTGCCTGAGATCCAACCTGAGCCTGCCCTGGCACAGCTCCAGCCATTCCTGGGTGCTGTCCCTGGTCCCAGAGCAGAGGTTGGAGCTGCCCCTTTGCTGCCCCTCCTGAGGAAGCTGCAGCCCCCCAAGAGTTCTGCCCTCAGTCTCTGCTCCAGCTGAACAGACCAAGGGATGTTCCTTTCCCTGGTGAGACTTGGGAGAGAGAATTTTGACTGGGAGTTAAGATGAAATGATTCCAATTCCACCCCCCTCTGGACTATAAAATGTGCTTATTAACGTGTTAAGAGATGAGAGAGAGATCAAGAAATAGCAAAAGTGAAAACCTTAAATTTTTTCAATACTCTTCCCCTTTTTTACCGGATTTTTGCCTCCATCCCCTCTGATGGGATGAGAACCAGACTCTGTCCGTGCCTCACCTTGAACAACTCCAGGTTTTCTCCTTGCTGGAAGGAACCAGGCCTGTGTTTGTGTCTGCCCTTTGTTGCTCAACAACTTGATCCCAGTGGTGAAGCTGCCTGTGGTTTATCTATGTCCTGCTTCTTCAAAAAAACCACCACCAAACACAGCCCAACAGTCACACAGACCCATCTCACAGAACCCCTTCCCATTTCCTTTAAATTCCAGAGCTCCTTTTAGAGGGATGTGTGGAAATCTTCGGGGTGGGGATGTGAATGCACAGGTCTGCTCAGCCCAGTGTGGAGCCTGTTTTTTGTGGGGTGAGGAGGAGAAGGATCCTCTGTCCCTCTGAACCCCTGGGTTGCTGCTACAGCCATGCCTTGCACAGTTTGCATTCCCAAAAACCTCTCACTGACAAGCTGTGCTGCCTTTAGCTCAGTGTTTTGTTGTCTCCTGCTTGAATCCATGTTCAGGTGGGGTGCCCTTGAGTTAGTGTTTGTGGGGAGGAGGAGGAGCATGGTTTGCTCCAAGAATTACTCCTTAGGATTTTCCTGGGAGTTCCCTGGTGTTCCCTGGATTTTTCCTGGTGTTTTCAGCCTTACCCCACGTCCAGTGACCTTCTATATTCATGTTTTAAGGTTTTTAATTCAGTACTGGAGATATAATTGCTGTTGGCTGATAGGAATTCTGGAAAACCTCCACGAAATGAGGATGTGGTTCTGCACAAAATCCAGAAATTACACCAACACATCACCTTGTGCCTCCAGTTTGGGGGAGAACTTGAACTCCCTGGATTTGTACCTTCCCCATGTCCTGTTTCCCTGTGATCTCTCCTTGTGCCAGGACTCTGCTGGGAACTTGGACGAGACTTAAAAGCAGCAATTTGCAGGGTCCTGTTTTCTCAGCCTGCTCATTTTATTCCAACCTTCTCCAGGTGTTTTTAGCATTAAATAATGTCCAGGTGCTTTATCCCAACGTTTTCCTGGCTCTGGTGTGAGGAGCACGTTTCCTGAGTGATGTGACACACAGAATGTGTGACATCTGCCTCGCTGGGACACCCTCTGAGCTCCTTCCAGCCCCTCTGGGAGCATTCCCAGACCCACCTTCCTTGCAGAGTCACCTGGAAAGGAAAACCTCCCTGCTCCTGTGGCACTGAGGGCAAAGCACAACCTGAATTCCTGGGGAATTCCTTCTGCTGGCAGAGGCTGTGACTGAGTCCTCAGGGAGGTGCCTGAGGCATTTTCCATTGCTGGAAAACGAGGGGTGGGCAGGGGAATTGCTCAGTTGTGGTGCCAGAGAGGTGGAGAAAAGGCTCTGGATGTGCTGCAGGTGCTGCTCAGCACCAACACTCAGCTCTGGACTTGTCCCCCCAGGTGCCTTTGGATCCTTGTGGCCACTGTTGGCCAGGTCAGGGAATTCAACTGGTTCAGTCCTTAGAGCTGCTGGGACTGACTGACCAGATCTGAGGGGGTTTGTTCAGCAGGATTGGTCCCTCCATGGACACGAGGAAGTGTCTTTGGGGGTTTGTTCAGCAGGATTGGTCCCTCCATGGCCATGAGAAAGTGTCTTTGGGGGGTTGTTCAGCAGGATTGGTCCCTCCATGGCCATGAGAAAGTGTCTTTGGGGGGTTGTTCAGCAGG
>NW_020884945.1:1090289-1094597 GCF_003945725.1 Corapipo altera | reverse complement strand
TCCCTCCATGGCCATGAGAAAGTGTCTTTGGGGGGTTGTTCAGCAGGATTAATCCCTCCATGGCCATGAGAAAGTGTCTTTGGGGGGTTGTTCAGCAGGATTAATCCCTCCATGGACACGAGGAAGTGTCTTTGCAGTACCATTTTTTCCCTCCTTTCCGACTTGTGTTTTCTTGGGAATGAAGTCTCAAAGCTGGGAATGTTTTTGTGTGGAGTGTTCTCCACAGGATCTTTCTCCTTTTTTTCCCCTCTGATGTTTCTCTCAGTTCAGGACCTGGGCAGTGTTGTCTGGCTGTGCCTTGTCTGTGTTGGTGTTTCTGTTCAGCGGGAGTGTTTAGGTTGGAGATGAGAACAGCCAAGCACAGTAATAAATCTGAAAGTGAACTCTCTGCAGCCTGATATGGAAAGGAAAGGAAAATAAATGTGTCACCTGTTTGAAATCTATGCCTTACAGAGGAACTCAGCTGCCTTTTAGTACTTTATGGAGGTGTATCTTCTGAACCTGAGTGGTTCTAAACACATTTAGCTGCCTCAGGTCTCTCTCCTTGCACAGTGTGTAACTCAAAGGTTGGAAAATCAGAGGAGTGTTTGCCATTTTTGGAACTGCTGCAGCTACTGGTGCCAAGTGCTGTGGAAGATGTATAATAAACCAAAGCTCAAAAATGAGCTTCACTTTATGCTCAGTTTAATTTGCTGATGTCCTGGAGCTTTCTGCAGCCTGAGTTCTCTTAGGTTTACAGGCTGCTCTGTGTGATGAGGATCTGAAATTCTGAGCCCATCCTGACTTTTGCACTCTTAGAACTGCTCTGGTGTGTTACTGAATTGTGAAGGTGCTTTTTTTTGGTGCCTTGTGAAGCTGAGAAAGTTGTAATATTTTTCCTGAGGGTCTTTATTTGGAGCAGCAGTTTCAAAATCAAACAATAGCAGCCATGAAATCCTCCTGTGACGTCGATTCCAAAAGAAAAATAGTATTTCTAGAAGATGCTTTGCTTTCAGCACTTTGGGTTATGGCAGAATAAAGTGCAGAGAGTCCCACAGATTATTTTTGAGTGCCTGCAGTCTTAATGGAGGAAAAATCTACAACCACTTGGCTTTTACCAGAGGTGTTTGTGGTAAAATACCTCGTGTGGGGAAAATAAAACACAAACATCAGTCAGCAGAAAATGAAGATGTTTTATCTGAAGGTTTCCTCTCAGCAGCTGGAGAAAATCTCACTGGTGTTTCATAATTTAGGCAGTAAAACCCCAGTACATCAAACTGGGACTATGAAAACAGGGAACCTGATGCCATGAAATCAAACCAGAATCCCTCTGATTTTATCAGATGCCTGTCAGTGCTCTGAAAAAAAACTGTGTTACTTGATTGAGTCTGGGGGAAACTGTGAGTGTGAAAGCATCTCTTGTCAGCTGAAAAATGAGTGTCCTGTGGCAGACAGGGAAAAGGTCCTGGCAATCCCACGAGTTTTCCACCCTCAGCTGGGATATTCCTGGGAACAAACACACTTGGAGCCGTGGAAGGGGCTGGGAAGAACAAGGACTGCTGAAGTAGAGCAGGATTTTCTCCCTTAACCTAAAAATCTGGGAAGAACAGCGTGACCTGCCCTAAGGAGGCTGTTGGCCTCTTTTTTTTTTTTGGTTTGATGGTTTTACTGCTCCTTTTGTGGTCTGAACTGTAAAATAAATCCAGAGGGAAGGAGCACTTTTTGCTTCCCGTGTTTTATTGGATCTGAGTGGTTTGTAATGCTCATTTTTCCGTGAAGAAACGCTGGGGGGGGGGATGTCAGGGGGTGGTCTTTCCTAAAAAGGTACCTTTGGAGGTTCAGGAATATTTGTGTTCATGTTTATTTTGGCAGCAGCAAATTAGCTGTTGGGGTTTTTTATTATTATTATTTGATTGGGGTTTTGTGTAAAGCTTGGCATGGGAAAGCTTCTGTATGAGACAGGAGTGAAGAGGCTGAATCTCTGCTCCCTGAAAAAGGTGGATCTGGCTGTAAAGTCACGAGTGGAGTGTCAGGAGGCAATAAACAGGGAATAATGACCTCCCACAAGTGACAAAGAATATTTGGAGAGCTGTTGCACACAGAGATGCTCCAGCTGGGAGCCCCACACTCCTGGGAGCCTCAGACAATTTTCTGCATCAGTAGAGCTTTCAGATGGACTTTTTTCCATACTTATCCCTACCTGGATACAGGACAGGAGACAGGGCAGTAGGTCAGCCAGACATCTGGCTGCCTGTACAGTATTTTGAGTCTCCAGGTTGTGGGTTTGTTCTGTTTTGGCCAGACAGAGCTGTGGCTGAGAGCCCCACGGTGTGTCCGTGCCCTATAACACGAGAGCTTTCAGAAGTGGAGGGGAGAATGACGGAAATTTCTGCTGTCTCGTGTTGGTTTTGGTGTGGAAAGGAGTATTTTAGGGGCTGAACATGAAGAGTCTGGCAGAGAGGGAGTAACTGGAGCAGAAAGACTCACCCTGCCTCGCTGCAGGAGCGTCAAGAGATGTGACTGGGAGAGAGGGCAGGAGGCAGCTGCAGCACGTGCAGACATTCCTTGGAATCTTAACACCACCCTCTCATGGTCCTTTTATGCTTAAATATTGGCTTTTGCACTGCTGAGAGGGAAATGTGGGGACAGCAGTGTGGGGTGAGCCTTTGGGAGCTCTGGGAATCCTGCAGTGTGGCTGCAGGGAGTCGGCTGGTGGCTTCTTTGTCACAGGTCACAGGAGGGCAGGGAGGGGTGGCAAACCCAGCAGCTGTGGGGGTCCTGAGGGCCTGGAAGAACTCCTGTCTCCCCCAGGAGGCCTGGGGGTGGGAATTCTTGGTGCTGTGGTGACCCAGGGGAGGACCCCAGAGCCAGACTCCATGTCCTCAAATCCCAGAATCCCATTAGGGTTTGGGGTGGGAAGGACCTTAAAGACTGTCTAATTCCAGATCTAGGTCGAGGTCTCACTGCCCTCTGCACCAGTGATGTGCAAGAATTAAACCCACTTTTATTATTTTTATTTAATCTATTAATGAATTTATTCAATTAAAATTTTATTTCGCTTATTTAATATTTATTATATTACATTAAAACACTTTTTTATTTACACAGGACTGATTCTTTTTTTTCTCCCCCTTATGACTTTTGAACAGCAAAAAGGTTAAAATCCAGCTGCTGTTTGTTGGTGGAGGGGAGGGTTTGCCTTTAAAAAATACAAATGTAAATAAAATACTGGAGTTGTTTCATAGCAAAGGCTCTTCCAGCCTTTGACCTTTCTCCAGAGAAATTTTGGACTTTGGAAATGCAATAATAACCCTTTGTGAGTAATCCAGGACTCTAAAATGGTTAAATCTTAGAGGGGAAAAAAAAGGGAGCTAACACACAATCACACTCCCCAAGTGCCTAAAAATTCTGAAACCCTTGAAATCTGTGAATGGGCTTTTCCCTGTTCAGTGTCTCAGAGCTGCTGTGAGGAGGCAGCTGTGCCAAACAGCTGGAATATCCAGAGGGCTTTGACCCAAAAATTACAACAATGAGACTCCTGGAAGCTCGAGCTAAAGCACCTCCCAGCCTTGTCACCTTTGGCAGGAGGTGGATTTTTGGAAGGGGGGAGTGGAGGGGTGACAGGTGACTGTGTTAATAACACTGCAATATTATTAATAATAATTAATAATACCAGAGTATTCCAGCCCAGGCTGGAACCTTGTCCTGCAGGGCTGTGAGATCTTTCTGCAAACCCTTGAATTTTCCTGTCGTGGTAGGAAATTGTCTCTTAGTCCATAACACCCAATTTAAACTCGGAATTCTTTTCATCTGCAAGGTGTATTCTGACAAATCCTACTTGGAATTAAAGAGCTTTTTTTTTTTTCTCCCCTGTGTCCTTTGAATCCTTTAAAGGCTCTATGTGTCCCCAAGGAAATCTGCAGAGGAGAAAACATCTTCCCCCTTGAAATGGTGCCGGCAGGTGCTGGATAACCCCAGTCCTGAGATCGAGGCAGCCTGCAGGACCCTCATCAACAGGCTGGACCAAGGTAACCCCAACCTGGCTTGCTTTGCAATGGGGTCACAATCAGAGCTGTCAAAGGGATCCCCCCCGGGCTTTCAGGCTCTGGGAGTTTTAAGTTTTTGAATATTGAAACATTCTGAAGGGGAAAAAAAAAAAAAAAAACAAACAAAAAATGGGTAAAGGAAAAATAAGGCTTCGGGGGAGAGGGGGAGGGAGTGTCAGGAAATTGGGATTGCAGCTTTTTTCCTTAGGAGAAGTCCTAATGTTGTTGGGTGTTTCCCTTTTCTCCCCCCATTTTCCCCCCCCCCTTTTCCCCCTTTTTCTTT
>NW_020884945.1:1065695-1085289 GCF_003945725.1 Corapipo altera | reverse complement strand
CCTCCACCCGTGGGGGTTTGCTCCTCCACCCGTGGGGGTTTGCTCCTTTTCGTTTTCTCACTGCCCCGGGTCGTGTCCCTTCCGTGGGAGAAAAGCTCCTTGCATTTTAAACCTCTTGGAGTTGGTTCTTCTCTGGGATTTTAGAACTTTCTCTCTCTGTATTTTTAAATTGGACTAATTTTTAAGGGTCTCGAAGCAGTTGGGGCAAAGGAAACGTTGCTTTTGAACAATGTTCTTGGTCTGTAGGTGTTACCTTCATACAAAGTTACTCAGGTTCGGTTTTCTGGTGGGAGACTTTGGGGGCAGTTTCTTTTGGAAATGCTGTTTTAATGCAGGTCACAGGCAGTTGTAAAAGTCTCTAGGGTAAAACTTCCAGCTAAAAACAAACAAAGAAAAGCTTTCCTTCAGCCTTCAGTGTGTTTGGAGGAAGATTTCCTGCCTTAGAGGCAGCTCGGCCACGATTCCTCTTGGCAGGTGGGTTTGGAGGTGTGAGAATGAAGCTCCTCCAGACTGGGGGCCACAGACCCTCTTCCAGGAGCTTCATTGATTATCCTTGGTGCAGTTGCTGCTGTTTCTTGGCACAGCTGCTTTGCCTCTTGGCTTTGTTATCAAAGGAGCCTTCCCTGTTTGGTTGGTGGGTGTGGAAATTGCTAAATCCTGCTTTGCATGCTGGAAAACAAGAAAGCACATTTAACAGTCTCTTGCCTTGGAACTCGACGTGAAATGAACCTTTTTTTTACCTTCTTAAAAGGCAGAAAGGGCTGCCTGGGGGTGTTTTCACAGGTGCAGGTTTGCTTTGGGGATGTGCTGTAAACAGAAAGGAACACTTATCTCTGTTTTCCAAACAAAAGGGCTGATTTTTGCAGGCTGAACTCTGCAGGGAAACACCTCTGAGCTGATTTCTTGGGTTTAAGATGAGGTTGATGGGCAACCTGAGCGACCTTTTCACACAGAAACGGTTATTGGTGTGTAAAAAAAAAACCAACCAAAAAACAAAAGTGTCTGTGCAGCTTCTGGGCTGTTCACCCTGCAAATGTGCTGGTGGAAGAGCAGGGACAGGCCAGGAGATAATGAGAGTTCATCTCTCAGGTGACCTGGGCAGGTGTGAAATGAGTTTCAAGTTCACCCTCCACACCCGACCCACTCGAATCTGATTTTATTGCTAAGAAAAACATTCCAATGGGAAATGTTTAACAGTAATTTCCCTTAAAAGCTAAACAAAACCCTTTGACAAAATCCAGATGGGGTCCCTCTGCTGAAAACCATAATCAGTTCAGCTTTACTGGTGAGGTTTTAGCCCCTCCTTGGCTGTTTTTAGCCAGACCTGTGGTTTGAAATGCAACAACAGAACTAAACACGTGGAGTTGAATTGGGAACTTTGCCTTTTATAAAGCTGATATTAAAAATCTGGCTGGTGGTGGTAACTCCAGCAGGAAACCTTGGCTGGTTCCTTGGGCCACATCCTAAGGGATGGCTTGATTTCAGCTGCTTCCACTGGCTTTTCCTGACCCCAGGAAGACAGAAATGGGATTCTGTGTTGGAATGTCTGGACTCTGAGGGTGTGTTTGTGCCACACACGCTCCCAGAGGGACCCTGAAGTTCCCAAAGTCACCGTTTTACAGCTGGAAAAAGTGTCACTGAAAAGCTGGGAAGCTTGAAAAACCCTAACCCCAAACTATTCTTAACCCTCTAAAAATGGAAAAACTGGAAAAATGGAAAAGCTGGACAAACTTGATGCCTTTCAAACGAGGAATTTGAGGTTAATTGAGCTAATTGTTCCGTGCCCATGGAAGAGATTTATTTTCCACCTGGACTTACACCTGTGTTTTCCATGTCAGCAGTTACTGCTCATCCAAACTGGCTGAATATTTGGAACCTGCTGCTTTGTCCTGGAATTGCCCCCAGCTGGAAAAGGCTGCTCAGGGGTGGGGTTCAGAGGTTTTGCTGAGAAATGGTTTATTTTACCATCGTTGAGCATTAGTGAGGGGGGGCACTGCCTGCGAGTCTGAGCACGTGGCAGGAAAACTGGGAACCAAAGGAAAAACCAGTGGTAAATGACACCATACACTGGGAGCCTGATTTATTCCTGATTTATCTCTACTTGCTGATTTTATTTAAATGATTATTTCAGTCCCTGCTTGAGCAGGATTTACTTCTTAAGCTGAAAAAGGTGTAAAGAACTCTTCAGGCTCTTGCTTTAGCTGATCTTGGGCAGATTGTGTTTTAACTTCGCTTCTTGTGGGTCTCAACCTATAAAGTACTAATTGCAACTTTGTCTTGGAGTTAATTAAGTTAATTAATGATGTCCTCTCTTCTAAAATAGCTCTGTAAGTTATATGGTCTGTACTCACAGCCCTCCCACAGCTGAGGGACCAGTACCCCAAAGCTCAGAGCTTGTTCTCTCCTCATTTCAACAACAAATAGCAGAACTCTTATGCCAAGGAAAAGACTGACTTGCTTGATTTAAAAGTACCAAGAGGTAAAAATTTGCACTTAGGGATGATTGTGATGATATTTTTATTATTATCATCAGCTTTCAAAAGGAAGAACTTCCCTGATGGGGGAAGATCCTCCCGGTTTGGTTTTTATGAGCAAGCCATGTCCTTCCCTGTAAGAGAGACTTTGGTTTGTGAGGAGAGGAAAAAAAAAAATGAATAAACCTCAGGAAATGGGAGGGTGGGATTTAGGGTAAGCTTTACTTTGCAAAAGCAGAGGGCAGAGCTGATGATTGAGGTTCTGTCCTCTGACCCTTTTATCCCTGGGATCGTTTTGCTTCTCTGACCACTCACCGACACCCCGGTCAGCACTTTGGGTCACTTTGCTACTTGATTTCTAGATCAACAGCTGCCCTTTTCTCAAGATAAGCACCAGTATTACTGATATTTGAAACATATTTCTAAGCTCAAAATCCCCACTGGGGATCCCTTTGCCACCTTCTGGGCAGAATTCCACAGTTTTTCCCCGCGCTCCTGAAAACCGCAGGTTAATAACGGTTGTGTGATTCCCAACTCCCACCTTATTTCTCACAGCCATCCCCCAACTTCCCGAGGGCACTGGTCGATTGCTGGGATGGATGCTGTGCTGTTTGGGGGGGTTGTCTGACTACCTGTGTGTTCTCTGTGTCCCCCCCAGGTTACCTGAGCATGCACTCGGCGCTGAGCTCCCAGTCCTCGGTGGACAGCGAGCTGAGCACCTCGGACGACTCCATCTCCATGGGCTACAAACTGCAGGACCTCACGGATGTCCAGGTCATGGCACGCCTTCAGGAAGAGAGTAGGTGGCCCCCACCTCCTTTGTGTTACAGCTGGGCAGCTCCAGATGGATTCCAAGCCTTCTCCTCTTCTCCTTTTCCCCAGCAAAAAAATAACGGTGGTGATTTTTTCCCAGGGGGCTTCCTGGAAAAATCTCCACACCCACGCTGCCGACGTGGCAGTGGTACAACATCCTCCTCAAGGGTTGTCCAAAGTATTATCCAAACCCCCTGTCTGGTAATATGTGGATGCCCTTTGATGTTACAAATGCTCTGAAGTCCAGCTGAGGTTCCAGGAGGGACTGGGTGGTGGCGGTGGCAGTTGTCCCCTCCTTTGGGCAAACACAGGTGCTGGGACTGCTCTGGGGCACTGACCCAGCTGTGAAATGACCCAGCTGTGAAAAAATAACCCAGCAAAACGTTCTGCATGTCAAGATTTGATTTCCTGAGCAGCCTGAAATCAGAAGCTCTGCAGGGCTGAGCTTTACAAGCTCTTTATTTCGCTTAATATACAAGTGGGTTTTCACTGCTGTGATGAGTTAAACCAGGAGTTCAGGGGTGCTAAAACTGAAAGAGCTGAATTTACAATTGGAGTTTTGCTCTGGTGAAGTACTCAGAGGCAGCTCTGCAAATTGAACTTGTTTGTGTCCCAGAGTGGGGGGATTTCAGGGCCCCAAAATCATTAAATCCCTGGGGAAGTTTCTGTGACTTCTGGAATTTGGCTGAGGTCCTAATTGAAGAGCAAGGTGGAAAAAGGGCTTGGAGCTGTGTTTCTGTGCAAGTGAATCATTAATTTGATTTACAGGAAATAGAGAATGATGTTCTCTGTCTTTCTTTAGGAGAACATTGACTTTTAGTACTGTGCCTTTATAAATTAAAAAAAAATTACCGTGACCTAGGAATTGGGATATGAGACCAAAAAGGACAAAGGACAAAAGATCTTGTCATCACTTTTTTGCAGCTGAGGAAAAGTTGTATTCAAGTGAATAAAGCAAATAACAACCTTTTCCTTTCTGAACTTGACCATTCTTTTATGCTTTGCAATCACTTAAAAAAAAGCACCAAGGAAATCCTGTCACATTCCAAAGTTTCCTGTGAAATAGAAAATATCTTCATCCTCAGAATGATGGGAGCTTTTCATATTTTCAATGTGAAGGGAGAAGAGTGAGGAACAGCTGCTTTTTGTTAAAGTTGCTTGTGTTTTGTCTTGAATAAAGGCATAAATTCTAAATAACCCAGATGTCAGTGCAAAACAGGGATGTTTTCTTTGGAGCAGACCTTCAGATCTTTGTTTCCACCTGTTGAAGTGCTGGTGGGTGTGTAATTAATTGAACTAAAACACTCACCCTGTGAATTAGGCCCCCATTCCTGGTTACCCTAGTGGAGCTTGGTGGCAATCTCAGTTATTTGTGTGTGGGAATAAGGAGCAGTTGAGGTCCATTGGATGTTAATTCTTGGCTGGAATGAAACAGGACTGATGTGGGTGACACTGATCCAGTTTAAGGATTCCGTGAGCCCTGAGTGTCTCCATAAGGACAGTTGTTAACTTGACCCTCCTCCCAAGGTGAAATGAATCACTGGCACAGAATATTCCAAGTTGGAAGGGACCCACAAGGCTCATGGAGTCCAACCCTCAGCCCTGCACAGGCCCATCCCCAGAGTCCCACCCTGTGCCCCAGAGGATCAGCCAAACCCTCCTGGAGCTCTGGCAGCCTTGGGGCTGTGCCCACTGCCCTGGGGAGCCTGGGCAGTGCCAACCACCCTCTGGGGGAAGAAACTTTCCCTGAGATCCACCCTGACCCTGCCCTGACACAGCTCCAGCCATTCCCTGGGTGCTGTCCCTGGTCCCCACAGAGCAGAGCTCAGTCCCTGCCCCTCCCCTGGAAGTTGGAACTGCAGTGAGGTCTCCCCTCAGTCTCCACTTTTCCAGGCTTCCAGTGTCCTTTTCCTCAGCAAATGCTGGATGCTCCAAACACAGTCTTAGTCCAGGAAATATGCACTGATAGCAACGTTCTCCCTGCCATCAATGTGACCTTGAAATAGTGTAGTTTAATAAAATGTTATGGTGCTGAACGAGATCTGCTTTATTCCAACAGCCAGCCTGACTTGGAGTGAGTTTTGTGCCAGGAATGAGGCTTTTCCTGACAGACCAGGTGCCCTCAGGCTCCTCCTATGGCTTCCCCTCAAAGCCCTTCCCCACCTTCACAGAATCAACGAGGCTGGAAAAGACCTCTGAGCTCGTCAAGTCCAACCTTTGACCCAACCCCGCCTTGACCTTTGGGCGCTCCATAAGAGCTTCGTATCCTCGTGTTGCAGCCGGGTAAGGAACATCTCCCTGAACGTGTGGTGACCGTGTCCCCCTGTGCCCCCGTGTCCCCAGGCCTCCGGCAGGACTGTGCCTCCAGCTCCGCCTCCGTGTCCCGGCGCAGCTCCAGCGCGTCCCTGCACTCCCTGCGCCGCGGCACCTACAGCGACCAGGAGTTCGACACCTACAGCCTGGAGGACGAGGACGACTACGACTGTTCCCTGTCCTTCCGCAGCGCCCACAGATACTCCCCGTCCCCGCTGAGCTCCCCCCGCTGCCAGTCCCCCTCCTCCAGCGTGGATTACGGAAGGTCCTCCGCGTCCCGGCTCCGCGCCCCGCGCAGGGCGGGCAACGGCCCCATGCAGGACCGGCTCAAGTACGCCAACAGCGAAGGTGAGCTTGTCACACCAGCCCCTGGAGCTCGTGGGGACACATGTGTGTCCCCACACAGCTGGGGCAGAGCTGCTCAGCAGGAAGGGACACCAAGAGTGAGCTCCTTGGTGAGCTCCTTGGGTGAGCTCCTTGGGTGAGCCCTAGAGCTCATGGGGACACACGTGTCCCACACAGCTGGGGCAGAGCTGCTTGGGAGGAAGGGACACCAAGAGTGAAGGTGAGCTCCTTGGGTGAGCCCTGGAGCTCATGAGGACACACGTGTGTCCCCACACAGCTGGGGCAGAGCTGCTTGGCAGGAAGGGACACCAAGAGTGAAGGTGAGCTCCTTGGGTGAGTCCCTGGAGGTCATGAGGACACAGTTGTATCCCCACACAGCTGGGGCAGAGCTGCTCGGTAGGAAGGGACACCAAGAGTGAAGGTGAGCTCCTTGGGTGAGCCCCTGGAGGTCGTGGTGACACACGTGTCCCACACAGCTGGGGCAGAGTGGCTGGAGGCTGCTCAGCAGGAAGGGACATGGGAATGCTGGTTTGCAGCTGGCTGGATGTGAGCCAGCGTGTGCCCAGGTGGGCAAGGCCAGTGCCAACTTGGCCTCTATCAAGAATAGTGTGGCAGCAGGACCAGGGCAGGGATTGTCCCTGTGTTGGGCACTGGTGAGGCCACACCTTGAGTCCTGTGTTCAGTGGGCCCCCTCACGACAAAAAGGACTTTGAGGCGCTGGAGTTTGTCCAGAGAAGGGAATGGAGCTGGAGAAGGGTCTGGAGCACAGGTCTGATGAGGAGCAGCTGAGGGAGCTGGGGGGGCTCAGTCTGGAGAGGAGGAGGCTCAGGGGGGACCTTCTCACTCTCTATGACTCCCTGACAGGAGGGTGGAGCCGGGGGGGGGTCAGGCTCTTGTGCCTTGTCCCAGGTGAAAGGACAAGAGGAAACAGCCTCAAGTTGCACCAGGGGAGGTTCAAATTAGGTATTAGAAGTAATTATTTCACTGTCAGAGGGGTCAGGCCTTGGAGTGAGTTGTCCAGGGAGGCACCATCTCTGAGAGTGTTCAGGAGGTGTCTGGATGTGGCACTTGGGGACACAGCTTAGGGGTGATTGTGGTCAACCTCGATGGCCGCACGATTTCAAAATTTGGTGACCTGGAAGCTGAGAACTAGACACAAGACTCCTCTACTTCTGAGAGCGTTTTTCAAGAGCCAGCCTAAACCACGGTGAGCTCCCTGGGCGGCAGCAGCAGCAAACAGGCTGTGCTTTGCTTGCAGAGGAGCTGAGGCACAGCATGCCCAACCTGGCCAGGAGCAGCCTGCGCGCGCTCGACTCCGTGAGGAGCAGTCGGAGCCTGGAGTCCGACCTGCAGGTGCCCAGCAGCCGAATTCCCAGGACTCAGCAGCGGTCAGCAGGTCAGTGCCACATCTCCCACATCCACTTTAGTGCCCTTTTCCCTCTTGAACCCACCTGAAGTGTTTTTCCTGCTGTGTTCCCCGGGCAGGTCTGACTCCCAGCAAGCTCAGGTATTCCTCGGGTGCGGGGCAGTCCCCGCTGACGGTGCGACAGCCCGGGAAGGCCGGCTCGGGCACCAACTCCCTGCTGGCCACCAGGCAGGCGGTGAAACCCTGCGGCTACACAGCTCCCGGCTCTGCAGTCAGGAAGCCACAGGCCCCTTCGCTTCACACGGGCTCTCCCAGCACTAGTTGCACTTCCAGAACCACCACCATGGTCACCGCGGCCAAAAATTCCGCCCTGAAGGCGCGGCCGGCCGTCGGAGGGATCGCGGTGCCCAAGGGAAAGGCGCCGCCGCCGTCCAGGAGGTGAGGGGGAGCTTCAAACCTCGTGGGTTCCAGCGCCTGCCTTTAGTTCACAGATTAGGAAAACTTCTTTATAAATCACGGGGTGGGTTGGGTTGGGCTGGAAGTAGCCAAGAGCAAACCTTCCTGAAAGAAAAACTCACTCGGGAGATAGCAGGTGGGTCTGGTGTGGAAAGGCTCCAAATGAGGAGGGAAGGGAGGAAAAGGCTGCGTCCCTCAGCCCCTCAGAAAACACCACGGATCCAAAGAGTCCCTCAGCAGGGCCAGGAGGGGTTGGCAGCTCTCAGGGATAGAGCACAAAGGTGAGTCAAGAGCCACAGACTCCCAGACTGGTTTGGGTTAGAAGGGACATTAAAGCCCATCCAGCCCATGGCAGGGGCACCTTCCACTAGCCCAGGTTGCTCCAAGCCCTGTCCAACCTGACCTTGGACACTTCCAGGGATTCAGGAGCAGCCACAGCTTCTCTGGGCAACCTGTGCCAGGGCCTCACCACCCTCCCAGGGAAGAATTCCTTAAGTCACTTCCATCTGCATTTCTGAAGTGGGCTGTGGGTATGGAGCTGGATCTGAGCTACTGAATACCTTTAGATGGAATCATAAAATCACAGAATTGTTAAGGTTGGGAAAGACCTTTAAGATCATCAAGGTCAACCCATCCCCAGCACCTTGTTCACCACTAAACCATGTCCTCAAGTGCCACATCCACACGTTTTTTGAGCACTTCCAGGGATGGGGACTCCACCACTGAGAGTCCACCCTGGGAAGTCTTGTTCCAGTGTAGGATTGTGGCTGGAGACCCTCAAAGACAGGAAAGGGCTCAGCTTGGAAGATTCTTGGCCAGTGAATCAAGAAGCAAAGGGTCTCAGTCCCTTAAATACCTCTGCCATTAAATTTTGTGTGAACTGCCAGGCTGGGACTCATCTCTTGGTGAGAGATGCCCCTTTTTACCACGTAATCTATGAGCAAACCTGTCAACATCAAATCCATTTTAAAAAATAAATTCTTTTTTTAAACAGAGGTGGTTGCCAGGAAAATGAAGAAGCTCAAACTTATTTGTGTTAAAAATGAAGATGAACATTCTGGCACATATTTGGTGCATACTTTTATTTTTGGGAAGGGGAAAAACCCTTCCAAAGGACTGTTAAGGAAATCTTCCCAGCTGACCTACTTTGGTGCCTCTGAAACTTTGCCTCTGGTAAAATACATGTGGTGGTTTTTTGATTTCCTTAGTCTTTAGCCAGGTCTGTAGGTTGTCCAAAGCCTAATCAGGTTTTAGAAGGGTTTGAAAAGTCAGACAAATGAACAAGGCTTGATTTAAACATGATTTATACCACAGGGTGAAAGCAGAGCACGTAGAGTGGTGGCCAAAACCTTACAATTTTTGTTCTTGTTGCTGTTTTTTGCAGCTACAATTGTACAGCAGAGTTTTAGGTAGATTCAGACTTACTATTATGATGTGGCTGATATCAGACTAATAAGCAAACAGGGTTGCTTGTTTTATGTCCTTGCAGCCTTAAATTGAAATATGTCTACTTTCTTTAAACACACATTAAAAAGAGAGCTTTTAATCTCATAATTTGTAGCAACAGTCTGCAAACCTGATTATTTTTCATGTGTTCAGCTTTATTTGCAGGGAAAACTTCTTTCTCTTGGGCTCAGTGATGGGATAACCCCCCAGTGAAAGGTGTTGGTAACTTGGCAGGATCACTGTCAGTCACTGAATTCCCCTAAACTGCCTGGAACTGGTGCTGCTGGTGCCCAGGCTGTGCCAGCAGCAGTTCCCCCGGGGGCAGGGAGATGCTGATGGTGGTAAATCCTCCAACCTGTGGCCATCACAGCTCACTGGGGCTTTGCTTGAGGTGGTTTTTTGTCCCAACCCAGGTTCCTTCAGTCGGCACAGACCCCCCCGGCCCCCGAGGACGACTCCTGGAAGGATGGGTGCTACTGACCCCCCCCAACACCTCCGTGGAGCAGAGCCCCAGCTGGCTGGGCATCACCTCCCTGGGCAAGGAGCCTCCAGCCCCCCTCTCCCTGCAGACTCATGTACATATTCCTCAGATTCCTGGGAAGCAGCTCCACCTGCTGCTCTACCAAGAGCCCGACCTCACCGCGGCGGGACCGGCTTCCACCCACCACGAGTCTTCCCAGGAAGACTGCAAATGGCCTTATTTCATCTGCCCCCCTGCCTGCAGCCCTTGGGAAGGTCTGTCACCCCCAAGCTGGGCTGTGACCCTGCTCCTGAGGGGGCTGGGAAGGCTGGGAGGGTCCTCTCTGTGCCGGGAAGCAGCTCTGAGCCGGTGCTGTGGGGTGGCAGAGCTCGGGGAGACTAGAAATAGTGACATAGGTGTTAGAATTAAGACTTTTTAAATCCAACCTGATGTGCTCTAATATTTGTCTGAAACTCAACTGGGTTGTTATTTTTTTTTTTTTTTTTTTGGTTGGTTTTTTGGTTGGTTTTTTTTTTTACTTCTGTATAGAATGTATTTCTGCTACTTTTTATGGTTTGGCCTAGAGCTGCAGCAGGTTTTTATAACTGTAGAACACTTCAAACTGTTGTATGCAGGTGTCAGCACAGGCCACGAGTGAAGGAGCAGTACACAATATTTGTGTGGGGTGTGAACAGGCAGGGACAGGGGATGCCAGTTCAAAACTGCTGGTTCCCAGCACCACCTTACCTCAGCTGAGAGGAGGTTACCACCAGGTAAGAGCAAACTTTTTAAAAAAAAAATAACCCTCCCTGACAGCTTTGGCTTGAAGTGTTTGATCTCTCAGCTGGTTCCCAACTGCCCTGACTTTTGTAGAAGTTTTTTACTGTCTCTTAAGGATTCTGTTCCAGTGTCCTTTTCCTCAGCAAGTGCTGGATGCTCCAAACACAGTCTTAGTCCAGGAAATATGCACTGATAGCAACGTTCTCCCTGCCATCAATGTGACCTTGAAATAGTGTAGTTTAATAAAATGTTATGGTGCTGAACGAGATCTGCTTTATTCCAACAGCCAGCCTGACTTGGAGTGAGTTTTGGGCCAGGGAAGAGGCTTTTCCTGACAGGTTGGACTCTCTTAGAGCTCTTCCTGGGTAAACAGGCCTCCCCCCAAGTCTCTCAGGATGCAAGGAGTGAGATTTCCCTTGAATTCCTTGGAGTTCAGAAGGACAAGGGGCGTGCTGGCAAAGGAAAACTTAGGTTGTGTCATTCCCAAAACATCCACACGTGGCCTAAGCAGAACCAAATCCAGGGAGTTCTGCCAGGGCCCCTCACTGCAGAGATCACTTGTGATCAAGGAAAAAGAGAGGAACAGACAGGTGGTGGTCCTGTGTCACCCAGTCACATCACCTACAGGGACAGTGCCACCACTTATGGACTTTTACAGGGCAGAGAAGAGGCACATGAGCCTCAACTGCTCCTTCTCTGACTCCAAACTTCAGCTGCTTTTACATCAACAGGCTTCTCCCCACCCTGACAGAGCTCAGCACATTCCCAGCACTTCCCTCTTTGGGCTCTTCCTTTATGGAAAACATTCTTTTCTGAGTCTTCCAGCTGGTGGGACCTGCTCCCATTGATCTTGCCTTCCCAGTGCACTGAAAGGTAAAAGAGCAGCAACATTTCTCTTTGATTTCTGTACTATTTGAGGCAACTCTTGTTGCCTTTATTATATTCCAAAGGTGGGAGCACACTGGTGTTTTCCAGGCACTACCTGAGGTGAGAGCTGCTATTTTTTATGGATCCTTCCCACCAGATAAATGTTAATGACTGAAGGTGATATTCTAGTTAAAGCCTGTCAGGCAGGTGGGATGGTCTCTCTGCAGCCTGGATGGCTGTGGAGATCCAGACCTGGATACACAGTTCCAAGCTGACCAGAGAAGCAAAAAGGTGCTGAGCTTGGATTCTGCTTGGATTCATATGAATTTTAAATACAAATCTGGTGCTGACAAACACTTGGAAGCAGCTTCAGGAGAGGAACACTGAGCACCAACCCCAGACCCATCCCACTAAGGAGCTGTTCATTCAGGTTTTCTCATTCCATTTTTCCAAGCTGTTCTCACCCCCAGGGCTCTCCCTTCGGCCTCCATTATTCTCCAGCATCCTGAGCCCTGGCTGATAGCATTAAAATGCAACCAAGATAATAATCAGCAACTCAAACAGTTTCTGCAGGTTCCAAAGGAAATCCAGCTCCCTCATCCTGAGACACGAACCTGCTTCCAAACCCTAACAGCATTCCCGAGGTAGGTGGAAAGGCTTCCACAAAACTAAGGAGCTCTGCTTTCTGTACAGGAATTTTATTGAAATCAGTCAAGTTACCTTTTGTTTTTACACTAATGCCTCAGTGCATCCTTTGAAAGGAAAGGAAGGATTTTTTTCTTTAAAAATTGTTTGTACATAAGACAAGAAATCATGGAAATGAAGGGGGTTAACACCAGGCCCCCTAAACATGCACAGCTGTACAGGGGCTGCAGGAGCTGAGGGGGGGGCTTTCTCCAAGCTTTACATTCCATTTTCAGGGAGAGAAGCAGGTGCCAGTGGCCTCTCTCACTGGGGGGTGGATCCAAGTCCCATCACCCTTGGTGAAGTTTGGGCCCAGCAGAACACAAATCCAAAGGAGCTGCGAGTTTAGAGAACTCTTTCTGTGGGAGCTGCTGGGAAGCTCCAGGGTGGGTGTGACAGTGAAGGAGCAGCAGTGTCACATCACCCCACTCCCTGTGTCACCAGGACCCCACAGCACCGACCACGTGCTCCAGCTCAGTCCCCAAGTGAAGCCACCCCTTCCTGTACCACCACCCCACCCCACTTCCCTGGGATGAAGGAAGCAGATTCCTTTGGAGCCCACGTGAAGGGTGTTTCTGGTTCTTCTCTGGGACAGGAGCCCATCAGCTCCAGGACACAAGTGTGGACACCACTCCCCCAGGAGCCAGGCCTGGCTGGTGCTTCAGGGGAGCAGCTGGGACAGGAACAGCCCAGCTGAGCCTGCTTTTGGTTCTCAGCCTTGGGTTTGGTTTGAACTCTTCCCAGAGGAGCCCATTCCTGCCTCTGGCAGAGCCTTTCTCCCTCAGCCCTCCGAGTCCCCAGGCAGCACCTCCAGCCCTTCTCTGTCCTGTGGTTTTGGCACTCACAGGAGGAGAAGCACAAGCAGCAGCTCCCTGACACCTGATCAAGCCAGAGCAACAGACTGGCCCCCAAATTCACCCAAGCCAGTGCCAGCATTGTACTCATTCCAATCCACCCTCCAAAGAACAGCAGGAGAAATAACCTGGGAGAAAGCAGATCCGTGACTGCAGCCGGAACCACGAGCAGCCGCCTCCTTTACTGTGCCCACCCAGCCACGAACCAAGGGGGGAGGTGAGGAAGAAGTGAGGATGAAGAGGCAGCCATTCCAAATGCTGAGGTGACCCCCACTACCTGCAGGAAAACTCCCCAGGAAAAGGGAGATTTCCCACCTCTCAGTGCACAAAGCCCTGTTCGTTTTGTTCCCATCAGGATTAGAGCCGTGACCTTCCCGTGTTGAAGCACTGAGAGCCACACGTGGCCAGATGTGCATCTCCAGGAACTGTGGAAACTCAAACCATCTCATCCCTGCCCTGTTAGTTTGGCTCAGCCCACCCCAAACCACCCTCTGGCTCCATCCTCACAGGCAGGCCAGGCCCGTTCCCCATCCGAGTGCAAAGCCACAGGGACACAGGGAAGGAAGGCATTTGTGGGGACAGGAAAAGGAACAAAGAAATCCCTTCAAGTAATCCAGCCCAGCCCACGCTGGAGGTCACAGCTCCTTCTGGGCCCCTCTGGGGTGATAAGGCAAAAAAGTCTGAAGTCCTGGAGGGATGGAGGGATGAAGAGGTGGCAGAGGTGACGGGTGAGTTATTCCGTAGGTTGCTTCTTCACACTCCTGGCACTCATCTCCAAGGGCCCAGCAGCAGCTCTGGTTATTTCTGCACACAGCTGGGCCAGGCCAGCCCACCACACACTGCTGAGAGGATGATGTAGAGGATCACCTGGGGAGGGAAAACGGGAATTCTGTAGAGAATGAAGGATTTCCATCCTCTGCTCAACTGCCACACACCTGGAAACTCCAGTTACCAAACCCCTAAAGAACTTGGCCAACACCCTCCTCCCCCTGCCCCTCCCTGCAGCAACACATGGATCCA
The DNA here is from genome assembly GCF_003945725.1 of Corapipo altera. Lineage (NCBI taxonomy): Eukaryota > Metazoa > Chordata > Aves > Passeriformes > Pipridae > Corapipo > Corapipo altera. Next base: position 1,071,411 of record NW_020884945.1, on the reverse strand, counting down.
AGGACAGGTTTTGGTGTTTTCCAGAGTCTCTCCACACTTCCCAGGTTCTCCACACTCACAATGGACACGATGATGATGACGATGGTGAGCTTGAGGTTCTTCATGCACATGGCCCGGGCGAGGTTCCTGCTGGTTGTTTTGAAAGTGACTGACTGCAAGGGAAAGGAAAACAAGGAATTCATTCCCAAAGGAAGCTGGATCCCAAGAAGAGCCAAGCTTTTCCCTACTTCCCCAAACCGTGGCAGTTTTCTCCTCCAGAGCCATTTAACTCCTCCACAAAACTGAACGGGCAGCAAGAGAAAACTCTCCCACAACTCCAGGGACAGGATAAAGTGTGTGAGTAAGTCCAGAGCCAGCTTGGAAGGATTAAACATGGAATATTCCCAGGTCTGGGGGCTGCCCACAGGGATTGGTCCATCTCAGAGTACTGGTGGGGTTCTCATCTCACTTCTGACCTTTTGGGAACTGAAGTGCTCCAAAATATTTACAGATCCACTGATCTAATCCCCAACGTATTCCAGGGGTTAATTAGTGTAAATACACCTGCCAAACTGGGACAATCCATAGGGCCACTCCTGCCAGCCAAACCCCAGGGGTGAGACAAGTCCTTCAGTGCCCCAACATTCCTCCAGAATTTGGGCCTCCTGCATTTTACAGTGTCACAGAATGGTCTGGGTTGGAAAAGACCTTGAAGATCATCTTTTCCTCTCCCTGCCATGGACAGGGACACCTTCCACTAGCCCAGGTTGCTCCAAGCCCCATCCAACCTGGTCTTGGACACTTGCAGGGATGGGGCAGCCACAGCTTCTCTGGGCAAGCTGTTCTGGAAAGCCTGTGGTTGTCCCACTCCAAGTCTCCTCTCTGTATCCTGCAATTCCACTCCTTCAAAATAGCTTTTGGTCACCAAACAACCCCAAACACCCCCCAGGCTGGGTCAAGGCAGGGATTCCCAAGATGCTCCTGCCCAGGGAAAGGCAGCAGTGGCTGGATCCAGCCAATCCAGCAGCTCACTCTGCTGGGAATTGCCAGTTTTCCCACAAACCACCTCCTGGGCGGAAACTGCATCCCTGTGAACTGCACTCCTGACTCAGAGCCCATTCCCAGGCTGGAGAACATCAGCCCTGGATCTCCCAGGACACTCAGGTAGGACATTCCCACTGGACACATCCCATCCCTTCATTTCCTGCATGGTTTCCAAGAACCAGCACTCCCTGGGAGAGCCCAATTCCTGAAGGAATTCCAGTCCCTTTCCCTAAAGCATTCCCACCTGAGGACCTGGCAAGGTTTGCACACCTGGGAGCTGGAGGACAATATTCCTGCTGGATAAGCTCCAGGCACCTCTCCTGCCTCTCCAAAGCACGAGGGCTTTCTGACACCTTAGAGATCCCCACAAGCCTCACCCCACAAGATCCAGGAACTCCAGGATTGCCTTTGGAGTGTTGGATGCCACAGGAACTGGGCACTTTACCAGATAACACAGTGCTTTATAATCACATTAAATTTAGGGTTTTTTTCAGTCCTCCCTCCTTCAGAAACACTCAGAGAAGCTCCAGAGTCTTCACAGACTCTTTAGGTGGAACAGCTCAGGTTGATTTTTATTTTAAACCAGTTCCACTTTCCCCTTTGTTGTATCATCACAACTGCACGGATTCACATTTTCCAGTTTATCTGGATCTTTCCCAGGCTGGGAGGCAGTTGGGAAACAGCTGTAAGGAGGGCAGGGATAAGACACGACCCAGGGAAGGGTTCCCTGCAGGGCTCCATGCTCCTGTGTCTGGCTAAGTGTCTCTGGGTGCTGGTGTCTCCCTGCCCTGCTCCCTGGGGTGCAGGAACACCATTTCCCAATTCCAGGTTCTCCCCCAGACTCACCGAATCCACAAGATTCTCTGTTTTATCGATCAGCAGCTCCAGCTTCTCCCCTCTTTGCGCCACAAGGTCTGGGGAAAAGAGACAAAAATCCAGATTGGAAGGTAGAATCCCAGTGCAAAAAGCTGCTTCCAACACCCAACCCTAAGCCAGGAGCCCTTGGATGCAATTCCCAGCCTTCCTGGCACTGCCAGGTCTTTCAGGAGCAGCCTCTCATCACACGGGCTGTGTTTGGGGACTGAATTTGGGTAAATTCCAGCTCTGTTTTGAACAGTCAGACTTGTCAAAACCCAAACTGGTGTGACACAAAGTGAAAGAGGCTCCAGGCAGCTTTTCCCAAGGGAAGCAGGTACCTATGTTCCGGACCATGATTCCTTTGAGTTCATCGATCTGGGCTTGTGTCTCTGCCACCTGGTCGGGGCCTTTGCTCTCCGAGTGGTATTTCTGCAACAGAGGACAGGCAGTGACAGCAGGAGCTCAAAAAGGACAGGCAGTGACAGTAGGACCTCAACTAAGAACAGGCAGTGACAGTAGGACCTCAAGAAACCAACAGTCAGTGACAGCAGGAGCTCAAAAAGGACAGTCAATGAAAACAGGACCTCAACAAAAACAGTCAGTGAAAACAGGACCCTCAGCGTTCCACTTCAGATCTTTAACACAAACAAAGGCAACTCAGGTCCCTGCAGAACAGCACGGACAGAAACGGGAGTTTTCAAACCACCCAAGATGTTTATCAGTGGGTGGAAGACCAAAATCTGGCTTTTTCAGCCATTTACAGATCTCACCCCCCCTCTGCTCCCACACTGGTGCCCAGAGGGCCCAGAAGTGACAGTCCCCTTTGGAAGTTAAGGCAGGAGGCAGGAGCTGTGGTTCCCTGTCAGGGGTCCCAGCCCCACTCCTCAGCTCAGAATTATTTCTGAAGGCAACACACTTTGATGAGCTTGTCTAGAGCACATGGAGGGATCCCTGCAATCCCACGGGACAGCATGGATCCCTATCCACAGGTGGCCTCAGAGGGGGATCCAGTGAAGGTGAGGAGTGCCTGTGGACTGGGAATGTTGAAGGTGGCCAGTTGGAGTGTCCCAACAGGAGCAGGACACAGGAGCAGCCAAGGGCCAGCCCACGGCCTGGACCCAGCCAGGAGGATCTCCCAGCTCACCTGCCAAGAGCTTTGCTGCTCTCCAGCCCCCCTGGTGTGTTCCCTGTTGCACCACTCCTGTCATCCCCGCCCCTTCGTTCCCTTGGGAAGTGACAGTGACTCCAGTTCCCCCAGTTGGGACCCCAGTGATCCCCTGGTGCCTGCCCAGCTCGGGGGGGTGGGAGCAGCACGAGCCAACCCCCAGCTTCGAGGAGCCTCAGGGTTTGCAGAACCCCAGGAGGGAAACCAAGGGCCAGTGGCATCAGGGAACTGAGTTCTGCTCTTCCTGCATGGATTTTAAGTCCCTGATCCCATCACAGCTGCTCTGCTCCATGATCACCCACCTGGCTGCTTCAATCCCAGTTTTCTTCTGGACAGGAGTTTAACTGAAATCCATATCTGACACAGTCTAACACTGACAGCACCCACCTGGTAACTCATGGGCACAGCACCCACTCCAACAGCTCCTCTGGAACTGCCCCAGTGGACAGTTTTGGGAGAAGGTGCAGACTGGCCCACTATCAAAGCTAGTCACTGGCTGGACTAGAAGCACAGCCCCCCTTCCCAGGATTATGTGTGTGCTGCCCTTGAGCTGGAGTGGGATCTCTGCCTCCCACCAGTGACAGGGATCACCTGGAAAACATCCCTGCTCCTGCACCGAGGACACGGCAGCCAGGCTGCCAGCCTGGAGCAGGGAGGGAAGAGCTCTGCCAGCACTGAACTGCTCTTGGCTGAGGCCTGGACTCCATCCATATGCAGGAGCTGAGACAGGCAGCTCCTCTCGAGCTTTAGGGACCTGGAAAAGCTGGGATTTTAGGGGAATATCAGCTCCAAAAACCGCCTGGCTCTTCCGATAAGGCAACTCGTTAAACTTATTCCAGCCCAGAGCAGCTTACAAAGTGCTGAGCCAGCACTTTGTGTAGGTTCAGTCCTCACATGTCAAAGCCTGGTGGAGAAGGAAAACTCTATCCCATCACCCACAGGAAGTTAATCTCATTTATTATGCACTGGCAATGTCGTTCCTTGCTCCCGAAATGAACTCCTGGGACTCTCCAAACCCCCTTCCCCACTCACTGTGGGCACCCACACATGGCTCCTGTCCCAAATTCCAGGACAAACTTCAAGCAGCAGCAGTGCAAGGGCAAATCCTCCCTTTACCTTCACTCACCTCAGGGTCCTGCTTCCCCCTGCACCTCAACACAAACTGGGAGTGGGCCAGAATTCCTACACTGAGAAGTCAGAGCTCTTCCCCTCCTCCTGCACCTGCAACACCCCCAAATCTGGCACTTCCCAGAGATCAGAAGAGCCAAGGCCTCCATGGAGAACAGCAGCACCAACACCCTCCCCAGGCACAGCAGAGCACTGAGAACTCCCACCCCACAGCCCCGGGTGGACAAGCCCTGAAAGCCAACATTCCAAGGACATCTTGGCTTTAATTCAAGGGAGATCTCAAAAAAAAAAAAAAAAAAAGAGCCCCACAAACAACCCCAAACCAGGTTATCGAGTTGTTTGTAGTCAATTAAGGGCTCTTAAGAGTCTTCAAAGGGAGATCCAAAGCCTTTTCCTTGCAGCCCTGCAGCCCGAGGGTTTGTGCACTAATAACATTATTGATCTGCAGTCACCAAGCAGTTCTTTATTCCTTCTCCATCTTCCAGCTGGCTCCACTCATTTCACTTGCTATTATTCCCTGTAGGAATTCCCTGTCCTTCCCCCAGCCCTTGCTGGGGGTGCTGGGAGAGCAGCTCTGCAGCCCAAATCCCGGGGAAAAGCCCAAACTGCACCATTCCCTCTACAGGAAGCTCATGTTTTAAGAGCAGCCCAATCCCAAACCCCAAAAACTGCTTTACCCCCTCCCTCTCCCCCACGAAAACCCCACTGCAGCAGCACAGGGTGTTTGCAGAGCCTGGTTATCCAGCAAGGGAAGGCAAGTTAATTAGAAGACAATTAACTGATTGCTCTGGGAAATGCATCTGGTTCTAGGAGGGAGATGTAAACCTTCCTTCAAATGCTGCTGGGAATAAAAGAGATAAAACAACCCAATTATTTCCACCCTCTCCTGTGTGGCACCTCAAACCCACAAATCCAAACCCACGGCAAGCCAAGAGCTCTCCCAAAAACAGGCTGGACATCAAGGCTCTGCCAGAGCCCAGCACAGAACTCCCACACTCCAAGAGAGAAGTGAATTCCAACTCCACCTTTCCTTCCAGGAATCCAAGAACAGCCCCAGAGTCGCCAAAAAAGTCCTCTGAAACCTGGGAATTCCCGTGGAAGGAGACTGACAGCGTTCTGCCTGTGCAGGATCCAGGCTGGAGCCACAGCAGGGGAGCAGCTCCCCCTGCCAGCACCACAGCGTTCCACAGGCTGGGAATGCAGCATCCTGAACTTCACCCCAGCTCAGGGGGGGAGGAATGCTCCCCTCACCCTTTTCGTTTTGGGGTTGGAAGCATCCAAGGCAAATCTCAACTCAGGGACCTGTCACAGGTTATTTATCCTGCTCTTGAACCTCCTTCCTTCCATTCCTCCTACGCTGGGAATGGAAACCCTCGGAGCCTCAGTGCCAGCTGGAGAGTTCACCACAGTCCTGCACTTGGTGTAACCCAAGCCCAGCTGTCTTGGCTCCTGAAGAGGCCACAGTGCCACCAGCAAACACCCTGTCACACTCCAGCAGCCACTGGAATTGCTGGGAAGGGAAGGGGAAGGGGAAGGGGAAGG
>NW_020884945.1:1056518-1065595 GCF_003945725.1 Corapipo altera | reverse complement strand
TGGGGAAGGGGAAGGGGAAGGGGAAGGGGAAGGGGAAGGGGAAGGGGAAGGGGAAGGGGAAGGGGAAGGGGAAGGGGAAGGAGAAGGAGAAGGGGAAGGGAAAAGGGAAGGGAAAAGGGAAGGGAAAAGGGAAGGGAAAAGGGAAGGGAAAAGGGAAGGAGCAGAGGGAAAGGCAGTCAGGGATCAGCAGACACTCAAGTTCTGAAGCTGAGCAGCAAAGGAGTACCACACCTTTGTCCTGCTCTCAGTGACAGCCACATTCCCTTGCACTGGGTGGCAACTGGAACCAGCCTGGACATTTCCAGTGTTCCCATTAAGCTCTGATCTCCTGATCCAAACAGTTCATCCATCCCCAGTTCCCCCCTGAACTGTGGGGTGCTGCAGGGTGAGCGTGGGGAGCACAACCCACTGCCCGGCTCCACAGGCAGTTCCCAGGGAGCAAACCCAAGGAGAATTCCTGGGGGAGGTCTGGCTTGCCAGGGAAGTGTCCTGGAGCCACAGGGCTCACCAGCTGTGCTGCCAGGACGCTGGAGAACTCGCTGTTCATGGCATAGGGGAGGGCTGTCTGGGCTCGGGAGCCGTACGTGGTCTGGAACCGCTTCTTGATCTCGTTCAGGAACGTGAAGGCTCGGGAGCGTTCAAAGTCCTGGAAGAGAGAGCAGAGACACCAGGAATGCCAGCATGCACAGAGCCACTCACAGAGAGACTGTGACTCCCAGTCCTAACTGGTGTGACACTGGCATTGGGCTGCTTATCCCAGGGCTTGGAAGAGCAGCCACAGTGCTCTTTTATTACCACTCGGTGATCCCACTGTGAATTCTCCCTGCCTTGTTTCCAGGCTGCATTCCCAGCCTGGATATCCACAGTTCTAATTCAGTGCCTGGCACCTTCCTGCAGTGAGGGAGAAGTTTTGGCTTCAGCACTTCCAGAATTGAGGAGCACCAGGCACTGACAACCGAACCGCTCCCTGCATCCCCATCCCACTGCCCTGGCACTGCTGGGAGAGGAACCAGGAAAACCAAGGACTTCACCTCAAAACTACCAACTCACAGGCAGTGGGAGGTGTCCCTGATGATTTTTAAGGTCCCTTCCAACCCAAACCATTCTGTGAGTCTACAACTGGAGTTCCAGGCTTAGACATCAGAGCTGTAACCAGTGGGAATGAGAACACGAGCATTTTCCGTGGGGGAAAAGGCACCTCAGACCAGCACCCACTAAAAACTGACAGCTGGATTCCCAAACCTGCTGGGAACCAAAATACTCACGTCATCTGTGATGCAGAGGTAAATAATCCTGTCCTGGCAGATGTAGTGGAACAGGTAACTGCAGAGAATTGAAAAGAAGGAAAAAAAAAAAAGATCATTTGGAGCTGCCACAGGACTCATTTTCTAGAAGACACTGCTGCCTGTGGGGCCTTCAGGGGCTGGGGAAGGAGACATTTGTGCATTCCCAAAAGTTTCCCCCCAGGAAGCACTTGGAACCTCTTACAGACTCCAGAATAAAGCAAATCAATTCTTCTGCAAAGCCTTGCCTTGTCCAGCTCCAAGGGTACAGCTCAGGAGCTCCACACTCAGGTTTTGTCTTGTAACATTAAGACCAAAATAAGCTTTAGGAGTGGGCTGGAACTGCCCTGAGGGTCTGTTTCCATGAAAAGAGAAAAAAAATCCTGGCATATCCACAACTATCCTGCAAGGAGTGAGGTGCAGCTTGTCTGACACCACCTTGCAGGCTCCCCAGTGATTCCTAGAAGAATCCAAACAGCAGAGACAGAATTCCTGCTGGCTGGTTTTCCTTGGAGAGTATAAAAAACACACAGAAGTTCTTCTTAAAAACAAACAGAACCCATTAAATGAGTCTGAGGAGTTCAAAGTTCAAAGGAACTCGAGTTTTTTTGCTGTTTCAGAAGAAGAGAAATTCTCTTAGAAAGACATCAGGGAATTTTCTGGCCAGGCTGGGAATGTGGTAAGGCAGAGGATCCCTGGAACACTCCAGACAGGAGGAACAGCTCCTTGTGCTCGTTGTAGCTTCCCAGCTTTCCTGTTCTGCCCAGTTCTCTCTAAAAATGCACTACAGCCCTCCTAAAATTCAGCTTTTTAGTTGGTTGAACAGCATTTGAGGCAAAGTTATTTCTTTTCACTCCCAGGAAATAACTGTATCCTTAAAATTACAACAGGAAAGAAAAGATGCAGCGGCCAAGGTACATCAGAGCCCTGGGCTGCCTCAAAAATATCTCCCACAGGGACTTGTTCGGGCTCCCAAACCAGGAAAGGATGAGGGAAGATTATCCCAATCCTCACCCTGAATCCTCAGGCAGCCAGAGCAGCTCTAACACACCAGCCTGGGCAGCAGAGAGGATCCTGCCCTGCTGCCCATCCCAAAAAAAGGGCTGAAATGGGGCCTCTAAAGTTGTTTTTTCCACAGTTGTTTTAGTTTGTTTGCCACAGTGGTTTTAGTTTTCTCCCCAGCACATGGACTCACCTACTTCACGTGTGCAATAAGCCTCAGGTGATGAACCATCTAATCCCAAGGGCTGTTCAGAGAGCTGGAAAAATCCTGGGAAAACCCTTCTGGATTTGTGGCAGCTCAGGATGACTCCAATGATCTGCCAGCACCACTCCTCCTAAAGCCCCCAGGATCCACAAGTGATCCACCATGTCCAAGCTTCAGAAAAGCCAGGGAAAGATTCCATAAGCCACACTCCAAAGGTTCCCCAGCTGGGCACACTCCAGCTCACTTTGGAGTTGTATCAAACCAGAAAAGCTCGATTCTGTACCAACTGCTTGAGCTAAACTTAAATCCTGGTTATGCTGCACGGGAATTTGGGACAGCAAAACCCGACAGGATTACAGGAAAACAACCCCAAACACAGCCAGTCTATTCCTGTTCTCCTCCCAGCCCCCTGGGGTCACTCACCTGCCATGGGAATAGGTGAGTTTGTTGTTCTCCGAGGGGATTTTGGCCAGGATCTGCTCCGTCACCTCCAGGAAGTTCCCTCCACACCAGGCGTGCTTGGCCAGGATGGTGGTGCCCCTCGCCACGACAGCAAACAGGATGGCCATGGCTTCCCACTGCTGGGAACACAACCCCTGGGATGAGCTCCAGGACACCAGGACCATGGAGTTCTCCCACCCCCCCTTTCGGCTTCTGCTCCAACGACACCAAAACTCCAACGAGCTCCAGAAAATTTCTGCTCACCACTGTGGCCTGCACTCAGTGATCCCACTGGGAATCCTCCCTGCCTTGTTCCCACCCGGATTTCTACCTGTCAGTGCTATTTTTTTTATTTTTTTTTTTTATTATTTCTCTTCAGCTGCTCCTTGAGTTTTTTCTTGCTGATCCTGCAGTTTTTTCTCGTGACCGGCACGAAGGAAGTGACGGTCCCACAGCTCCTGACACAGCCCCAGCCCCCCCTCCCTGCAGGGGGGCTGCCCAGGGGTGAGGCCTGAGCTCTGACTGCTTCCAAACTCCAAAATCACTGCTCAGAGTCCCACCAGAACATGGGGGGACCCTGCACACACCCAGGGGGTGCTGCCTCGGGGTTCCTGTGGAAGCAGAGCTGCCCTTCTCAGAGCAGGCAGAACTTCTGCAAACTCAGGACTTGGCCTCAGCAACATCTGATTTCTCCAAGCCAACATTCCTGCCCATGGATCCAGCTGGACAGGTCACACAGGGCAGGTGTGTGAGGGCCAGGAGGCTGGGAAGGAGAGAGGGTTGTGTGGAGACCTCAGAGCTCCTCCCAGTACCTGAGGAGCTCCAAGGGAGCTGGAGAGGGACTGGGCATCAGGGACTGGAGTGACAGCACAAGGGGGAATGGCTTCCCACTGCCAGAGGGCAGGGTTAGATGGGATACTGGGAGGGAATTCTTCCCTGGGAGGGTGGGGAGGCCCTGGCACAAGTTGCCCAGAGAAGCTGTGGCTGCCCCATCCCTGGAAGTGTCCAAGGCCAGGTTGGAACAACCTGGGCTGGTGGAAGGTGCCCCTGCCCATGGCAAGGGTTGTGACTGGATGGGCTTTAATATCCCTTCCAACCCAAACCATTCCATGATTCCATATGTCTCTCCAGAGCTGGAAAAACATACCTGCTGGCACGGAAAGGGACACACTTAATCAGCTCAAGTATCATCACATTAATCTACTGTGAGCCCCCAGATTTAACACATGAAACCACATGTCAGAGCACAGCTGTGACAGCTGCTCCACTCAGCCCACACCCCCATAAGCCTCTTTTCTGCCTGGGAAAGGATGACCTTTGACCCTGCAAAACCCCAAAATCTTATTTTTCACTTTGCACTTCCCTGTTTATTGCCTGCTTTGATTTGCTTCTAGAAACGTGTCTGGAAACATCTGTGTCTGGAAACACCTTCACACACCTATTTCAAGGCATCCAAGGAGTTGGGACCTCTCTAGGAAGAGACACTGGAGGGAAGGGGTGGTTTGTCTTCAGGCTCTGAGGAGCACAGGCAGAGCCTGAGCACAGGCCAGACTTTCCATCCCCCTGGCACTGCCTGACGTGACTTACTGATCTCTTCTGGCTCAGGGGTGGGTCCTACCCAGGCCTGTCCAAGCAGATCTGCCCTGGAGAGTTGATGTTTCCACGTGAACTGCTGCCCCAGTGGCAGAGGGGGTGGAGGAACACAGCAATTAATGAGGTTCAGCCTTCAATTAGTGAGGTGCAACCACCCCCCACCCCGGGGGTCTCACTTGGGCAGTCTGAGCTTCCCAGAGCCAGGCTTGGCCAGCAGCAACCAGGTGATCTCCCTCCCAAACCTCCCACAGGTTGGAGCTCAGCATTGGAAGGGGAAAGGAAAATAAACTTATGGATTTATTCAGAGAACAGAGTCCATGGATAAGCCACAACCAGCTGGGAGCACACAGGTGATCCCAAGCCAGCACTGCCAAAGGGAATACTCATGGAATGCTTTGGGTTGGAAGGGACCTTAAAGGTACCATCCAGTTCTACCCCATGGCAGGGACACCTTCCACTAGCCCAGGCTGCTCCAACCTGGCCTTGGATGCTTCCAGGGGTCCAGGGACAGCCACAGCTTCTCTGGGCAACCTGTGCCAGGGCCTCCCCACCCTCCCAGCCAGGAATTCCTTCCCAATATCCCACCTAACCCTGACAGTAAATGCCAGTAAAAAGAGGTGACAAACAGCCAGGTTTGGGGTTGTTCCCTCCCACAGTCCCACTGCCCTCTGACATCCAGCCTGGCAGAACCACTGACAAAAATCTTTTCTCTGTAAGATCTTCAAGGACAGTCGTGCTTATCATGGTCAATTAACCATCCATATCCACCTGAAGATGGCTGGGGAGGTAACAGGACCTGGAAAAGCAAGGGAACAGCTTTCCCCTGACACACTTCCTAAGGAAACTCCTCAGCACAAAGATATCCAAGGAGAAAGAATATAAGGCAGGGAAGAAAGTGGTGATCACTCACTGCCTGCAACAGATATGGAAACAAAGGTCAAGAACAGGTTCCAGCAGAGGCAAGTTCTTCACACAACACATCCCCTGAAGAGTTCCCACAGGTTATCAGGGAGGAAAAGTGTTCACATGAGGTCAGAAAAAACAGTTGATGGAGGAAGAGAATCACTATCAAACAAATATCACCCTGGAGCAGAATTTATCACGAGTTTCTCCTGTTCTTCCACTCCCCCCAGCTAGAGCTGGTCTGACTCCACACAGCCAGAACAGACATTCACTGACTCCACAAGCTCAGGACTGGTTTTTTTTCCAGGGAAAAATACTTGAAGAGGAAGTAATACCTTCAAGCAGCAAAGCAGGTGACCCCCCAAGTCAGACCCGGGGTCCAGTTGGGGTTGGGGCTCTCACAGGACTCTGCTCCTCACTGCTCTTCTCATCCATGGAACAATTAAGAGTTGATTAAGCAAAGGCCTGTGAAATTCCAGTGCTCCCAGTTTACAGCCAGGGCCTTCAAGGAGTTCACAAACCCACTGCCAGCATCTCTTGCAATGCTGGAACTACCAAGAACATCCCATGACAGGCAGAGCCAAGTCACAGCAAAGCCTCTTAGAAAATATAACCCCTCCCTGAGCCCACCTGCCAGAGCATTCCAGGGCTGCCCCCCTACCCCAAATTCCGAATTCCTTCCAGAAATCTGCCCTGGAAGAGCTCCCGGGCTGAGTGACCTGCACACTCCCAACCCATGCAGGGGGGTGAGCAGCCCTGAGCTCTGACATCCTGCCACAGGAGGCACTGCCAGCCTGGCCTTTGGGCTGGGCTTATTTCTAAGCCAGTCTTAAGTTGCCGAATCAACCAGACGCTGATTGCACTAGAGCAGGAAAAGCAGATTCCAGGGATATTTTGCTGACCTGTCAGCTCTTCAAACCAGGGGGTTGCAGACATTGGAGTGTGAGGGTCACCAAGAAGTGCTCCAAGGCAAGGCTCACCTACCCCTAGTTAAGCATGAGTAAGTTACTAATCCCAAGTCCCTCCCCCTCCACAGACCTAAAGAGACCAAAAGTTCAACCTGATGCTCACAATATTATTTAAGACAGGAGCATTTTGAGCTGGAAAAAGAGCCAAAGGGGAGATTACTCAGAGCTGACACATAAAAAGGAATAAGCAACTCTTTGGAATCTTCCTGCAGGAACCTCCACCTGAAGAAGCTGTGACAGAGGACGAGGCAAAAACCAGACCCAACGAGTTTACAAGGATGAAACAAAACTAAACCTCAGCAAAATCATGTTAAATGCTGCTCACAGCCCAGAGAAAGGCAGCAACCCAGCCAGGGAAGCTGTGGCTGCCCCAGCCCTGGAAACGTCCACGGCCAGGTTGGGGCAACCTGGGCTAGTGGAAGGTGTCCCTGCCCATGGCAGGGGGTGGAATGAGATGGGGTTTAAAGCCCCTTACAACCCAAACCACTCTGGGATTCTGGGATTGGGATCTGGTACAGAGCAAGGATTAACTGTCACCACACAGCTGGTCCTGCAGCTCCCTCCTGTCTGGCCAGGCCACAGAGAGCACATTTTCCCAGCCAAAAAGCAACAACTGTGGCCTAAAAAATAATGCATTCAACTGTCCTGGCCTTCAAGAGAGATTCTGTACAAGCTTAAACTCATCCCCCTGTCACGGTAGCTTGAATTTATCCAGAGGACACAAACTGCACTTTGTTCCAGCTTCCACTCACTCCACACCTGAGCTCTGCAGGTGCCACCAATCCCAGTTTTGCCAACAAGGAGGAACACAAGCCAGGGAATTTGTGACCAGTTACAGCAGCAGCAGCACTAAGGAACCTGAGGGAATTCCCTGCCCAGTCCTGTCCCTCTGGATCCGCCAGGACACAGAGGCTTTGGCCAGGCCAGGCTGCACCAGGCCCATGGTGCAACACCAGGTCACAGCCTGGAACCACAAACACCACTAAGCCTCTTGAGCAATCAGGTGACTGCCCAGCACCAGGAAAGGCACGTCTGCCCGCTGCAGCCACTCAGCAGGGCTGGCATAAAGGAGCAGTTGTCCAAGGAAACACAGCCCCAAAGCCTCCCCCTGTCACACACACCACGAGAGACCTCAGGGCTGCAGAGCCCACAGAGCAGAGGGAAACCTGAACTCCCAGAGCAGGGCAGCAGAGGGATTCTAAAGTGAGTTAGACAATTGCCACACGTCTCCACTCAGTTAATATTGGATATTTGCAGGACTCACCCCGGGGAGGTGACACTCACTGTCACTGTAGGATCCCACAATCCTCAATTCCCGGGATTCCCTCACCTTACTCAGGAGACAACAGCCCTTGCTCTGCCATGACAAAGCCCCCAGTTAGAGCAGAAGGGCCTAAATGAAGTAGAACAGATGAACAAGGAGCATTTTTCTCCCCGAGCAGCATCTCCTCAGCCCTGTAACACTCGTGTTACTCCTGTTAGTAACACAATCCCGTCAGAGACATCCCTCCCCACTGGTTACAAAAGTCAGGAATAAAATCCATTAAAATCCACCCCTTTGCAGAACTATTTTCTGTTTAAACTCACTATATTAAATGGCTGGAAGTAGCCAAGAGCAAACCTTCCTAAAAGAAAAACTCACTCGGGAGATACCAGGTGGGCCTGGCATGGAAAGGCTCCAAATGAGGAGGGAAGGGAGGAAAAGGATGCTCTCCTCAGGCCCCCAGAAAACACCACAGATCCAAAGAGCCCCTCAGCAGGGCCAGGAGGGGTTGGCAGCTCTCAGGGAGTCAAGAACCACAGACTCCCAGACTGGTTTGGGTTGGAAGGGACCTTAAAACCCACCTCATTCCACCCCTGCCATGGGCAGGGGCACCCCCCACTAGCCCAGGTTGCTCCAAGCCCCCTCCAACCTGGCCTTGGACACTTCCAGGGATGGGGCAGCCACAGCTTCTTTGGGAAATCCCTTCCAGCACCTCACCACCCTCCCAAGGAAGAATTCCTTCCTACTGTAAGGGCACAGAAAACCCAGAACATCAGAAACAGGGGGGCCGTGGGGTCGATCTCTTGTTTTCAAGTGCCTCTCCCGGCCCAGAAGATTCCCAGCCTGTGCCAGGAGGGCACTGCCTGCACTTCCAGAAATCCTCTGACAGAAAGCAAAGGGCATCCATCACGTTGGTGCTGGTTTGAAGCCTGAAAGGGAGGTGTTGCAACCCTGGGAGTTGCAAACTGCCCGAGTGCAATAAAGGAGCCGTTTGAGCGTGGTGAGCTCAGCAGAAACCAGCCCAGGCTCCCCTCCCGCCTCTCCTGGGCAGCTGGGAATCGTTATTTCCTTAAAGGAATAGTCCCTGGGGTTGTTCTGCTCGTTTGAAGCCCCAAGAAACGTGACATCTGTGCCCGAGCTTATCCCAAGTTCTGCACACAGAGTTTACTTCAGGCTCCCTCGCTGCACCCGTATGGAAAGAAATGAATCCAGTTTCATTTTCCAGGCCTGGAAATGAAACCTTTCCTGGAAGGTTTGGAAAGGGATAAAGACACTGAACATGATGGCAATGGAACGAGCAGCTCTCTGGAGAGGTAACACAGACCCCCTCAAAGCAGGGAATGGGAATCAGGGAATCAGGGAATCGCTGGGGTTGGAAAAGCCCTTCAAGTGGTGCCAGCACAACTGGGATTATCAGT
>NW_020884945.1:1054955-1056508 GCF_003945725.1 Corapipo altera | reverse complement strand
TTACACACCAGTTACACACCAGTAACATGCCAATAACACCAGTAACATACCAGTGACGCTCCAGTAACACCAGTAACATACCAGTGACACTCCAGTGACACCAATAACATGCAAGTTACACCCCAGTAACACTCCAGCAGCACACCAGTAACGTACCAGTTATACGCCAGTTACAGCACTAACACCCCACTTACACCCCAGTAACACCCCCATAACACTCCAGTGACACACCAGTTATACCAGTAACAGGCCAGTAACATTGATAACACACCACTTACACCCCAGTAACACTCCAGTAACACACCAATGACACCAGTGACACCCCAGTAACACCAACAACACGCCACTTACACCC
This sequence comes from Corapipo altera, assembly GCF_003945725.1. Lineage (NCBI taxonomy): Eukaryota > Metazoa > Chordata > Aves > Passeriformes > Pipridae > Corapipo > Corapipo altera. Next base: position 1,056,153 of record NW_020884945.1, on the reverse strand, counting down.
CAGTAACACTCCAGTAACACACCAGTGACACACCAGTAACACACCAGTGACACACCAATAATACACCAGCTACACATCAGTAACACATCAATGACACCACTGACACTCCAGTTACACCAATAACACCCCAGTGACACTCCTGTAACACTCCAGTGACACACCAGTTACAACAGTAACACACCAGTAACACCAGTGACACGCCAGTAACATCCCAGTAACACCACAGTGACACACCAGTAAAACACCAATAACACCCCAGTAACACCAATAACACCCCAGTAACACCAATTACACCCCAGTAACACCAATAACACACCAGTAACACCAATTACACGCTGCTTACACCCCAGTAACACTCCGGTAAGACGCCGGTCACACATCCGTGGCACCCCAGTGCCCCCCAGTGCCCTCCAGTGCCCCCCCCTGCCCCCCCCCACCCCCCCGTCGCTCCCAGGCCCCCGCCCGCTCCAGCCCCGAGCGCAGCCCGGGCCGTGCTCCGGGCCGGGCCCCGCAGCCCCCGCTCCCGCCGTGTCCCCCCGCGTCCCTGCCCGTTCCCCGCCGTGTCCCCCCGTGTCCCCGCCGTGTCCCCGCTCCCTGTCCCCCCGCTCACCGGCGCTCCCGGGGCCGCCCCCGCGCTCCGGCCCCGCCCGGGCCCGGCCAGACGCGTTTCCGCTGCCGGCGGGGCCGCGGGGCCGCCGGGACCTGCAGTCCCGGCACGGGCATGGCCGGGAGCGGCGACAGGACCGCCCTGGAGACCGTGAGAGGGCAGGGAACGGGGGGGCTGAGCGCCCCGGGGGCAGCGGGGCGGGATCGGGATCTGCCGGCGGGGAACGAGCGAGGCACGGCCGCGTGTTGTGCCGGGGCAGGGCCGGGTTGGGGGCTGGGGAGGTCTCCTCGTGGGAAGGGTTAATCCGGCCCTGGCGGGGGTGCAGTCCCCATCCCCGGGGGGATTTAACAGCCCTGTGGATGTGGCACTTGGGGACGTGGGTCGGTCGTGGCCTTGGCAGTGCTGGGGGATGGTTGGGCTCGATAGTATCGCAGGGCTTTTCCAGCCTGAATGATCCCGTGGTTCCGCGATTCTGTGCTTCCCGAGCCTGGCTTAGTGGCAGGACACTCTCCCGTGATTCCCAAGCCTGGTTTAGTGGTGGGACATTCTCCCATAATTCCCAAGCCTGGCTTAGTGGCAGGACACTCTCCC
>NW_020884945.1:1046923-1054945 GCF_003945725.1 Corapipo altera | reverse complement strand
ATTCTCCCATAATTCCCAAGCCTGGCTTAGTGGCAGGACACTCTCCCGTGATTCCCAAGCCTGCCTTAGTGGTGAGACACTCTCCCATGATTCCCAAGCCTGCCTTAGTGCAGGACACTCTCCCATGATTCCCAAGCCAGGCTTAGTGCAGGACACTCTCCCATGATTCCCAAGCCTGGCTTAGTGCAGGACACTCTCCCATGATTCCCAAGCCAGGCTTAGTGCAGGACACTCTCCCATGATTCCGAAGCCTGGCTTAGTGGCAGGACACTCTCCCATGATTCCGAAGCCTGGCTTAGTGCAGGACACTCTCCCATGATTCCGAAGCCTGGCTTAGTGGCAGGACACTCTCCCATGATTCCGAAGCCTGGCTTAGTACAGGACACTCTCCCATGATTCCACGATTCTGTGATTCCCAAGCCTGGCTCAGTGGCAGGGCACCCTCACGAGGGGCGTTGTGGCATTGCTGTCGGGACAGATGGTGACAGTGGGGGTGGCTCCAAGGGACACCCAGCTCGCAGGTCACATCCCGGGGCTGGTGCTTCATCCCAGCAGTGGGAAACAGCCCAGATCCCTGGGCAAACCACCGCCCCTGCCCCACAGCCTTCCCTCTTGGACCCGTGTCCAAACCCCCCCAGGTGTCACCCCCACAGCCCCCACAGCCCCCACAGCCCAGCCCGTGGCACCGCTGGGTTTTCCCGGGAGTGGAGCAGCTGCTCCATCACCGTGTCCGTGGGCAGCAGGGATAGAGCTGAGGAGAGCGAGTGGTGTCACCTGGAACAGGAGGGACAGCAAGGAATGCACCTTCTGGCTGAACCTCTTGAAGTTCGGGTGTTTGAGGTTGTCCTGTGGGGAACAGGAGCAGATGGAGGCCAGGACTAACCTATTTTCAAACTAGTTCAGACTAATATTTTATCCAGCAAGGTGTTTTTTAAAGGTGTGACACCAGGCTCTGCTGTCCTCTCTGTCACCTGCTGCAGGTGGCCGAGCCCCTGGCAGCATTTTTAGGGCCCATTTTTAGGCACTGACTGGCACTGCCCAGCTGAGGGGCTGCAGTGACACTGGCACAGACTTGTGGAATTCCCTGAAGGAATCTGCCCTTCAGGGAATGTGTTGGTTTTCCATGGAAGCCTCTACCAACAGCAGTGAACAGGGGTGAAACACCTGCCTGCAGGTACCAGGGGCTTGGCGAGGAGCAGGGAAGCTCCTGGTCCTGCTGAGATCAGGAATTGTACCTGAGGACTTCTCCCACGTAAAGAGTGACAAGACAAGAGGAAATGGCCCCAAGCTGTGCCAGGGGAGGTTCATCAGGAGGAATTTCTTCCTGGAAAGGGTGGTCGGGCATTGGAAGGGGCTGCCCAGGGAAGTAGTGGAGTGCCCGTGCCCTGGACATGGCACTCAGTGCTCTGGGCTGGGGGACAAGGTGGGGATCGGGCACAGGTTGGACTGGATGATCCTGGAGGGCTTTTCCAACCTCAGTGAGTCTGGGATTCTATGACTCTTCACAGGAAAGAGGAGAGAGAACCGTGTGGAGCAGGTTCAGCACAATGTGTTGCCTGCTCTGGGTGCTCACACTGTGCTCAGGAGGCAGGGACAGGGTGCTGCTCTTTGTTTGGATCTGGGATCAGATCTCCCTGCTGACAGGAAGCATTCCTCCCTGGGAATCTTTGCCTGTCCCTCTCATTCCTGGGTAGCCCTGGGATGTGATTCCTGGGATCACATCACCCCGAGCAGTCATTTCCAGCTCCTTTCCACCATGGATCCTGAAGCTGCAGCTTTCTTTGGGCTCCTCCTCTCTCCTAGGCAGGGGAGGAATACACAGGTGTCCTGAGTGGGGAGAGCTGGAATTCTGAAGCTTTCCCTCCTCTCTGAAGGTGTTTTGGTCTCACGGCAGCACCGGAGCCACAGAGGTGGCTCAGGCAGACCCAGAACCCTCTGGGGAAGCTGAGCACAGGAGCTGATCCTTTGCCCTTCGGGTGTTCCTGACCTCAGGGGGCCTTACAGCATCTCTTCTTTCCCGTTGGTGGCAGATCCAGGCGGATGGGACAGATGGGAATTGTGTCACCTTCGTGCTGCACGACGAGGATCACACCCTGGGCAACTCCCTGCGCTACATGGTCATGAAGAAGTGAGTGGAGCCTCTGACAGGGCTGAGGGAACCTCTGTGCCCTGCCCTGGCCTTCTCCTCACTGATCCACACCTCAGCTGTTGCTGGAAGGAGGCAAATGATCCCAAATCCCTGTGCACACCTGTCAGAGCCTTTATGTCCCACATGGGGCCCTGCTCCCACCTCCTGCCTCTCCTCACAGGATTAATCTTTTCCTTGGGCTGGGTCAGGAACCTGAGAGCACCAAGAGGCCTTAGTGGGCCTGAGCAGGCTCCATCCACACTCTCCCTTGACCAGGAGCCCCAGTTAAGCTCAGCTCAAGGTTTTCAGTCCTTCTTGAGCTGTTGGAGGAGTAACTGTGTCTCCAGCCCAGCCTGTGCTGGGTCATGGACTCCATTTGTTACCCACACTTGGGTTGGAAGGGATCTTAAAGCCCAGCCCATCCCACCCCCTGCCATGGGCAGGGACAACTTCCATTAGCCCAGGTTGCTCCAAGCCCCATCCACCCTGGCCTTGGACACTTCCAGGAATTCAGGGGAAGCCACAGCTTCTTTGGGAAACCTGTGCCAGGGCCTCCCCACCCTCACAGGGGAGAATTCCTCCCCAATATCCCATCTCTCCCTGCCCTCTGGCAGTGGGAAGCCATTCCCCCTTGTCCTGTCACTCCAGGCCCTTGTCCCAAGTCCTTCTCCAGCTCTCCTGGAGCCCCTTTAGGCCCTGGAAGGGGCTCTCAGGTCTCCCTGGAGCCTTCTCTTCTCCCAGTGAACCCCCCCAGCTCTCCCAGCCTGGCTCCAGAGCAGAGGGGCTCCAGCACTTGAAGCATCTCCATGGCCTCTGGACTCCTCCAGCAGCTCCATGTGTTTCCTGTGCTGAGGATCCCAGAGCTGGGATGGCCAGACAGGTCCCCCCTGGTTCCTTAATGTCATCACCCTGGGCAGGGCTGGGGGTTGGTGAAGAGCTGCTGGCAAAACCTCACAACAGTTGCAGGAGGGAGTCCAAGGCATCATCTCAGACAGCAGTTGCTTTGCAGTGTCATGTCAGTCCTTCTGAGAAATCTCTGTGACAAGACCAACAGCTGCTGCCAGGAAAGGGGCTCTTCTTTTTGCTGGGGGACCCAAATTTCTCCCACCCCTCTCAGCTGCTGGAGCAGAGGCACCTCAGTAACTCCTGCACTGCCCTGGGCCCATCAACCTCTGTTCATGCAGCAGCTTTGGGTACAGTGAGGCTTCCAAGCATCCAGGATTCCCTGTTTGGGCTCTGCAGGGCTGCCCCTGCACTGGTTATGGTGCCAGGATGGTGCCTACAGGGTGCCAGCCAGGTCTTTGCCCTGCAGAGCTCCAGCTGCAGCTCGGGGACAGATGGGGGGGGTGAAGGTCCCACAAGTGGTTTCCTCTCAGCAAATCCCTCCCATAAGACCCTAAATCATGGTAGAAACATCCCAAGCTCCAGCAGGTCTTGGCTCCAACTTCCCTGAGCTTTGCTGTGGGGTGGCCTGGCTTTCACTGCTCCCTCTCCTCTCTCCCCTCCCACAGCCCTGACGTGGAGTTCTGTGGCTACTGCATCACACACCCCTCAGAGAGCAAGATCAACTTCAGGATCCAGACCAGAGGTAGGGCTGGGGGCTGTTCCTGCATGGCTGGGCTCCTTTTTTCATGGAATTCCCCCCTGCTCATGCCAGGTTCCCAGCAGGACTCATTTAAGCAAAGCAAAGCCCTTTCACCTCCCCTCTGTAGTGCTGTGCCCCATGGCTGAGCCTCAGAGGCTGCTTCCAGTGGGATGCTCCAGCTCCTGTTCCCAGCTGGAGCGGGGAGCAGCTCCCCTGGCTGGCAGCAGGCTCTGGCACAGGGAGCTCAGCCCCGGGTGGGCAGCAGGAGGGGGGTGAGTGGGCACACACCCAGGGGGGAGGTGGGGACTGCCCAGGGAGAGGCCACCAGCCCTTGGGAGCCACCTCAGTGTCCCTGACCCAGCTTTTGGAGCCACCTCAGTGTCCCTGACCCAGCTTTTGGAGCCACCTCAGTGTCCCTAACCCAGCTTTTGGAACCACCTCAGTGTCCCTGACCCGGCTCCCTTCCCACAGGGGCCCTTCCAGCGGTGGAGCCGTTCCGGAAGGGGCTCAATGACCTGATGGCTGTTTGCCAGCATGTGCTCAGCACCTTTGAGGTGAGACCATTCCTGAGGAGCTCAGGAGCCTTTTCCATCTCTCAGTCTTGTGTCTGTCCCCAAGGCCTGTGCTGGAGGCGCCTTTGCCATGAAAACCTGATGGTTTCCTTGGGCATGGCTTCCTTTCCCTTGGAGTGACTGTGAAAAATCAGTCACTTCCAAAAGCACCTGGAGCTCTGTCAGAGCTTCCCAGCCTTTCCAGGCTCCGGGCAGAGAAGTCCCAGCACTGCAGGGTGGTGGCACTGGGCTGCACGAGTCACCCAGGGACGTGCTGCTGACTTTGGTCCTGTGCTCTTGTTGCAGAGGAGCATGAAGGAGTACAGGGCACAGAGGGAGGAGGAGATGCAGTAGCCTTTGGAGATGGCATGGATGTCCCCATGGATGTCCCCATGGATGTCCCCATGGATGTGTGTGACGTCCATGTGTTGAATTCCCTGGGTCCAGGCCGGTTCTTTTTGGTTGTTTCTTTCACGGCTTTGATGCAAACTGTGTTTTCTTCTATGAATAAAGTTTATTAATTTAGATGCTGCAGAGGTGACACTGAATTCTGCTCAGCACAGGTGTGGAAAGCCACAGAATCATGGAATGGTTTGGGTTGGAAGGGACCTTAAAGCCCATCCAGTGCCACCCCCTGCCATGGGACACCTTCCACTATCCCAGGTTGTTCCAGGCCCCATCCAGCCTGACTTTGGACACTTCCAGGGATTCAGGGGCAGCCACAGCTTCTCTGGACAACCTGTGCCAGGGCCTCACCCCCCTCCCAGGGAAGAATTCCTTCCCAATATCCCACCAAACCCTGCCCTGTCAGTATGAAGCCATTCCCCCTTGTCCTGTCTCTACACACCCTGATAAAAATGATGGAGAGAAGGCAGTTCTGTCACTCTCCCATCATATTTCTTCCCCTCTCCAAGCGTTTTTGCTGTTTTCTTCCCAGGATTTCCAGGTCAGAGGTGCAGAATCAGGTGCACAGAATAAGTCTGAGCCCTCAGGGAGCCAAGGGGCTCAAATCAAGCTTTAGAGGGTGTAATGGGGTTTGAAATCACAGGGCTTTGAGGACTTGGGAACCTTTGTGGGTTGCTCAGCACGTGGAGGAGGGACAAGGCTCATCCCAAAGGAACCTACTGCCACTCAAGGAAGTATTTAAGAGACTTTGCAGCCCCCCTGCTGCTCAGTACCAGAGGTTTTCCTTTCAAACACCACCCTGTTTTATTAGGAACATACAGAGGAGGGAGAGGCAGGAAGGGAAAGGTCAGGTTTTCTCTATAAAATCACTCTGTCAAACAGGAATTGGCAAAGTGGGTCTTGCTGGCAGGTTTGTGCTGGGGTTGTGCCAAGGGGCCAGCTGAACCCTGGATTTCCTAATCCAGCTGCTTTTCCTGTGGGATTGCTGCCAGGGATCCATCCTGCCCATGCCAGCGTGGTCCCACGTAACAGTGGGAGTTGAAATCACAGACTCCATTTGTCTGGAAATGTGGACAAATACAGAAATACACAGAATTCTGATCTTTTTATAAGCAGAATCATTAAAAAATACCCTTTTACTAAGGTGTCTGAGCTGGAACATCTCAGTCTTTATCAATTTTCTCTTTTGACTTCATTTTTCCACCAACAAATGCAGCCAGAGCCCAACAGCAGCACTGCAACACAAACAGAAATTACTCCAGTAGGTTGGGAAATGTATGGAAAACAGGCTGGTCTACCTATTCCTCAGTTTCTGCTTGCCTTGAAACCCATTTGTCTTTCAGAAATATGACTTGTTTGTAAAACATTTGCAGCTAAAAAAAAACCCCAACACCTGGAAAACGTTTTAATTGCAAGTCTTTTCTCCTGTTCTCCTCTCTCCACTTTTTTTTTTTTCCTGTGGCAAGGTGAAAAGGGGAAAGAAATAAAAAGAAGGATAATAAAGAAGGGAAAACCAACAGAAAATCATCAAAGACTTGGTAACTGAAACTTTTTCATGTAGGTTTTTTTACACTTTTGGCAAGAGGTTGCTAGAATAAACATGGAATCATGGATTGCTTTGGGTTGGAGGGGATCTTATAGATCATCTCTGGCACCTTCCACCAGACCAGGTTGCTCCAAGCCCTGTCCAGTCGAAAATTGCTGGAAAATCACTCAGGGGATTGATATTGTCGGGAGGGAATTTAAGGAAGCTCTTTGCCATGTTTTGGTTCGTTCCAGAGGCTCTTTCAGCTGAGATCGGACCTTCCCCGCTGCCTTTGCCACCTTCAGTTGACCACAAGGACGTCTCTGTCCCCTCCCAAATGCTGTGGAACTTGGTGTCCCTTGGCCAGGACACGGCAGAGGGAACACCAACTCCAGGCATCAAAATCCAGGGCACCCCTTTTTCCCTTTGGATCGGGTGATCCCCCTCCCAGGAGCTGTGGGCTGAAGGACATTCCAGCTGCTGAGGAGCCCGGATTGAGGCTGGATGCTTTCCTGGAGGGGCACACCTGGATCCTCTCCCTTGCCAACCTGCCCAGCAGAGCATTAGGTGCTTCCAGGGGGGTTGGAAAGCTGAGGGCTGGATCCTTGGGATCGGCCTCACCTGGATCGGAGCCATCTCTGCCTTCCCTTTCCTGGACCTACCAACTCTTCCCTGGAAGGAACAGCATTCCCCAGCCATCCTGGTGCTCCCTTGGTCCTGGGAAGGGGAAGCTGGACCCGATGGCTTGGCTGGATGTTCCCCCCAGTGACACCTGGGGACTCCTGGTCCCCAAACCCTGCGGTCACACGTGGTCACCTGCATGTGCCACTCACCCCCCTCCCAGCTCAGGAGTCTGGGGCAGGATTCCCAGGAAAAGGGGAAGAGAAGGGGGCTTTCAGGGCTCCCTGGGGCAGGTTGGTGACACAGTGAGGCCGAGTGACTGTCCCCACCACAAGCAGGAGGAGGGGTCCCACCACTGGTGCTCTGCCAGCCATCCCTGGATCTCATCCCGACTCCAGGCCCAGCAACCAAAGCTCTTTTTTTTTGCTCTTTCAGCTGGGAATTGTCACTCGTGGTCCTCTCCCTCCCCTCCTCATCCCACATCCATCTCCAAGCGACCACATCCCAACTTGCCTTCCCTTTTCCACGCACATCTCCCCCCCCCAGCCCCGCGTTCCACCCCCGGACAAATGGCCAGAAGTCACTTGGTTTTCCTGCAAGGAAATGAACAATCCCATAAGGATGTGAATGCCCTTCCCCCTCCCTCAGGGTGGGGGGCAGAGCCTGGGCCTGGAGCTGGGCCTGGGGGGCCATGGAGTGCTGCAGCTCCTGCCAGGTGGGTTACAGCGTGAAGGCAAAGATGATTCAGGCCCAGCCAGGAAGGAGCCACGGGAGAGAGGCAGAGGGGTCCTGCTGTCCTGGCCCTGTGCCTTGTCCTTGACCCCGCAGGGGACGGGGATTTAGGAGGAGCTGTACTTGTTACTCAGGCGGGAGCTGCTCCGGTCCAGCCCCAGCTCCTGCCCCGTGGCTTTCCACTTCCCAACTGATCCCTTCTCATCCATGGGGGTGATGCTCAGGGCGGGCCTCTGGCACCAGCAGCACAGGCAGGACTGTGAGGAGACAAGAGGAGGGAGGGAGAGGTCACAAGTGTGGGATACAGGGGAAAAGAGGAGGGAATGTTCTGTTACTGGAGCTGGCAGGTCACCCTGTGCAGTGCCAGGCTGGGAACTGCAGCCTGCACTCCTGAGCCTTGCTGTCCTGCAGGTCTGCTGGGAGCAGGTTTTCCAGGATAGGGCCAGTGTGGATGGGAAATGGAAATCCCAAAATC
>NW_020884945.1:998003-1046913 GCF_003945725.1 Corapipo altera | reverse complement strand
ATCCTATCCCATCCTATCCTATCCCATCCTATCCATCCCGTTCTATCTCATCCCATCCTATCCTGTCCCATCCCATCCTATCCTGTCCCATCCCATCCTATCCTGTCCCATCTCATCCAGCCCATTCTATCCCATTCCTGACCCATCTCATCCAACCCATTCTATCCCATTCCTGTCCCATCCCATCCCATCCCATCCCCTTCCTTTCTCAGGGCTCCACTGCTCCTGGCAATGATGTCCAAATAACTCGGACTCAAAGTTTGGAGCAGCCCCACTCTCCAACCCAGTGGTTTGTGGGGATGCTCCTGCTCCAGAAGGACAGGGAATTTTTGTCCTAGATCCTGCTCTGGCAAAAGCCTCCCCATAGCAGGGCACCAAGCTCAAGTGTACTTGGGCCTGGGAAGAGAGGTACCTAGCAGGGGGAAAATTTGAGGTGAGGAATAAGCTCAGCTTGTGTCCCTGGGAGGGAAATCTGGGATCAGTCAGCACAGCCGGGAGCTCTGGAGGGGTCACTCCTACCTGGAAGCAGTTCTTGAATTTCCTGCTGACAAAGTAGAGAGCCACGGGGTTGATGCAGGAGTTGAGGGAGGCCATGTTGATCCCAAAATAATCCATCACCAGGAGGAAGCTGAGGGGAGAGAAGAGCGCTGGAAGCTCGTGGAGAACTGAGATTCCAAACCGCCCGGCCTGGGATCGTGTCCCCACGGAGGGTCAGGGACTGAGAACGGAGAGCTGAGCCCAAAACAGTCCTTTCCAAAGAAAAACCACTTTTTCTCGCAAGGAGCATTTCCTGAGGAAGCCAAAAGCACGAGCTCTGCTTTCCCCTGGTGACACCCTGGTGACAGCCTGGTGACACCATGTCCCCAAACTCCAGCACAGCAGCATCTGGCCCAAACTGGTGCTTGGCTTGTGGGGGAAAGGAGAAGAAAGGTGGGCACAACCCTGCTGGGAATGTTTCCCTGCCCTGGAGACTCCCTTAACCCACAGACTGATAGAGATATTTCAAAATTTAACTCAACCCCTCTCTGTGCCCACCCAAGGGCGGCGATGCCGTCTGGAAAAGGGGCCGTTGGACCCGGGGTTTGGGAGGCAGCTCCACCAGCCTGTGCCGGTGTCACCGGGGCTGCCAGCTGGGTGCCCACCTGCTGGGGCTCCTACCTGAGCAGTTCACATCTGTTGGGGTCTGTCTGGTCGTAGATGGTCTTCTTGAGGATGCGGCTGAGGTGGAGGGGCAGCCAGCAGAGTGCGAAGATCACCACCAGGCAGAACACGGTCTTGGCCACCTCCCGGCGCTGCCAAGACAAGGGGGTGGGGGGAAAGAGGGTGATCACTGGGGAGCAGGTGGAGCCAAGCAGGTCCCAAATCACGGAATCATGGAATACTTAGGGTCGGACGGAACTTCAAAGATCATCCAGTTCCAACCCCCCTGCCATGGGCAGGGACACCTCGCACTGGACCGGGGTCGCTCCTGAAGTCCTGCACCACGAGATCCAGGCTGCAGAAGTGGGCAGGGCACCAGCAGCTCGGTGTGGACTAGACCCCTTCACGCCCCTTCCCACTGTCAATCCCGGTGGTTCTGCTGTGGTGACGTTCCCAGGGACACAGGGATCTCCTCCAGCCTCCCCTCACACGGTGCTATCGCGACAACCAGCTGGGCTCCCCCAGGGAATCGTTCCCAAAGGGAACAGTGAACTCTCCTTTTCCCTGCACATCTTGTCTGGGGTTTGGCACGTCCAGCATTTGGTCCAGTCTGGTGTGGGCTCAGCACGGCCAGAGATAAAGGACCACAAGGAACTGAGAATGAAGCTGGTCCGTGGCCAGGGGGTGGTTGGGGTTGTCCCTGAGGCTGGAGATCACAGAGCTTAAGGCCCTTCTCCCTTAATCCTTGCACTAATCCAAGATCTACTGGGAGGCTTTGTCAGCTCCTGCCTGTCCCTCGCAGTCCCCCCTCCGACAGCTCTCCCTCCTCTTTGGGAAGCAGCAGAATTCCCGCATTCCCGGGTCCCTTACCCGTTTCATGTGGTCATTCAGGGCGATTCTCATGCCGTTCCTCTTGCTCAGCATCTCACAGGACATGAGGGTGTAGAAGATGCCAGTGCACACCAAGGGCAGGCAGAAATAGAAGCCGAAAAGCCACCAGTCCTTCACGTCCCGGTAGAACTGTGTGGGAAAGGGAGAGCCACTGGAAACTGGGGAATGGGAAGGATGGGGAACCGGGGCACGGACTGGCCCTGACACCCACTCTGCCTGTCCAGGCACTTGAGACGTGTGGAAGTGTCCCAGCTCCTGCCCTAAGCACGTGGGGGATTGTCTGCCCCTAAGGCTGGTGCACGGGCTGGGCCTAAGGGCGTAAAGACCGGTTTATATGGAATTACAGAATCGCTGGATCGTGGAATCACTAAGGTTGGAAAAGACCTCCAAGACCATCAAGTCCCACTTTTCCCTGAATACCAACACGTCCACTTGGAGGAGCTTGTTTGTTGGGCATGGTGGGTTGAGTAAGGGTCGTCCTTCCCTTGCTCACCCGACCCTGTGCAAACTGGTTGTGGGGACCCTCTTTGGCCCGCTGGGACAGCGTTGGAGGCCCTGAAGCTTCCTGAGATGTGACAGGACACGCTGTGGGTGGTGAAGCAGATACAGCTCCCTGTTCTCTGGCCCCACATCACTGCAATGCCTGTGCTTTGCCTGGCACTGCTCTCCCTGCTTCCCCCGAGGCCAGGAGCCACCTCCAGAGGCATCTGCTCCTCTAATCAAGGAGCTGACACTCTTCTAACGGAGTGGTTAATTGTACTGTGCATTCTCATGGTTTCACCCCTCAGAGGTGGCTGGGGAACCATCAGCTCCTTGGATTGCATCATGAACTGGGGGAATTATTGCCCCTGACTCCTGTTTGATAAAACTAAAAGCTTCTTCCTGGCCCTTCCTGGCTGAGAGGATGTGTTTTGGCTTGAAAGAAGGAGCTTTGGGTTCTTCCTGCTGGCATCTGTGGCTCTCGGTCAGACTGTCCCCAGGGGTATTCGGTCAGTTTTCCATCGTTGCAGAGGTGAGACAGGTTTGCAACTCTTGTTCTGGCACCAGGATTCTACTGCCTCTTGCCTCAGAGAACCTGAGATACCTGTCAGAGCTCTCCCTGGTGGTCTGCGTGAGCACGTACCATCATGAAGCGGGATTTCTGCTCCGAGGCCAACATGCACACCCACAGGTGCTGCTCCCAGTAGCTGAGCTCCACCATGTCGAAGGCGATGGCCTCGGGCACTGCCAGCACGATGGCCACTGCCCAGATCAGCACCACCTCCACCGCCTTCCACATGGGGATCCCTATCCCCTGGATCCGGCTCCAGGACGCCACGGCTCGGTACCTGCCCGGGGTTGGAGTGAGACAAGTGGCTGTCAGGAAGGGGGTGGGAAGGGGCAGGTTGGGGTTGTCCCCAAAGGCCCTTCCCCTCACACCTTCCTCCCCCACCCCCGAGCCTTCTTTAGTGGAATGGGAAGCAGGGGCTCAAAGGGGACTGTCCTTGACCAATGTCCACTTGTCACCCTTCCTCACCACCACACCTGTTGTTCCAGCACGTTCTTCCCTAACCTCTTCCAGCAGGATACAACTCAGTTCCTGCTGGATTTCAACCCCACGTGACAGCAGCCTGTCCCCATCTTGGAATTGTGCTGGCACCAAGGCTTTTGGTGACGGTGAAGGGACACAGACATGGGCCAGGCTGGGCAGGGCAGGTGTGGAGGAGGTTTCCTACCTGTCAATGCTGAGGGCACAAAGGCTCAGGACCGTGATGCCCACGGAGGCTTTCTGGATGAAGGGAACCAGCTTGCACACCTGCACTCCAAAGGGCCAGTCCTTTGCCAAGAGCTGGGGAAGAACCACAGGTTATCAGGCTGCTTTGGGAACGCTGGTCCAGCTTCCCAAAACAGCAGGTGGGTGCCCACAGGGTGTGAGAAGCCCACAGGGTGTGAGAAGCCCACAGGGTGTGAGAAGCCCACAGAGAGCAGCACTCTGAGGTTCAGAGCTGTGTGAGGGTCCTGGGAACCTTTGGTTTCCCTGAGGACTCCCAGTGAGATGAGTGGACACATGGATGAAGGATGGTCCAGACACTAAGTCCTGACTCAGGTCCCTGCGTGGCTGTGAGTGGATTTGAGTCCTAAACACCACAACGGGCTCCTTGGGGTTGTTTCCAAAGGGGAAAATGGGTGTTGTGCTTTGAAACAGCCCAAATTCAGCTCAGACAGCTTAAGCCGCGTGTCCTGAGCCTTCCCTATGCTCTGATCCTCAACCACACTCACATTCCTGACAGAACCCATGCACTGTGACCACGTGCTCAGCTGGGACAAGCAGAGGGGACCAGTGGGGACAAGGTGCCCTGGAGGCAGGAGAAATCTGGGCCACTCACCCATGAGGGTGAGAATGAGCCTGAATTCACAACCCTTATATCCCATGACACCCGGAGCCCATCCTGAGGTCACCCCCACTCAGAGCCAACCCCCTCTTCAAGCTCTGTCATTTGGCCTCAGCAGCAAAACAAACCATGGAATCACAGGATGTTTTCAGAGGGACCTCAAAGCCCATCCAGTGCCAGGGACACTTTCCACTAGCCCGGGTTGCTCCAAGCCCCGTCCAACCTGGCCTTGGACACTTCCAGGGGTGGGGCAGGCACAGCTTCTCCCAGAGATCCTGCCCAGAGCATTCCCAGCCCGGCCCTGCCCCCAGCCCACCTTGTAGACGTTGATGGGCAGCGCGATGAGGATGTAGAGCAGGTCCCCCAGGGCCAGGCTGGCGATGAGCACGTTGGGCCCGTTCCTCATGCACTTGTTCTTGTAGATGATCCTCAGGAGGGTGGAGTTGCCGATGATGCCCACGACGAAGATGGTGCAGGACACGATGGTGTTGATGTACTTGAAGACGTGCCGGATGTCCGCGGGCTTCACGCACACGGGCAGCAGCGGCGGCTCCGAGCTGCTGCTCCCGGGGAGGCTCCCTGAGAGGTTGGATGCCTGGGTGTCCTGGAAGAGGCTGGGCTGCACCAGGCTGTAGGCCTGCTCCTGGCTGAGCACCTCCGAGGGCACGGCGCTCTCCTGGAGAGCCCGGGGGGTCTGGCTGTGAGTGCCGGAGAAGAGCAACGTCAGGAAAACGGCCAGAGCAGCAGGAGCTGGGGTGGTGGCTGTGGAGCACCAAAGAGTGGAGCTGCTGCTGGCAGGAGTCCTCATAGTGCTCGTGGGATGGTCTTGGTTGGATCTGCAGGTGGAGGAAAGGACCAGGGAGAGAACTTTGTTGGTGGAGGAAGGAGAAAGGTGGTTCAGCGAAAGGGAACTTGGTTTGTTCAGCTGGAGAAGAGGAGACTGAGGGAGACCACTGGGGTCTGCAGCTCTCCCTGAGGGGCAGCTCTAACCTCTGCTCTGTGAACAGGGACAGCACCCAGGGAATGGCTGGAGCTGTGTCAGGGCAGGGTCAGGTTGGATCTCAGCAAAAGGTTCTTCCCCCAGAGGGTGGTTGGCACTGCCCAGGCTCCCCAGGGCAGTGGGCACAGCCCCAAGGCTGCCAGAGCTCCAGGAGGGTTTGGACAATGCTCTGAGGGACAGGGTGGGATTGTTTGGGTGTCTGTGCAGGGTCAGGGGTTGGGCTGGATGGTCCTGGTGGGTCCCTGCAAACTCAGAATAGAGTATAGAATACAAAAGGATAGGACACAAGAGGATAGAATTTTATTATTCTATCCTCTTGTATTCTATGAATTGCTGGAGAAATCCACCATCACAGAGGACAGAAAAGATGCCAGATGGGATCCCACCAGGTCAGAGCAGCTGCCCCTGAGGGTGGGAGGTTGTGCTGCTAAAATTAAACAGGTCAGTCCAGGAAAACAAGCTGAAAGGAGAACAAACAGCCCCTTGTGTCTCTGACGTGGCATTTTGGTGACTGAGGGTCCTTCCTTGGCTCAATGGGTATGTGGGATCAGCAACTGCACCTCTGGCACTTGGCATTGCTACTCACATGGCCAAGCCCAATTTCCTTCAATGTCCACCCCACTCCTTTATAATCATGGAATTACTGAGGTTGGAAAAGCTCTCCCAGATCATCAAGTCCAACCTTCCCCCTCCTGTCAGGGAGTTGCAAAGTTTAGGTTTTGGGTAGTTTAGTTCCCAACTGAAGTTGCAGGTTTGGGACCTCTGTGGACACCTTCATACCTGGGCAGTTCTGCAGTCCCATCTCAGGGTCCACAGAACCAGCAGAACTTTTCCAGTTCATTCCGTGGGGAAACTGGAGCTGCACCAACCCCTCCGTGCCCAGCAGATCCCACGGGCTGTCCTGTGCCCAGGGAAAAGACCCAGCACAGTCCTGCTGGGAAAACACCACGGGGTTTTTTTCCAGAAATGCCATTTTGAGCCCTGACATCCCATTCCAATTTATGTGCAGCAGCCCAGCCCCTCCTTCCCCATCCTCACCTCCCTAAATTCAACTCCTTCCTCTCGAAACCCACCATGCCTGTCTAGCTCCATCCTCAGGGATATAAAGCTCCCTGTGCCCTCACAATCCTGGTCTCTCAAGTCAGTAAAAGGTCTCTCAAGCCTCCAAGGCTGGAGAACTAATAAATAACCCTGGAATGGTTCAGCTTTGTGCATCTCTGATGGCACTTTCAGGCAGGACAAGCCAAGCTGCTGTTCCACAACCACAAAGCTCAGGGTGGTGGTGGCACCGTCCTGGAGCGATGTGAGTTTGAGGAAGGGGCTTCTGGATGATCCAGATCTGGAATTGAGCCCAGAGAGGGAATGGGAGAGGGCAGCAAAGTGCCAGTCTGTGCCCCAGACAGGGACAGATCTGGGGGCTCCTGGCTGGAGGGTTGAGGAACATGTTTGAGGAATTGTGAAACTTTCCAGCTCTGGAAACTTTCCAACCCTCTCGGAAGGGAGGAAAAATTGCTGTGCCTGGACTAAGAACAGGAGCGTTTGGGGATTCCCTGGGATCAGGGAGCCTGCCTGTGATTAGAGATGGGACTCAGGCTCTGCTCTGACTCCTCCAGGCAGAGTTGGGATCTCAGCCCAAACCCTGGGATCTGCTCCCCAAGACTCTCCAGCTGAGGCACTCCAGGGTTGTCCAGGACCCTGGGGATCCCAGGACAAACAAATGAAGTGTGGTGGGAACACTGCTCCCACTCTGGGAAGACATGGCCAGGCCAAGCAAGGGTCCCCCCAGGTACAACCACAGCTCCTGCAGACACTCCTGTGCACCCCCCCTGTCAGGGGCTCAGGCTTTGTGGGAATGCCTGGGCACCCAGTTGTGTTGGGAAAGGGGGAAAGAAAGGGAGAGAATGGATAAATAACCCAAAGGAGCACAAACCTGGGCACAAACCCCTGCTCTGACCTGTCCCAGGGACTTCAGCCTGAACCTTCTGAAGTTCTCAGCCCCCTGCCCTGCCCCAGCTCCCCCAGGGACAGGTGTCCCACGGAGGGGGGTCCTGACCTCTCCACCCCACTATTCCCACAGGATTGCAGCTCACAGGAGAGGGCAGACCCAGCTCAGAATTCCTGCCAGAGATCCCTGAGGGTTTGGGCAGCAGCTTTGGATGGCACGGACAAGCATCTGGAGGAAGCTGGTGGCTCCTGGAGCCAGCACTGGCACCAGAGAATCCCTGGAAGTCGTTCCCTCTGCCCCCCACAGATGCTTTTATCTGCCCACCCCAAGCCCAGAGCCTGGTGTGGCTGCTCAGCCCCGGGGGCTGAGAAGAGCTCATGTGAGTGAGGATCACAGGACTCGGCTCTCTGGGTCCTGCCCAGCTGCAAAACACCGGAGAAAAAAAGCACTTTCCTGCCATCTTGCCTTAAAATCAGTCAAATCTTTCACTAAATCCAAATTTTAGTCAAAAGACAAGCATTGTTTCCTCCTGTCCAACAGCCCGTTTACTCCTTGCCCTCCACGCTGCCTCAACCCCTTTTCTTGAAAGCACAACCCCTTCTCAGTTTTTGGGGGAAATGAGGCACAGGAGCATTAAGAAACTTGTTCAGCATCTGGCAGATGTCAAACCAAATCCAGCACTGCTTGACCCAAAATCCTCTGAGCTTTGCTCGTGTTGCTGATCATCTGGGAAGGTGACTCGGTGCCCAGAGGGACCACCCCCATCCCACCTGCCTGGCCAAGGTGCTTCCCTTAGGGAATTGCTGCAATCCCTTTGCTTGGGAAACTTCACTCTGTGCTGAGCCCAAACCACAGCTGGACCCACTGGAATCTTGACATGGGCATCAGGGACTGATTCCCAGAGGGAAAACGAGACTGAAAACCGTCACCATAACCCTGCAAAACCCAGTGCTGCCTGAAAGGTGCCTTGTGTGGGCTGGGGGGCTTGGGAGCTAGGAATTCCATGGGAGCCAGGAATGCTGCTGCATCCTCATCTCCAGCCAGTCCCCCTACCTTCAGGAGCAGCTCCTGACAGCTCGGCAGTCCCATCTCGGGGTCCACGGGACGAGTAGAACTTTTCCAGTTCATTCCATGGGGAAACTGGAGCTGCACCAACACCCCCGTCCCCAGCAGACCCCAAGGACTCTCCTGTGCCCAGGGAAAAGACCCAGCACAGTCCTGCTGGGAAAACACCACGGGGGCCAGACTCACCACCCCAAACACCAAACAGACTTTTCCTGTGGATAAATCTCTCTTGTAGCAGCATTTCCACGTGCGGGGGGAAAGGCAGGAGAGAGGCGAGTGGTAATTCCCCATTCCCGGCTGCTCCCTGCCCTGAACCCGACCTGGGCCATGGACAGGAGGAGTTTTTCCCAGAGCTGTGCTGGATTTCTCCTCGCTCACCCTCTCCCTGCCCAGCTCCTGGACCTTGTCCAGGCACCGTGGTCCGTTCGACGCCTCCCCCGGAGGGGGTTGCTCAGGGAGGGGGACCTGAAAAACGCGCAAAAACTCCCCCCGAAGCGAGAAATCCCTTTTGTTGGCAAAGCAGAGCACGGGACAGCAAAGCCTCGCGGGGGAATTCAATTACCTTATTGCGGGACGGCGGGTTTTGGGTGCTCCCGGGAGCGGATCCTGCCCCTCTCACGGCTCCTTCCCCCTGCGCGGGGCTCTGGGCATGTCCTGGGAGCAGCGCAGCTGCTTTAGATCCTGCAGCTGGTTTTTTTTGGTGCTCAGGGGATGTTTGTCCCCTCCCGTGACTCGCCGAGTCTCCCCGCGCTGGGTGGTTTTATAGAAACCCGCGGGGCTCCCCCGAGCGCAGCCCCTGCGACCAATGGGTGAAGGGTGGGATGGGAAGAGAGGAGGGAAAAGCGGGAGAAACGCTCCGGGAAGGAGCGAAAACAACAAACAAATAAAGCTGGAGCGGGAGGGTGAGAGCTGGGGGAGGCAGGGCTGGGCTTGAGGGAAGGGACCTGCAGCCCCCCCCCCGAGCTTTTCGGGGGAAAAAAAAGGCATCAAAGCCTCTCTTCCCAGGGTGTGGAAAACCAGGTGCCGCACGTGGAGCTCTCGAGGGAAGGTTCAAGAGCGAGGAGTGTGCCAGGAGCAAGGCAGGGAGACCTGAGGGGCCCTTCCAGCAGAGAGGATGGAGCAGAAAAGTCTTTGCTAAAGTGCTGGGGAAGGACAAGCCTCCCTGAGCCTGGTCTGGGGGAAACAGGTCCAGGTGAAGCAGGTCCAGGTGAAGCAGGTCCAGGTGAAGCAGGCTGGGAACAGGTTTCCATGCTCCCATCCACAAGAGGTTGCCCCAGTGTCTTTTGCCACCCCAGCTCTGGTTTTGTTCTCCTGTGGTTTCTGAGCATCCTGAGCTGCCTGAAGAGCAGGGTCAGGTTGCTCAAGGGTCAGGGTGGGACACTCCAGGGCCATGGGGTCACACCAGCCCCCCATGAGCCCCGTGTCCAGTCCAGCCTCTGATCCCGACCCAAAGAGCCTCCCCCTGCTCTCCACCTGCCTGGGAACAGGAGATCACAAGCAAAGCTTCCAGAAGGTTCCTGCTGCCTTTCTCCAAACCACAGGAACCTGTAGGGAATTTGTCCAACCCTGTGGATCAAACCTCTCCTCATCTGCTGGGAGAGGGAAGTTTCATTCCCTGCCTGGATGTGGCCCTGGCCCAGGAACGGGGTTTTTTTATGGGGGGGGGCAGCAAAAAAGGTCAAATCCCAGGGCCATGGATGGCAAAATGACCCTCTGGAAACATCGTCTCCTTCCACCTGAGATGCCTTCACTCTGGGAAGGAGTCTGAATCTCTCCTTTCTGCCCTTATTTTGGGGCAAAAAGGGCAAAGATTTGCTCCATCCCTTGGAAGTGTCCAAGGCCAGGTTGGATGGGGCTTGGAGCAACCTGGGCTAGTGGAAGGTGTCCCTGCCCATGGTGAGGAGGGGAATGAGATGAGCTTTAAGGTCCCTTCCAACCCAAACCATCCCATATTTCTCTGATTCTCTGACCTTTGCTACTTCTGGAACAACAACTGCAGAAGTCCATGATAAAACACTGGGATATTTATACTTACAACCCTTTTTCTGTGCTGATCCAGACACAGGGATGGATTAAATGCCCTCTCACCTCAAGATCTGGCCAAAAATACCAATGAGAATTGGGCCAGCCTGGCTTTTCTCAGTGCTCAGGGTTTGTAAACAGGGTAGAGATAATTTATATCGGTTGTTTGGGAACTTTCTTCCTTCTTTGTGTGCAAGTAAATGATCTGTGTCTCTCCACCAAATCATTTCCATGACTCCTTGAAGGTTTGATGAATTAGAGCTGTGGATAACCCAGGGAAAATTAGGTCTTTATTTACCCATCCCCTCATTGGTCGGAGCCAACTCTCGGCTCAGAAGAGCAGAGAACAAAACCTCCTTCAGGCTCTTGTCCCTTCATCCCAAGCTGGAAAGCCCATCTGAGGGATCTGCTGCCCTCCCATCTCTTTGTGGCTTCTCAAGGCTTGGCCAAGCCTGTTCTGTAGCTGGAGATGTGACAGCACAGGGACAGACGTGTCCCCAACACCTCCTTGGTCCCACCAGCTCAGGTGGCAGAAGCAACACAAGGTGCTGAGGGAGCTGCTTTCCTTGTTCTGATTTTAAAGCTGAATATTTTATTTGGGACTAGGATTAGACTTGGATACTTTTCTTTCTTTTCTTCAGCTTCACTGTCCCTTGCCCATCTCATCTTGGTGTGAGAGCTCTGAGGAAGGACACACGGGGTAAAGCCAGGTTTAGTGGATAGAGCCCAGCTCTGGCCTTGTCTGGGGGCAGTCAGCTCCAAAAAAACCCCTGTTTTAGTCAGTGCTGCTCACAGACATCTCCACCTTGCAAGCTTGTGTCCCAGAGCTGCCTCTGGCCCTCAGCTGAAGCACTTCTGCATCTTGGTGGGTGCCTGTGCCACTGAGGCTGGACTTTTAGTCTGGGTCAGCAAAGTTCATTGCCACTGGGGGCTTTGAAGGGCACCAGGAGGTGCCCTCTGCTCACCCCCACCCCCAGCAGGGCAGCAAAGAGCCCCCTCAAACAGCTCAGCCCCCAGGGCAGAGGCCATGGGCATGTCCATCCCCTCCTGTAACCCTTTGGCCTCTGAGGGGGGGCAGTGGTGCAGCTTTTCCTTGGTTCTCTTTCCAAACCAGAGGAGTCCAGGGCAGCCCTGACCCCGTGGGGAGGGGTCCCAGAGCCCTATTCTGGGACAGTCACATCTCTGCACGTGCCAGGGGCATGAATGGCCCTCTGTGTTCTGCTGGGGACAAAGGAGGGCTCCAGCCCCCTCGGAGACCCCCAGGACAACACTGACCTTGCCCAGCCAGAGTGTCCTTGGCACACATTTGGACTCAAGGCTGATGTTGAGTCACTCAAATTATGGGAAGGGAGAAGCTGCTTCTGAAATAAGTCACAGTCCAATCCAGCAGCAGCCAAGCAACAGCTCTATGGGATCCCTTTTGTCCTTCCATTTTAGAGAGGACGTGTCAAATACAAGGAATTTGGCTTTCTGCTGAACATAGGAGGTGACCTGGCCAGGCTGGATGGTGCTGGGCAATCCCTGAGGAGCCACAGCTCAGGAAAACACCAGCTCCTCACTGACAGGAGTGAGAGGGCCACTGATATATTGGGTTTCTCTGGATGGATTTGCTGCCTGGAGCTCAGATTTGGGTTGGAAATCAGGCATCCTCTCAAATCCTGGGGAAAGCACTGGGTGAAATCCTCCCAGTGACCATCATCCATCCCTCAGTACCTCCTGCTGAGGCTTCAGTCCTGCCTGGAGAGCAAACAGACAGATCTGTGTTGAAATGAACCCCCACAGCACTGTCACCCCAAGGGAGAGCAGGTGGCTTTTGCTTTTAGCTTTGGGAAGGATGAGCTCCCAAAATTTGCCTCTGCAGCTGAAATTCCGTGGCTTCACTTTGTTTTCTATGCAGGAAGTGTGGAAAAATCACATCTTCCCACTGAGTGCAGCTGTCTGAGAACCTGATTCAGCTCCTGGATTTGTCCAGTGCTCATCCTCTCACATCCTTTTGTTCCTCTCAGCATGGAGAGGTTGTGAGCTGCCCATCCCTGGAATTGTTCAAGGCCGGGTTGGACGGGGCTTGGAGCAACCTGGGATAGTGGAAGGTGTCCCTGCCCATGGCATGGGGGTTGCATGAGATGAGCTTTGAGTTCCCTTCCCAACCCAAACCATTCCATGGGGCTGTTTGTGCACTCTGGGACTGTCTTTGACCAGTAAGTCTTCGGGTCCAGCATTCCCACTTTGAGCTACTTACAGGAAGGAGTTCTCCAGAGCTCTGAGCTGATGGAATTTGTTCCTGGTCCTCGATCTTCAGCTCTTCTGCTCATTAAAGCTGCAAGCCCAAAGTGAAGTCAAGCCCCATGATTTGTGGCACAGCAAGAACCCTGGAGAGCCCAGCAGCTCCCTGGGGTCTGGAGGGAGGCACAGCTCGGGGTGTCCAGCTGTGGGAACATGTGGATGGCTTTCAAGCCAAAGCCACTGGAACAGCAGCCCTTAAAGGACTGGCAAAGGAAAAGAACTGGGGCTTCTGGGTTGAACCTCCAGATAAAGAAATGTGGAACTGCCCCATGAAGAGCCAGCTGTGCTTAGATGTGTGGTCATGTGAGAGGATTCAGATTGGTCACAGAGCAGAGAAACATCTGGAAGAAGCATTTAGGAGGTTCACCTTCCACCCCCCCACAGGTGGGCACGTGCACCCTCCCTCACCCTGTGGGAGCAGCTGTGTGTCCTGGGATGTGCCCTGAGATGTGTCCTGGGATGTGCCTGGGATGTGTCCTGGGATGTACCTCAAGATGTATCCAGGGATTTGCCCTGAGATGTGCCCTGGGATGTGTCCAGGGATGTGTCCTGGGACTGAGATGTGTCCTGGGATGTGCCCCAAGATGTGTCTTGAGATGTACCTGGGATGTGCCTGAGATGTGTCCAGGGATGTGCCCAGGCTGGGCTGGAGGTGCCTGGAGGACCCCCAGCTCCATTAAGAGCCCATCAGTGTTCATGGCCCTGAGCAGCCTCCCCTGAGACCCCCCCAGCCTTGGAGCCCTGTTCCAGCTCAGGAGCCCTGTTCCAGCTCAGGAGCCCTGTTCCAGCTCAGGAGCAGTCCCAGCCTCCAGAGTTTGGCCACGAGGACGGTGCAGGGTCTGGAGGGGCCGAACGAGGAGCAGCTGAGGGTACTTGGTTTGTTCATCTTGGAGAAGAGGAGACTGAGGGGAGAGACCTCACTGGGGTCCTCAACATCCTCAGGAGGGGCAGCAAAGGGGCAGCTCCAACCTCTGCTCTGTGACCAGGGACAGGACCCAGGGAATGGCTGGAGCTGTGTCAGGGCAGGGTCAGGTTGGATCTCAGGGAAAGGTTCTTCCCCCAGAGGGTGGTTGGCACTGCCCAGGCTCCCCAGGGCAGTGGGCACAGCCCCAAGGCTGCCAGAGCTCCAGGAGGGAGCTCTGAGGGACAGGGAGGATTGTTGGGGTGTCCTGGGCAGGGCCAGGGGTTGGGCTGGATGATCCTCGTGGGTCCCTTCCAACTCAGGAGATTCTGTGATTCCATGAGTTCGTGTTATCCCAAAAGCAGGCAGTGGGCTTGGGAACACGTGCAGCAAAGCAGGGATGTCTGGGAGGAGAGAATATTCATGGAGGCATCACACACAGTGCCTCTCCCCTGGGACCTGAACAGGAAAACTCAGAGCCAGTTCCCTCAGGAATTCAAACAGGTAAAACATTACAGAGAAGAGACTGCTGGGGACCTGCAGGGCCAAACCCTTTGGGAATTTGCTTTTCTGGGCTCATCAGCTGCCAAATCCTCCTGCTTTTGGGAGGGCTGTTGTTATCTGACTGAAATGCCTGGTGTATTTTTATGCAGGGATCCTCTGGGAAGGCTTGGGTTTAGTTTTGGGGCTCTGGGAACGCTGACTTTGAATGCTCAGGAACTGCCTCCCAGCCTGGCGCCTTCCCTGGCACCATTTAAATTAAGTAAATAGATAATTGTGCCTGCATTTTTGCTGCCAGCATTCCCTTCGCCCTGCCTCTTTTGCAGGAGAGGTCTGGAGTCCTGGAGAACAGCTCTGGCATCTTTCCAGGGGTGCTTTTCTGCAGCAAATGTTTTCATTCATGTCAAGCTCTCTGATGCTGCTGATCTCTGAACTTTGTCTCATCCTTTACCCTCTCCAGGCCGACATCCCTCAGTTTTAACCCCTGGAGCAACCAACCAGCACAGCAACAAAGAGTAAAGAGAGCAAAAGATGGTGCCAAGACCTATCCTGCCTCCTGCTCCTTTCCTTTCCTGTGGAGATGCTGAGTCTGCAGGCTCAGAGATGCTCTTCGGATGAGTCAGGGGAAATGTCCCGTTGGCTTGGGAAAACTCTGAAGCAGTGGGATGAAAACCCCCATATCCCCCATATTGCTGTCTCTGATCCCCACCCTGACCTGCACCAGTCCAAGAGGAATTCCAGCTAACATTCCTTGGATCCCACACTACAAACCTCCAGCAGTTCCAGGCTGGATCCCACCAAAATGCTGCCATTCTCTCCCGTAAAGAGCTGGGACACAGTGATTATTTCAGGAGTTGTGTCTGCCCGTGTGCCTTTGGAGCCAAATCCCCTCCCTCCAGCCGGGGTGGGTGAGTGGAGGAACAGGCACACGGGACTCTCCCTGCCACGGAGGAGGGGATATCTTGGAAAAAGGAAGGGAGCCAGATCCCTGCTGTTCCCACGAGCCCGCGCTGACCCCGCACTTGAAGTCCTTTTGCTCAGAACTTTCTTATCAGCTGGGACCAACTGGAGTCAAGTTGTTCCGAGGGTGATGGGGCATTTGCAGGCCCGACTTCTGAGGCCCAAGGAGCCCCCTGGGAGCAGCCCCAGGCCCAGGGGACACTGCCCAGCTGCTGCTCTTTGAAGGTTGGACGTCCTGTCCCCGTGTCACGTCTGAGGTCTGAGAGTTTGACGTCGGGCACATCAGGACTCGCCACGAGCAGAAGGTTCTCGTCGCCTTCAGATGGCAAAACATCCGAGTTTGAGATCACTGGACCCCCCGTGGGTGCAGGGAGCCTTTAAGGAAGTCCCAGAAGCTGTGGATATCTCCGTATTCCAAAGGTGTTGTTGAAACCAGTGTGGTGGGAGGAGGTAGAATCATGGAATCACAGAACTGTTAATGCTGGAAAAGACCTTTAGGATCATCAAGTCCAACTGTCAAACAGTTCACCACTAAAGGTGTTTTTGAACACTTCCAGGGATGGTGACTCCACCACTGCCCTGGGCAGTCCGTGCCAGGGCTGGAAAACCCTTTTGGTGAAGAAACTTGCCCTAATATCCAAACAAAACCTCCCTTGGTGCAACCTGAGGCCGTCTCCTCTCATCCTGTCACTTGTTCCCCAGGAGAGGAGCTCGACCCCCACCTGGCTCCAACCTCCTTTGTTTCTCCAGTAACCCCACAAGTCCTAAGGGTTCTCCAGACACAGAGGGGAAGCATTTACAAGGGATTTAGGAGCACAAGGTCAGGATCCCTGCTGTCAAAATGATTGGTGACTTTAGGTGACAGAGAATCACCCCAGAGTGCTGGTGGAACACCCTCCTTCAGCCCCAGCTCCCCGAGCCTGGACAGCTGTGGAATTGTGGTTCCTTTGGGATCCACAGGTTGCTCCACAGCTGCTTGGGACAGTTTGGCACAGGCAGCATTTGAGCTCCAGCTTCTGGACTCTTCCAGGCTCTCCAGGTGTGCTGCTGAGCCCTGCCTGTGGTTTCCCAGTGTGGGACATCCAGGAGATGATGTGTCCTGGAGGATTCCTTTTTGTCACCCGTGTCCTGTAACCTCTGCAGGCTCGGCCCCAATAACTGTGCTGGGCTTGGATCCACTTCATGGATCCAGAGGTATTTCTTGCTGGAGGATCCCAGAGCTCTGTGTGGCTGACTCACAGAAACAACAGAAGGATGTCTTGCCTGGGAGGAGAGAGGGCTCTGCCCTGGCATCCTGTGGTACATTTCTTATGGAGTCAGGGAATGGTTTGGGCTGAAAGGGACCTTAAAGCTCATCCAGTTCCACCCCCTGCCATGGAGGTTCCACTAACTCAGGTTGTTCCAAGCCCCAGAGTGAAATTTAGTGCATTAACACCAAAATGTTATTTTTGTCAGTGTTTTAATGTGTTTTGTACCCCACAAGGTGCATTTCCCTGAGCAGTTTTGGGAAGTTCTCATACCAACCTCTGTTAGAAGCACTGATGCCATTAGCTAACGAGCCTGATTAGAGATGGGCTGCTGGTCTGGCAGCAGAGCTGAGATGTGAATATTACACTCATTTATCTTTACCAGCTCTTTGATTGAATTCTAAACATTGGGGGTTTTAAAACTGACAATGTCCGAGGCCCTCACAGAGCTGAGCAAACTCTCCTGCCCTGGGGAATTGTTATAACCTTTAAATAACCATTTGCTTACATGCACATATATATATATATATATATATATATATATATATATGTATATAAATATATGTGTGTGTAAATAATAATGTTTTTAATTGGATAGAAAATGGAAGTGGATTTGTTTTGGTTTTGAGTTTTTTTGTTGTGTGGGGTTTTTTTTATGTCTGGTTGCTGTTTATTATCTTCCTTTCTTTTCGGGGATCTGTTTCACTTAAGTGGTTCAGCTCAAGAACTGGGAATGTTTTGGCTTCAGGTACAAACTTCCCGGGGTATTAAAAGTCAGTGAAGCTGAAGTGAATCCCAGCACTGTCGGTGCAGAGGCAGGTCCAACCACTCCATGTGGAACCCACGAAGAACCTGTGGAGATCCCCAGGTCCTCCTGTGATCTCTCCATCTCCTGGGAACTGGGGAGTGACTGATCTGCTGGTGCAAATCCTCGGTGGCTTTGGCAGGAGCGCCCGGAGCTCAGGGGTAACTCCTCTGGATCACTTCCCACCTTCCGTTCCCTCATTCTGCTTAACAAGCTTCTGAGAAAAGTTTGGACAAACGGGTTATTGCTCCTGAAATATTTGCAGATAATTATAGAGAGATTAATGGCCCCGTCTCGAAGAGCCACCAACGAGGGCTTGGTCGTCTTCAAGTAGCATTGACCTTTCCAGGAAACAGGAATGAGGGATCGCAGCGGGAGAGGGGTTGGGTAAACAACGTGGAGCTGAGAGTCTTCAGAGTTCTGGGGAGAGTAGGACTGCTGGGACTCCCCACGGTCACCCCCCTCCCTGCAGACCAGCAGAGCCACTTGGCTGCTCACCAGTGATGAAGCTGGGAAGGGGAAAGTGGAAAATGCCTCGTAGGCAGTGGAAAAATGCTTTGGGAATAAGGGGAGGCAGAGGAAAAAACTCTGTGGGCATCACCTCGCTGACATGGGAGACAGGACACTTCCTTCCCGTAATTTGGGCTCTGGTTACCCCTGGGGAAGGTGAGGGGAAGCCAAAGATACAGGGAGGAACTCAAGGCTGCCTCACTTCGGGATTTGTCGATGGCTGATCACTTCCAGAACTGAGTGACCAGCCCAGGGATGCTCCACAAATAACCAGAATTTCATACAGTGGTGGCAAACTCACTGTATGAGTGAGTATGAGCTGTTCCAGCTCCAAATTCACCCCCTGAGCCTGGACCCTGCTGGAAGAAAATCAGGTTCATGGATGCCCTCAAAGCAAATCGAGGAATCCCTGTCCCTGGAAGTCCCCACTGTCCAAGGAGGATCTGATCCCTCCATTATGAGCTCTGCAGGGTGTGGCACCTCCAGCAGGGCTGGGCAGGAGGCTTGGTGTGATACCAGCTGGGTTTCAGTGCTCTGCCAGTTCAACCACCCCGGAGAGGCAATTAGATGAGGGATGGAAAGCGCTTCAGGAGCCTTGGGATCAGGCACTGGGATGTCTCCAGGTGATGGGGACAGCCCTGAAGGTTGGCAGCCCCCCCCACACAACGTGGGCCAGGCACTGGGTGCCCGAGATCCGTGTCCCCAAAAAGGTTTGAGGGAGAGGAGAGCTGGCATGAACCTCCTTCTGCCCACCCCCAATTCCCTTGGTGCTGCAAGGCAATCCTGGCAGGAGAGGTGGGAAGAGCCTTCGGTGCCCGTGCCCCGAGGTGGCCCTAGAAAGGAGCTGTCAGGTAACAACCCATCCACCCACAGCTGCAAACACCCCATTGCAGTGCCCCAGGGTCACCTCCGTGCAGGCAGCAGCCCTCAGTTCCCTTCCTGGAGTGAATTCCATGAACCTCCCAGCCCCCCTAAGCTGTCCTGCCTGTCCCACTCATGTTGGTGAGGGGTTATTCCGCCTGGAGTGGCCAAATCCTCCATACTGCCTTCACAAAGCTGAGGGAGAGCATCCAAGGGAGGGACACGAGGATGGGGAAGGGTCTGGAGGGGCTGGATGAAGAGCTGTTGAGGGGATTTGGCTGGAGGAGATTGAGGTCAGACCTCACTGGGGTCTCAACATCCTCAGGAGGGGCAGCTCTGGGCTCTGCTCCCTGTGAGCAGGGACAGGACCCAGGAATGGCTGGAGCTGTGCCAGGGCAGGGTCAGGTTGGATCTCAGGCAAAGGTTCTTCCCCCAGAGGGTGGTTGGGCACTGCCCAGGCTCCCCAGGGCAGTGGGCACAGCCCCAAGGCTGCCAGAGCTCCAGGAGGGTTTGGACAACGCTCTGAGGGACAGGAGGGGATTGTTTGGGTGTCTGTGCAGGGCCAGAGGTTGGGCTGGATGATCCTTGTGGGTCCCTCCCAGCTCAGGAGATTCTGTGATCCTGTGCTGGAGGGGAGGCACCAGGAAAATCTCCCCCAGATTCTGGGAGCAGTCAGGTGACAGGGGCGTCCAGGGGGACTCAGGAGGTTTTCATCCCACTGGAGTGGAGCTGGATGAGTGGAGCAGCGAGAAGGGGGGGGAGAAAAATCACCGAAAAGAGGAGCTGCCTTGTAAATCAAGGCTGGCCTGGGGGCAGTCACGGGTGTTAGGGCTGACTGGTCTCATGTGAGGGGCTCAAAGGGGGTTCTGTGGGAGCACACACTGGCCCTCTGTGGAGGCTGCACATCCCAGCAGAGCTGCTGGGTCACAAGCAGCACATGTGACTGGGGGCTGCTACCCCACCATGGCCAATCCATCTGGATGGTGGAGATAAGGAAAATGTGTTGGGAAGCCTCTCCCTACTCCATCAGCTCCCACAAGCAGGAGAAGTAGAGGGGGAATGGAAAATGGATCTTTTTTTAGAGGGCTTCATGTTAAAAATGTTCCCAACATCCCATCCTAGGCTTCTGAAATGTTCCCTGGGGAGCTCTGTGTGCTCCTGCACCCAGGAGCTGTATGGTGTGGTTCCTGCTGATGAGGAGAAGGATTTTCTTATGGACATTCCTCATTTGTCACCCCCAGATCTCTTTTGGGATTTAAGATGGGAAAGCAGCACGTGGGCAGGAGTTGATGTTTTCCGTGGAGCTGCTGAACATCTCATGGAATGGTTTGGGTTGGAAGGGACCTCAAAGGTCACCCAGTTCCACCCCCACCACCACGGGCAGGGATGCCACCCACTGGCCACGATGCTGGGAGGTTCCTTTGTGCTGAGATGTCTCTCCACCAGTGGGTGCTCCTTCAAAACCCTCCCTTGGCCAGCAGTGGCACAGCCCTGTGTGCTCTGCTGGCAGCCCCTGGGAGGAAGGACCTGGCTCAGGGAGCTGGGATGTCGTGGGAGTCTCATCACCCACCTGAGAGTAGATCAAAGATGGGGGAAGGAAAGAGCACCAGCAGAGAGCAGAAGGTGAAAGGAAGGTCAAGCTGAAGGAGGTGTCTTGGTGCTCTGATAAAAAGCTGTAGGAGAAAACACCACTTTCTGCACAGAGCCAGGGACTACAGGGAGTGGGAAAAGTACCTGGAGCTTTCCAGACTCTCCTCTGTGTCCTTCACCATCAGTCTCCTCTGCTCTTCCTCCCCTGTGAGGAATCTTATCCACCAGGGAATTCCAGAAGGCCCCAAGTTCATCCCCTTGTCCCCATCACCTTGTCCCCACACACCATCACCTGTCCTGGTCCCCCTGGCAGGGATTTGACCATCTTCTTACAGCCCACGGTGCTGAGCATGCCCTGGCATCCAGAGACTGCATCCAACTGCTTCCCAAGCCCTTGCATCCCAAGTTTTTCCTAGAGGAGGGTGCAGCCTGCCAAACTCGGGTGAGCAGTGTCTCTGTCCTGGAGCAGTTTGCTCCAGAGAGGGATCTGCCACCTGCCATGGAGGCAGGATGGAGTCCTTGAAGGTCCCAGAGGGAGATGCCCTCTCCTTAGGATTGGGCAAAATCCAACAGGAGAGGAACCAGATCCTGCAGCCGGGGGCTTGTTCCCCATCCTGTGCAGTCTGGGGTGACCAACCTGTCATCCCAGCCATGGAGGTGGGGCTGGCACGGACCAGGAATCCTCCTCGGCTGGTGGATCAGTCAGAGCTTTCCCTGGGATGTGCCTGCTATTCCTGGATATCCCATGGATATATTTACCACGGACATCACCTCTTTTTGGGTAACTAATTATGATTACCCTGCCTGCTAATTAATGGGGGGCTCTGAATCCCACTGCGGGCACCCCACAGACTCTTGGACAGACAAAAAGCTTCAGGGGTGTAGAACAAGGTGGTGGGACAACATCCCCCCTCCCCTCCAGTGTTTGGGGACACTGCCCTGGCTGTGTCTGACTCCCCAGGGCCACAGTGAAGGGATCCCACTGGTGGGGGGCTGAGGAGACCCCCCCCCAGCTCTTCCCATTTGACAAGGGGAGAGCAAGAGTAGAGCAACAATTCCAAAAAAAACCCCCAAGAACCTCATTCCCCCTCCCAAACTTGGATGGGACAGTGGCATTCCCAAAGGCTGAGCTGGGTCCTGCCTGTTTATTTGACACCGAAAGCCAAAAGGCTCCTGCCCGTTACTTGAAGGGAAAGTTTGTTGCTGTGTTCTGCTAATTAACAGCCTCTGAGAGGCACCCAGAACCCATCTCTGGGGCCTGGAGTGTTGCAGAAACATGGAAAGGTTAATTGAAGGCAATGGGAAAAGGAGAATCCCAGCTTTAACCTCCTTGGGCTGCCCTTGTTATGCTGACAGCCCAGTGCAGGCAGATTTAATGACTCCTCATTACCCTGCTACCTAATTAACCTTCTGCCCCGGAGCACAGAGAGGCCAAGAAAGAACTTCCCTGCCCAGGAAGCCCTTCTGCCAGCAGCCCCCAGGGATAAAGGAGACACCTCCAGCATTGCCAGGCTCAAATCCCCGCGTGGCTTCCAGCTGATTTCCACTAACCAGAGGAAAAGTGCAGTGCTGGGGTGGCTCCGTGGTGCTGGATGCAGGGAACCTGTTTGCCCAAGTGCTGGGACGGGAGCAGGGTGGGAGCAGGGAGAGAGCTGGCACTGGAACAGGTGAGACTCCAGCTGGGCGTGGAAAGGATGCTCCAGGGTTGTGTGAGGGTCAGAGAGATGGTGCCAGTGTAGAGCTGCCCCCTGCACCCACAGGCAGGACCCTCTGGCAGCTGCCACAGGATTGTGGGATGGGAAGAGACCTCAGTGGGTCATGGGGTCCAACCTCCCTGCTCAAGCAGGGTCAACAACTGAAGCTGTCACTCCAGACGTCTGGAATTGTCCAGTATGGACCAGGCAGCTGCCAGTTCTCCCAGTTAACGGAGTGAAAACGTTACCTGTTCCTTCTGTTGGATCAGCTTCTGGTTTCCTTCCCACCTTAAATGTTGCTTGCAGGTGAAATGAAGGGCTGTCCCCTTGATTTCACTTCCAGAAGGCTGGAGAGGGACTTTTCCCAAGAGCATGGAGTGACAGGACAAGGGGGAATGGCCCTAAGCTGAAGGAGGGCAGGTTTAGATGGAATATTGGGAAGAAATCCTTCCCTGGGAGGGTGGGGAGGCTCTGGCACAGGTTGCCCAGAGAAGCTGTGGCTGCCCCATCCCTGGGAGTGTCCAAGGCCAGGTTGGACGGGGCTTGGAGCAACCTGGGCTAGTGGGAGGTGTCCCTGCCCATGGCAAGGGGGTGGCACTGGATGGGCTTTAAGGTCCCTTCCAACCCAAACCATTCCATGATTCTATTATTCTATTATTCTATGATCCTGTGACCCCAACTTCCAACAGAGCTGGTAGGACCTGGCCTTGCCTCTGAGGGGTGACATTCCTGTCACGTGTGACAGAGCTGAGCCACCAAACTTGAGGCCAGTCAGTGTCCTTATGGCTTTTGTTACAGGAATTACAGGTTTTTTCCTGGTGTCCCAGCCTGTGACAAGTCACTGTGTGCCGAGTTTGGACAAGGAGCAAAGACACCGTGCCTGCTGCCCCCAGTGGGAATGTTGCACACCTCAATTCCCAGGAGTTCTCTTCCAGGGAACATCTGGGCAACCATGGAAACACTGGGGCAAAATCCGGGCAGGGGAGAGAGCAAAATGAGCAGGAGCAGAAGGCATGGCCACGTGATGGGAGAGAAATGCAGAAGGCAGAAGTGGAGTGAGATAAAGTCACCCCAAGCCCTCCTGGAAAGTGCAATGGTCTGCGAGGCTTATCTCGGCTTTTGATGTGTCAGTGAACTGTGGAGAAGAAAGGGCTTTGTGGAATTCACTCTCCAGGACATTTAACTCATGTCCAAGCTGTCAGTTTGCTCACATCCTGCCTGTCCACACGGAGAGATATGGGGTCATTGGCACTGGGGTGTCTGTGTGTGTGTTGGACTGAGCCCACGGGGTCCGTGACAAGGGTGGTGCAACAACTCCTTCTGCCTCGCTCCTCTCTCCCTTCTTGGAAACTATCCACTGCTGGACAGTGAGGAAGTGACTCCCAGGGCTGACTGTTTGGGGTGGAGGGGTGGTGGCAACAAACTAAAGGGGACAAGGAAGCTGCAGGAGTTTTTTGAACTGTGAGGTGGCTGTAGGGTCCATCCCAGATGTGGAGAACAATCACACCCCCTCAGATTCTCCAGGCAACTTGTAGCTGGTTTTTTTCCCTTCTATCAGACAAGGGGGATTTTCCATGGAATGATAGAGTGGTTTGGGCTGGAAGGGACCTTAAAAACCACCTAACTCAATCCCCCTGCCATGAGCAGGGACACCTTCCACTAGCCCAGGTTGCTCCAAGCCCCATCCAACCTGGCCTTGGACACTTCCAGGGATGGGGCAGCCACAGCTTCTCTGGGCAACCTGTGCCAGGGCCACCCCACTCTCACAGGGGAAAATTCCTTCTTTTTCTTGTTCTCCCATCAAGGTGAGACATCCAAGTCCCCACTGCAGCTCCTTCCCTGTGTCCTGCAGTCTGTCTCAGGTGAGAGGGATCACATCCCTTCATTCATTTCCACTGGAGTGGAGACTGAGCTCCTTGGACTCCAAACCAGGGCCAGGCATGACCAGAGGGCTGCAGGGAAAGAAATGCTGTGGGTTCTGTCCCAAACCCGGGGGCTCCAAAGAGAAGAGCCAGTGCCAGCCCTGTCCCCTGCCACGGACAAACTGAGGCACTGCAGGGTTTGTGCTCCCAGGCCAAACAAAGCTCAACTGCAGCTTTTGGGGGGTGAACTCCCTTTGCTACTGGACTCTCAAAATTTAGGGACACTGGGATGAACCTATGGTCTTTTCTGTGCTCCAGAACTGTAGGTTCTGTCTGAGTCTATTCTACCAAATCTCAGACTGGTTTGGATTGGGAAGGACCTTAAAGATCATCTTGTCCCACCCCTGTGCCATGGGCAGGGACACCTCCCACTAGACCTGGTGGACCACTAGAGCAGTCCTGAGATTAATGAACATTTCTGGGTGCTGGCAGACAACTGTCTGACCTGTTGTGTTGCTGAAAAATGATCCTTGGCCTGGTTTCAAGCTGGGTCAAGCAGCAGCATCCAAGCAATTGCTGAGTGGACTCTGTGAGCTGGTGGGAGGCCGTGAGGGTCTCGACGTGCAGCTTGGACACAGCCCTGGCCATGGAGGTGGTGTGGCTGTGCCCACCAGGGACAGGGAAATATCCCTGGTGCCACCCTGTTATTGTGTGTCTGTAGAATTTCCTGGCAGCCAGGACCAGGAGTGATGGCACCTTTGGGTCCTCCCTGTGGATGGGGCAACCTGGAATCTTCTCCCCTGGTCTCCAAAGTGGCAGAGCTGCTTGGTTCAGGCAGGGTGTCCCCTGGGAGGGCACGGGGAGAAGCTGAGACTGGCTGCTGATCCTGCCTGTGTCATCGGGGCTCCTGCCCCACCTTGGGCACCTCTGCTGAGGGGCCACCAAGGAGTTGGCAAAGCCCCTGGTCCCCGTGTCAGGCCAGGACGTGGGGTGAAGATGGTGCCTTCTGGCCACAACCTCAGGCTGCAGGGCAGTGGATCTGGAGGGTGTGCAGGCACTGATGGGGTCCCTGAGGAACCTGCTGCAGCACCAGTAGTGCCAGGCCAAAGTGGAGCACGTGGGAAGACTCCTCCTCTCCCTTTCCCATGGAGCTGCAAGAGCTGCTCTGTGATCGTGTGGTGGGAACTGGAGTGACAGCGGTGCCAGGAGCCCTGCCCTCCCCCTCAGGAAGTGGGATGCTGCTGGAGCTATTTTGGGACAGCTGCTGCTTGTTTTGGCCCTGGCTGGGCTACTTTGGTCATCACCTCACTCAGGTGGTTATTTTTGGTCTGCCCAAGATTGGACTTCCTGAAGGGAAAAATGATGTAGGAGGGAAAGAAGAGTTGCCTTTGTGTTCCTGAGCCCAGAAGTGATCCCTGGGCGCTTCTGGGCCTTTTCCAGGGGCAGTGGTGGTCACCTGGACCTGATTTCACCAGGACCTCCATGGGTATTATCGGGGTGGAGCACCTGGACCACTGAGTTACAAAACCCAAAGGAGAGTTTGGAGCAGCTCTGCTGGGAGATCCTGAAGCTGTCACAGGTCTCCAGCACAGAGGGGGAAGGTCTGCAATCCTGTGTGCTACCAAAACATGGGGAGCCAACACAGCTTTTCCAGCCTGAGGAGATCCTGTGCTCCAAAGAAGTGTGTCCAGGAAAGGGAACAGAGCTGGGGAAGGGGCTGGAGCAGCAGGAGCAGCTGAGGGAGGTGGGGGGGCTCAGCCTGGAGAAAAGGAGGCTCAGGGGGGACCTTCTGGCTCTGCAACTCCCTGACAGGAGGGGAGAGCCGGGGGGGTCGGGCTCTGCTCCCAGGGAACAAGGGACAGGAGGAGAGGGAACGGCCTCCAGCTGTGCCAGGGGAGGTTTAGGCTGGATATTGGGGAAAATTCCTTCATGGAAAGGGCTGTCCAGCCTTGGCAGGGGTGGAGTCTCCATCCCGGGGGGGATTTAACAGCCGTGTTAAATGACATGACATGACATTGGTGTGGCACTTGCGGACACGGGGCTGTGGTGGCCTTGGCAGTGCTGAGGGATGGTTGGACTCGATGGTCTTAAAGGTCTTTTCCAACCCAACCGTTTTGTGGTCCCACGGTTCCAACTCCGGGCGAGAGGCTGCTGTTGGCCAGAAGATGGTGCTGGTACGAAGGGGATGGAGACGTCGCTGCTCTCCGCTTCTGCCGGCAGAGGAGGGTTTAGAGATTTCATTTCCTTCCCCCTCCTCCTTCCTCTAAGAATAACTCGGCACGTTTAATGGTCCCGGTTCCCCCACGCAGGACCCACCGAGTTATTTATTGCATCCAGTGGCTTTACTGAGAGCTAAACGGCAGTAACTCGAAACCTGGGAGGCTCAGGCAGCTTCTGGGCAGAGGATTCTCTGGGCAACTAATGGAAGCATAACCCTGATTGATAATGGTTTTAAGCTTATTTATTTTTCCCCAGGATCCTTCTCATAACATCCTTCTGAATGGCTGGGCCGAACCAGGCTGTGCCTCAGTGGGGTAACTCTGGGGATTCCCCCCAAAAGTAGGAAATGGGGGGGACACCCCATCCTGGGGAAGGTCTTTTTGGGGGAGGTGCTGGGGTTGGTCCTTTCTGCTGCAGCTTTGGGCAGGCACTGCCCTGCTGGGGGCAACCCCCACCATGTAGCAGGTTGTGGAGCTGCACTGGCACCTCTGGGCCCTCCAGCTGCTGCTGCTCCCTGATTGTCCTGCCCACACTGTCTGGCAGAGCCCACAGGGATCCCCCACACCCTCCTGGCATAGGGGGATAACCTGCCCTGTGCCAAGGAAAGGAGCAGGGAAGCCATGGGCTGTCACAGTGAGGGCTCCTTTCCTTCTCCCATCCATCCACAAATGTGGGTATTCCATCATGGAATCATGGAGTTGTGTTGGAAGGGACTTAAAGCCCACCCAGTGCCACCCCCTGCCATGGGCAGGGACACCTCCCACAAGCCCAGGTTGCTCCAAGCCCCATCCAACCTGACCTTGGACACTTCCAGGGCTGGGGCAGC
The DNA here is from genome assembly GCF_003945725.1 of Corapipo altera. Taxonomy (NCBI): domain Eukaryota; kingdom Metazoa; phylum Chordata; class Aves; order Passeriformes; family Pipridae; genus Corapipo; species Corapipo altera. The sequence goes on along the minus strand of NW_020884945.1, from coordinate 1,020,218 downwards.
CACAGCTTCTCTGGGCAACCTGTGCCAGGGCCTCCCCACCCTCATCATAAAAAAGGCTTCTTCCACATATCTAACATAAATCCATCCTCTTTTAGCTTAAAATCATCCCCCCAGCTCTGAGGGGTGTGGGGGTCAGATCTTGCCCAGGATCATGGAGAAGCTTCATCAAGAAGCTTGGGGTTCCAAGCTCTGTGGAGCAGAGCCGTGGGGTTGGAGGTAAAAACCTGAGCTGAGCCAAACCTGGTTTGTGGCCCTGCATATCCAAAAACCCTCACGAGGGCCAAGGGCTTCTTTCCAGCCTGGGTAACGCCAAGTCTTGGGCCCGTGCCCTTTGCATGGCTGGGTGCCCCGTGGGAATAGGGAGTGCAGGGGTCTGACCCTTCTGGAAGAGTGTTCTGGGGTGGGAGGGGAGCAGCTGGAACTTGTGCTGAGCTCACCAGAGAGTTAAATCATTCTCCTGCAGGACGAGGATTGATGGTTCTGGCTCTCCAAGCCACCAGCACCCTGTGCAGGTGGGTAGGTGGGTGGGAGCCAGGTCTGGGTGTTGGGACACACCAAGGGGAGCCAGTGGAGAGGAGATTGTCCCTACACGTGTCTCAGGGCCGGGGTGGATCCTGTAGGACCATTGTCCCTTCTGGAAGGGGGGGATACTCAGTTTGGACATTCTTTCAGCTGCAAACCATCCCCACTGGGATCCCTGGGCCTATTATAGCCTGATTAAATATTAAAACAATTCATTTTGTACTTAAACTGTTCCGAAGGCTCCTGCTGACGAGGACTTTGAAGTCTGCGGCAAAAGGCTTTGCTCTCCTTTTCTCCCTGCTCCATCCCCTCCATCCCCACCTTTCCCAGGCAGGGAGGGAGGCACAGGGGAGTCCTGGCCAGCTCTGGCTCTCCCAGGGGCTGGAATCTGGCTGGAGAGGGTGTTTTGGTCCATGTGTAGGCACCTTGCTGGTGCAAGGAGGAAAGCTGTGGGTGCTGGTTCCAGGGAGTTGGAGAGACCCTGGAAAGAGCTAAACATCTGCCTGGATGTAGCTGCTAAGAGCAGAAGGACCTTCACCTGGTCCTGCTGGTGTCCTGGGAGCCACCAGGAGCTGAGGACAACCTGCTTTCGTGGCTGGGAGGTCCACGTTGGCTTTTCTGTGCTGCTCTCTCCAGGCACCTGGAGGCTGAAGCCAGCCCAGGCATCATTAGATACCTTCAGGACCTGAGCCTGTAGCACCCTAAACCCTTGTTGAAGGCTTTGATGACCCCCAGCACACGGTGTCCTCCCCTCACTGCTGTGGTGCCAAGTGTGTCGTCTCCGGGTGGGTTCAGTGCCCTTGGGAAAGGCAGGATGGAAGGTGGGCAGGTGGTACTCAACCAAAACACCTGATCCTGCCCCAGACACCGGGGATGGAGGCACGGGAGAGGCCCCCAGATATCAGGAGGTGCCGTGGTGGTCCCTTCAAGGCGTGGAGTTGACTGAAGGAAGGGGAGCACAACTCCTGGGAATGAGAGGTTGTCACCTTTGCTCATGCTCTGCTGAGGACCAGGTCCAGGGTGGCACCCCCACTCCTGGAGGGCTGTTTGTGCTCCTGAGGGCTGAGGGCTTAAATTTCCAGCTGCCTGTTTGTCTGGCTGCTCCCAGCTCAGGAGCCCGATGGCAGAGGGGCAGGAGGACCTGGAGCTCCTCCGGCCGCCGCAGATGAAGGGAAAGGTGAGCGGTGAATATTTCGCCTCCCCAGCTGGATGCAGCTCCCTTCCCTCTTCCTTCCCCCTTCTGCAGCCCCATCTTTTACATCTGTTGTATGTGCAATCCAGCAAACTCTCAGCAGAGCTCATTACTCAGGGCCCATTGCTCTGCACGGGGCCGAAAGGTCCTGCACGTAATGATTGGGAGGTGATTTGTATTTAAGGCCTCGGCTTTCAGATGCTGGGAGGGGGGGGGAGGGGAAATTAAATAATTGAGAGCTGGTGGGGAAGGGAAGGAGAGAGCCCTGGATAGAGGGAGAGGACCAGGATTTCTCCTGCTCCAGAAGTGTTTTGTCTCACCCACGTCGTCGCCCAGGTGCGGATTTGGAACACAGGGATTGAAACACAAGGATTGAAACACAAGGATGGAGGAAAACCTGTCCATGCAGGGTGGGAGAGATGGATGCACCAAGGGGCTTCTTCAGGGGTGATGCCAACAGGTCTGGCCTGAGTAGGACATGGGACCCTCTGCCCCGAGGTCTTGGTGGGACGTGACTGCTGTGGCCGCACCGCCCGCCCTCCCCTCCCCTCCTGTCTCCACCTCTCCAGCTCTCTGCTCCTGCCACACTTTAGGAAATAAAAACAGTTTTCCAGCCTGGCCAGCAACAAGGCAAAGGGGTGAGCAGGGCTGGAGACCATGGAGATGTCCCTCAGCCTGGGCAGGACAGAGCTGGTGGCCCAGAGCCACCCAGAGAGCACAACTGAAAACCCGCAGGAAGAACCTCACAGGGTGTTCCTCAAGATCTCAGAGCCAAAGGAGACCCTGTGGGGGCAACCTCTGGTGGGTGGGTGGGGAAAATCTCAGGTGGGTGGGTGGGGAAACCGAGGTATGAAGGGTAGAAATTAATTTCCTGGGAAAGGGGCAGGTGGGCTGAGTGTTACTCGCCTGAAAGTTCAACAAACTGGGGTGCAGAGCTCAGGTTTGGTCTAAACCAGTGCTGTTCCACTTTCACACACCAAAGCTCCTTTCAGCCTATTTCCTTCTCTTTTTTTTTTTTTTTTTTTGGGGGGGGGGGGTGGGGGGAAATTCCCAAAAAAAAAAAAATCTACCAGTCTGGTTTGGTTCTACCTTACAAACAAATGTAACTACCTAAAAATAAATGTAACTGGACGCTGCAGGTTTTGTGGCAGGAAAAAAACCAGCTGATGGCTCCTGCTCCTCTTCCAGCTGGTGTCAGAGCCCAGGACCACCAGTGCTGTCGGGGTCAGCCTTCGGCTTCTGGAAGCCAGACTATACTCAGAGAGTCCCTTCTGCACTTGAAGTTTAATATCCAAAGCCTGTTTTTAACCTTGACCTAAAGCCGTGCCTGGGGGGAACCTGCTCGGCAGCCTGAGGAACGCTGGGATGCTGATACTCTTCCCGAGCCCCTAACGAGCTCCCGGCGCCCCAGCAGTCCCTGGAGGGGGGCAGATGGCCCATTAGGCCGAGCTTTAGGGCCGGCCAGGGAATTCGCCTGAGCCTGGTCAGCTGCAGATCCCAGAATCCGCTCGGATTGGGCTCCCTGCTCCGGAGAGAACGAGTCAGGCCACGGCTGGGGAAGGAAAGGCAGGAATCAATAGCCTGGGAAGATCTGATGCTTTTCCACGCGCCCTTCGTGTATTCCCGGCTCTGTGCAGCGAGCAGAGAAGTTTTACGAGCCTCCACAAAAGTCCGGTGTTTAACCCCCGTGTGTTCCCTCCCCCGGCTCAGTTTTCTCTCCCGAGGTGCGTTTCTTGCAGAGCATCGCGTTGTTTCCCCTCCCCCCCCCCCCAAAAAAAAAAAAAAAAGTTGTGGAGATCTGTGCCTGGCTCCCTTGTAGAGAGGTAAGTCTAATAAAATTGTTTTTTCTTAATCTAGTGCCAGCTCAAACAGGAACCCACTCCCGTTGTCCCAAAATTCCCTTCGAGGTTAAAGCGACCGGGACGGGGGGCAAAGGGCTGGGGAAGGTGGTAACTCCCTAATCTTGACAGCGCTGGCGTTCAAACCCAGTACCCAAATACCTTTCCTTCAAATCTCTTGGGGAAAAACCCTCTTCTATTGATTTTGGGATGACGACAAAGAGCACTTTTGTTCCTCCTACCCCCGCGGTGCTCTGACGCGTCTGTGGCTGGAGCGGGACCTGCAGCTGATGCTCTTTGCTCTGCCGGGGGGAGGTGTCCGGCCAGCCCTCCCTCCTTCCCTTCTCCTTCCCTCCCTCCCTTCTCCTTCCCTCCCTCCCGGAGCAGATGGCTGGGGCTGGGCGTAGCTGCCCACCCCTGCAAGCCCAGGGAGAGCAGGGTTTCCCCGTTCAGAATCTGGGATTAAACCTCTGGAGCGATGCTCCTCAGGCTGTGGGAGGATTCCTGCTCCCGGTGATTCCTGCTCAGCTGGGAATTCCCTGAGGAGATGGAGGTGTAGCGTCTTCCAGCAAGGATCACACCCTGGGGATTCCTGCGGGATGCTGGAGCCCTCTCCCGAGGACTGGCAGGTTGGGAAGTGGTTCCGGCTTTGGAGAGAGGTGGGGAATGGGTTCCTGGCCCCAGGGGAGCACGAGGGGTCAGCTCAAGGCTGACTATGTGGCTGCCCCGCTGAGAAGGTGCTGGAGAAGAGGGAAGGCTCCAAGAGGAAAATTTAGGATGCTGCATCACAGGCTGGTGCCAGCACTGGGGGGGTGGGGACATGCCAACAACCAGGGCAGGCTCAGAGTGTGCTTAAAATGACTTCAGGAGCCTCCTTGTCCCTTCTCAAAGCCTCACCTGCACGGGACAGGAGCTATTCCCTGCTCCAGGGGCATGGACCAAGCTCTGCCTGCTCAGCCAAGCTCTCCCTCCATGTCCCCAGGCAGGGTGAGCAGCCTGACCCCTTTCCTGCTCCATCCTTGGTGGGTATCCCTGCTGGAGACACCCCCCTGGAGGTCTCCCCCTTCCCACTGTGGGTCATAGTGGGGAAAAAAGAGAAAGGAATGCAGAGAAAAGAGAAGTGCGTGTTTAGGAAAAAAACTTCTGATGGGTTTGGGGCTTCCAGCAAGGGGAGCTCAGGGTGTCCTGTGCCAGCAGGACCATTGCAGGTCTCTGCCCCAAGTGTGTCCTGTCTGCTTGTGATCCTCACACTTCCCATGGAGTGGGAAAGCACTGTCTAATGAAACCAGGTTTAACTAAACCTGCTGCCAGGTGAGCCACCCCCTTACATCCCTGTATCAGGTTCCCTGGGTGGTGAACTTGGACCTTGTCCTTGGAATTCAGGGTGCAAACCAGCTGGAGATGGAGAAAAATTCCACAGTGCACCTGGGAGGGGAGGTGGATGGCCTTAAAAGGGTTTCTGGTAACACTGATTGCCCTAAGCTTCTTGGAAAAATTATTAGCCTATGTGTAAAAATAATGCTAATGATGACAATGAAGATGAAGGTGATGATTAAGACCCAGAGGATGCACAAAGCATTGCACCAGTAGAAACATTTTCCAGGGAAGCAAAACCAATGGCAAACCATGTATTGCAGAGCTCCACAAGAACAGCTGGAATGAGCCCAAAATATTTATTATTAATACCAAAGCTGTTTATTTTTTCCATATTAAATAGGTCATATATCTCATCGAATAAAACCTCAGGGCTGGGGGAAGATTTTGCTGCTGAGCTGTGAGCAGAGAGTGGGAACACAGGAGGTCCTGCTTGGGCTGGGTGAGCTGTGATCGTATCCGAAGTTCCAACCTCTGGATTTGCAGGAGGGCTGGAAGATTCCTTCTTGTGTGGCTGCTTCTGCCATCTCCCAGGACATGGTCTAGAAATATGACCAGGAGGGCTGCTCAGAGCAGGGGATGCAGGTCCAAGCCTCAGCCCGTCCAGGGATTCCCTGTGTCAAGATGGATAAACCACTCAAACCCTCCACTGGGCTGGAGTCTGGAAATGGGGTTGCACCAACCAGCCCTTTGGCATCCTCAGGGATTCAGGGGAGGCACATGGTGACAGCAAATGCTCTTTTCCCCCTTCGGAGACATCATTAAGCAAATATCTACAAAGCTTCCTGAGCTTCAGAGCCTCAAATCCCGAAGTTTGCTGGCTGCTTAAGTGCACCAGGACCTAATTGCTGCCAGTTCCAGGTGTCGGGGGGGAAAGGAGTGTTGCACAAACCCCCTGCCTTTCAAACCCCCCTTCCAGTGGCATTAACCCCACATCAATCTGCTCAGGCCTCCCAGGAGCTACAAAAAGCTGGATCACCTCGTGGAATATCCTTCCAAATGCAGTGTAGCCCCTAATTCCTGACCTCCCAGGGATGTGGGATACGGCTCTTCCCATCCCCACTAACCAGCTGAGGGGTGCTGAGCCACCCATGCAGACACTGGGGAGAAATCCTTCCCTGTGAGGGTGGGGAGGCCCTGGCACAGGCCCTGGCACAGAGAAGCTGTGGCTGCCCCTGGATCCCTGGAAGTGTCCAAGGCCAGGCTGGATGGGGCTTGGAGCAGCCTGGGATAGTGGGAGGTGTCCCTGCCCATTGAACTGGGTGATCTTTAAGGTCTCTTCCAACCCAAACCATTCCATAATTCTATATCCACCCTTAATTCCTCAGTTTCCCCCACTTCCAAATGAGACATTGTCCCTCTGGGGGGGTCCTTTTTCTTTGGGGGCTTGGGATGTGCTCCAGGAGTCAAACATGCTGTTGTTTAAGTGGGATCCAGGATAAGACTTGCAAGAGAGGGGAGAAGGGGAACAACACCTGGGGTTTAACCATGTTATGTAGGTGGTGATGAGCCAAGAGATCATTCTGGAAGTGCCTGCTGGTCCTTTAGGGCTCCCCAGCTGCTGTAGTAACACCACTGTCCCTCCAGTTCCCCCCTCCTCCTCCTGTGGGAACCAGGGGTCTCCATCCCTCCCTGGAATGTCTCTCTGCAAATGGCCTTTGCTGTTTCTCCTTTCCCTTTCTCAGCACAAGGGCCAGTCCTGGGCTCCTCTTGGCCATCAGAGGGAAGCAGGACGGGCTTGGGGAGCTTTGTCCCACAGAAGAGGTGGTGGGTGTCCAAGACGAGGTCCAAGCAGCATTTGGGGTGTTCCAGACCAGGAACCCGCAGACAGGGCAGGTTCAACCATCCTTTTTGACAAAACCCAAAAGAAAACATGGGTTCCTGGGCTCGTCTGGGAGCTGAAATGTGTTCTGAAAGCCCAAATATCCCATTTTCAGGCCTAGGGGTCGCATTGTTTGAGGGCTTGCACACAGAAACTCAACAACTTACCCAAGGGCTCTCAAACCCTTCCTGCAGGTGCTTATGCAGGACAAGAGAAAACGACCTCAGGTTGTGCCAGAGGAGGTTCAGGTTGGATATTGGGAAAATCTCCCTGTGGAAAGGGCTGTCCAGCTGCCCAGGGCAGCGGTGGAGTCACTGGGGTCTAACAGCAGTGTGGATGTGGCACTCGGGGACATGGGGCAGTGGTGGCCTGGGCAGTGCTGGGGGATGGCTGGATGATGTATTGATGATCTTGGAGGGCTTTTCCAACCTGACTGACCCTGAGATTCCCTGAGAAAACACCGATCCCTTCTCCCACCCCCCGGCGGTGTGAGGAGTCACCGGCTCCAAATCCCTCTTTTCCTTCGGTCCCAGCTCTTTCCATGCTCCCTGCAAATGCTCTTCCCAGCCTGTTTCCACGGAATCCCTGTTCCATTAACATTTAAAACGAGCCCCATCCCGAGCCCCGCTCCGAGGGCCTCGGCAGCATCATGTAAGTGATTTGTTCAACATTGGGGATAATAAACTACACAGAGCAATAAGAACATAAACACGGGCAGGGCTTTGTGTGTTGTGTTTTGGTTTTGTTGTGCTTTTTTTTCTTTTCTCCTTTTTTTATTTCTTTTTCTCTCTCCTTTTTTTTTTTTTTTTATTTCCTAAAGGAACCTCTGAGGGGGAAGAGAGGGGAAAAAAAAAGAAAACTAAAAAAAAAAAAAGAAAAAAGCCATGAATGATTCATAGATGTAAGGGAGAGGAAAAAAAAAAAAAGAGGGAGAGAGAGGGAGAGAAAGAGAGAGAGGGAGATTAAGAGAGAGGAGCTTCAAAGTGACTGGAGCCGATTTGAAGTCCTGAGTGTTCCTGTGCTGGGGAGACCAGCAATTCACCAGAGAGGCCCCATCAAGCTCCCTCCACCCTGGCCTCATCCTGGCTGCCTCCTCCTCCTCCTCCTCCTCCTCTCCTGCAAACAGCAGCCTCCAAATCCCAAGTTCAAAGTTCACCATCTTCTAATGATGGGAAGGCCTCCCAGACCCTCTGTGAGTGGCATCTGTTTATAGGCACAGCCCTTCCCTGGTGGTTTAGCCTGGCTTAAAATAAAAAAAAATAAATTAAAAAAAAATATATATGTATTACAGGAGGAGGAGGAAGGGCAGAATGAGATGCAGGGCTCTGTTAAATATATATATATATATTAAAAAATCTACTGGTGGTGAAGTGCCTTTGATTCTGAATATTAAAAAAGCCCATTAGATTTAAATGTAATGAGAATATTAACGCCACTGCCTTGATTTGTATTCACTGGCTACCACAGACAGTCTCTGGGAGTGGGAAAGGAAAATACAGCTCCTGCCTAGACTGGAGCTGTCACCCTGGGCAGGGAGAGAGGGGCCTGGGGGAGATGGGGGGATCAGTCCTGCCCCTGTCCATCCCACAGGGATGGGGTGGGCACTGCCAGAGTCAGCCCCACGCTGGGGACGGTGCAGGGGTCACCTCCAGGGGGGGTAAAGCTCAGTATCCTTTGGCAGGGAAATTCAGACATTTTGAAATGTCAGTTTGGGTTCATCCGAGGGGAACTGGAAGGAGATTTAGAGTAGGTGTGAGTTAGGAATTCAGGGAGGGCAGGGTTAAGAGGGATGTTGGGGGGGGGGGGGCAGGGGCTGGAATGGATTTCCCAGAGAAGCTGTGGCTGCCCCATCCCTGGAAGTGTCCAAGACCAGGTTGGAGCAACCTGGGACAGTGGAAGGTGTCCCTGCCCACGGTACGGGGTGGAACAAGATGATCTTTAAGGTTCTTCCCACCCCAAACCATTCCATGATTCCTTATCCTTAGTCTTGAAACAATTAATTTCATTTCCATTTTGTCCAAAGAGCCATTAAACTCTTGCTCCTTCAGTTTGATGTTGTAATTGAATCGAGGGCCTGTGCCCTGGTGACAAATCTGTGGGAGGAACGAGTCCTACAAGTCCTGTAAGGCCCATTATTGCTTCTGTGTCACCAAATAAATGGCCCCATAGTGAATGGCTGGCACTCTAATTAGCATTACATGCTCACTTTATTTTAATAATCAAAGGCTGTACCATTCACTGGCCAAATGAAATGGTTTGATGTTTTAATACTTCTGAAAAAGAGAAAAAAGAAAAGGGCTCAGGACTAATTAGGGGGAAGAAGCTGAGTTTAGAAGAAACATCTAAAATTGTTGCCTGGCTAAAATAAGGGTATCAAACACTGCAAATATCCCAATTTGTGAATGAAAAGAACGGAAAAGGGAATCAGAAGCTTGAAAATAAAATTAAAGATAGAAGAAATAATATAGTTGTCCCTCCTGTCAGATCCTAATATGTCATGACATGTCATTAGTAGTCCCATATCTCATCAGTAATGAGATATGTCTTGTTCTGACAGAAAGATAATGAAATTATATGGAACAAATAATGCTGCCAAAAGTATTAAGCCACAGTTAATATTTAATTTCGAAGTGGACTTTCAGGGATTTCTAACTTATTTTTAGGAGGCGAAACGCTGTGAGCCCAGCGGGAATCGAAATCAAACAAATTTGGGAAAATGTTTCAGGTTTGATTCGGGCTTTTTTAGGAGGAAAAACCTCGGTGCTGAGTTTTTTTTAGGAGTCTGGATCCCAGCAGAGCTGAGCAGATCCCAGAACCTTTGATGAGAAGCTGGAGAACGGGCAGTGGTGGGTGATGTAGAGAAAGCAAAAAGTGCTGTCCGAACACAGACAGGGGTGTGCAGGAGTTCTGGGCGAAGGAGAGAAGAGTTTGGCTTCTCTTGTTCACACCTGGGCATGTCAGACCTGGACAACCACTCCTTCCTTCCCTCCCTGACCATGAACTTCACCCCCCCTTCCAGCCACGTGTGCTGGGACACTCACAGGTCAGGTGGGAAGTGACTTATCCCAGCATCCAAATATCAGTGCTGTGTGAGATCCCAGCTCCCCAGACAGGCAAGAGGGAGAACTTGGACATGGAACTGCTGGAGAGAGTCCAGAGGAGGTCATGGAAACGCTCCAAGGGCTGGAGCCCCTCTGCTCTGGAGCCAGGTTGGGAGAGCTGGGGGGGTTCACTGGGAGAAGAGAAGGCTCCAGGGAGACCTGAGAGCCCCTTGCAGGGCCTAAAGGGGCTCCAGGAGAGCTGGAGAGGGACTGGGGACAAGGGATGGAGGGACAGGACACAGGGAATGGCTTCCCACTGCCAGAGGGCAGGGTCAGATGGGATATTGAGAAGAAATTCTTCCCTGTCAGGGTGGTGAGGCCCTGGCACAGGTTGGGCAGAGAAGCTGTGGCTTCCCCATCCCTGGAAGTGTCCAAGGCCAGGTTGGATGGGGCTTGGAGCAACCTGGGCTAGTGTGTCCCTGCCCATGGCAGGGGGTGGGATGACATGAGGTTTAAGGTCCCTTCTTACCCAAACCACTGCATGAAGCTTCCCATGCCCTCCTTAACTGAAGAGATCAAGAGGGTGGACCAAGCATGACCCTCCTCCTGTTGTGTCAGAAGTCCCTTAAAAATATCATCTCCATGTGACAAAGAATGAGCAAGAACTGACGCAAAACTGATTATATCAACTCCTAACCCCTCACTCCAGTCTGAGTGAAGCCACAGCCTTTCAGGGAAGCTCTGGAAGTGGTTGAATTCCGTGGTGCTGGGCCAGCAGAGAGCCTGTGTTGCCACTGCCGACTGTAATGTGATTTCCCCCAGAGGAAAATTCCCGCTGCAGTGCCCAGACACACAAGAAAGCACAATTAACTCCACTGGAGGAGCCTTAAGCCTGCTTTCCTTGAGTGTTGTGTAATTAAAACCTCAGCCTTGTTAATACATTAGTGAGATGTTTGCATATAATTCATCAAATGTTTATGAAAATGCGTAACAAATAATCCTGACAAACAAGTTGCTTAATTGAGATAAGGGATGGGAAGCCTTGTGAATTTTTAATAAAAAGGGGGAAGAAAAGCTTGCTACGTTAATCAGACCAAGTTATCTCATTCAATGTTTTCAAGTGGCTTCTCTGGTGCACATTTTATTTTATATATTGCACAAAAGGAGCAAACCCCAGTGAGGTTTGCACAGCACACCCTCCCTTCCAACAGATCCACTGTTGATCAAAATCCTGATTTTTTTGTTCTGGACAGATCCCAGCGTTAAAGCCTGGCTGGGATTTGCTCTTTCTGTGGTGGGAAGAGGAATATCCAATGGCAGCTGATGCCTGAGTGTCTACTGAGGTCATAGAGCATCAGTGGTGATGACAGAACACACGACGTGGGGATGAGCTCAGCTTTGTGCCCAGCTCATCTTAGACCACAGAGAAGCAACAGCAGGCCAAGAGCCTTCAGTTTACCTCAGATCTAATATTTGTCTGCTTCTTTTTTTCCTCTTTTTATAATCTTGGGGTGGTTTATTTCAACTGACATGAAACATCTGCAAATTAGATGCCCAAGTCCAAACCAGACATCTGGAGAGTTGTTGGACTCACATAACCTGTCTTTGAGGCCTGTCTTGGCTCTGGTGGAGTCATTTTTCTCTCTCTACTCATCATCAGCAGTGACAGAGAAGGAGAGATGACCAACTCAGGCCTAAATGCTTTGCATCCAGATGTTTCAGTGAGGGCAGAGGTGTCCTGGTTGGATGGGGTTCAGAGCAACCTCACCTCGTTGGAGATGTCCCTGCTGATTGCAGAGGGTGGGACTAGATGACCTTTAAAGGTCCATTCCCACCCAAAACATTCATAGAATCACGGAATCCCAGAATGGTTTGAGTTGGGAGTGAGCTTAAAGCTCATCTTGTCCACCCCTTGCCATGGGCAGGGACACCTTCCACTGTCCCAGTTTGCTCCAGCCTGGCCTTGGACACTTCCAGGGCTGGGGCAGCCACAGCTTCTCTGGGCAACCTGTGCCAGGGCCTCCCCACCCTCCCAGGGAAGGATTCCTTCCCAGTATCCCATCTAACCCCTCTCTCTTTCAGCCATTCTCTCTTGTCCTGTCACTATGTGCTCTTGGAAATAGTCTCTCTCCATCGTGCTCATGGGATTCTTTCCCACCATGTCCATCTCCTCTTGGAGCAAGAGGCTGTGAGTCCACCCCATGAGCACGAGAAACCTCGAGGAGGGGGTGAGCTGTGTGCCATGAGGAGGGACAACATGAACCCAGAGCAGCCTGGTGTGTCTCCTCCACCTCCTCAGAACCACCCTGGGATCACCCAAACATTTAAGCCTGCATCCCGTGGGAGGAGGGGGTTGCTCAACGGTGTTCAGAGGACAACCTGAGCTTTCTAATCACTGATTTGATGTAAGTTTTAAAAGCAGAGCAATGGTACAGAGAGGAGAAAGAGTAAGGCTTGGGAATAAAGAGAAGGAATGGAACTGAAGGAGAGAATGGATGGAAAAGAAGCTCTTAGGGCAGGGAGAGATGGAATTCACCACCAGTGTTAACAGGAGGCAGCAGTGTCTGGGGAGAATAGAGGTTTAAACTTGCACACTGAGCCACCACGTGTGGATCAGACAACCAGCACATCTTCTTTCTCTGGTCTCCCTGGCAGAGCCCTTGTACCTCCTGCACGGTCCTTCTCCACCCCCAGCTCCTGCTGCTGCCCTGGCTGCTTTCAGCCACCCACCCCACCCCACCCAGGCCATGTGAGCTCCTTCCATGGGTGGCTGGAGGTGAAAACTGCTCGGCCCCACCAAAGCTCAGCCCGGCACGTTTGCCTGCACTCCCAGAGAGCTCACCCAGAGCGAGCCAGCGACGAAGGAACGGAGCCTACGTGGTTTAAAAAGCTCCCAGCCCAGAGTCAGCATTTCTGCCCTGACCTGCCTCATGTATTATTGAGCACGGGACTTGTTGATGAGCACTTATATTTTCCTCCCAGTGGAGTTGATGATCTTCCCTGCTCTGAAGGGCCTCTCTGCTCTCTCCCCACATGGCTGTGGCCATCAGGGCTGGAGCAGGGCCGGGCTGGGGCTCTCCCACCACCAGGGAGCTCGGGATGGAGGCTGGAGAGGTCATGGCCACGGCTGGCACTGGCCACGGCCAGGGAAGGAGTGGGGGGCAGGGATGGGAGAGGGGTCTATGGGAGGGAGAAAAGTGGGAGAAGTGCAGTTGGAAGTGAGTGGTGTTAATGAAATATTCAGCAGTGGTGGGCCTGAACGCATTGCCGAAATTGCAGAAGCAGAGATGATTAATATTTAACAGGGTAAGCTGCCACTTGGCTGCTTTCTGCACAGAGATTCCACCCCCACATGCACACACCCCCACCCCCCTCGGTCCCTCTTCCCACCCTCCTCTGACTCCCCCAAACTCCTGCCTCCACCAGGCTTTGGCTCAAGCCACCAGTGTGGTGTGGCTGGGGGAGGTTCCCCGGCCCCCCCATGGGGTCTGCCCAAGGGAGGACAGGTCCCAGAGTTGCCTGGTGGGAGAAGCACCGGGAGGAGGGGGAAGGTTGTTGAGAGAAAGCACATAATTTATTTTTCATGGGCATGGGAGAGCAGGTTGTCCTATTTAGTCACATTAGATGCTCTGTTAACACAACAGGAAGGAAAAAAATAAGAAAAGGAGGGTGAATAAATGCTTGTAGGCAAAGAAGGCTGTTCCCTGGGTCTCTGGGAGAAGAGGGACTGGTCTTACAGGGGGTTAAGTGTTTTGGCTCCTGCTGAGTCTCCCACTGGGTGCCCCATGTAGAGGATGGGGAGTTAAGAAGTCAGGAAATATGAGGTTCTTCATCACCTGGTTTGGTGCAGGTGGAGTGGCCCAAGGTGTGGGCTGGGATTTGGGACATTCCCACCCATCTGGTGTGGAGACATGTGAGACCCAGCAGGCTGGAGGAGCTCCCTATGAACTTTGGGACCTCTTGCAAACAGGTTGCCCAGAGAAGCTGTGGCTGCCCCATCCCTGGAAGTGTCCAAGGCCAGGCTGGAGCAACCTGGGATAGCGGGAGGTGTCCCTGCCCATGGCAGGGGGTGAACAAGGTGAGCTTTAAGGTCCCTTCTAAGCCACAAACCATTCCCATGTCAGATGCCATGGAAATGGCATCCATGAAATGCTGGTGGAGATGGAATTTGTCCTCAGCTTTTGCAGAGGTAACTCAGCAACATTCTGGCAAATGATGCTGAGTGGAGACCCCAGAAAGTTTGGCCTTTGTTGTGAAGCTGGATCAGACCCAAACCATGTCCGGTGATGCCTTAAGCCCCTAATGTTTTTTTATTTCTTTTAATATTTGTAAGACTTGTAAGTTTTATAAGCAGTGAAAGTAGAAACCCTCTCTTCTTTGCCCTTGTTCCTTTCCCTTTTCCCTGTAGCACCCTTGTTTACACATTCCTTAACCCTCTTACCCCATTCTATGCTCCCCATATCAACCCTACTCCTGAATCCAATAGAAATGTTTAGTCTTTTGTCAAGGTTAGGCCTAGACAGTTGACAGAACAGCATATCTGGGCCTAAACCACAGAATGAAGTCAAGAATTAGATAACTATGTACCCTTTGTGCTCTGATGATGATGAAGATGGGATGAATGGAGGGTCCCGAAATGCACCCCAGACTCATTTTCAGGGGGTGGACCCCGGGGCGGTCCAGAGGAAAGGCCACAGGGTGGATACATCTGGGATTGGATGGATGATGTTATAAAATGTAACCTCTCGGGCACAGGGGTACGCGCGCGTCTGGTAACATCTTAGCCTTGGCAAATAAAACCCTTTCTTATCTCACCCCTAATTAACTGCTCCGGAGATTTTTTCAGCACCTAAATCCCACGGCAACACCGGCCACGAGTCTGTCCTGCCCGTGTCAGATGGTTTTGTGTCCAACCAGGGTGGCAGAGGCAGGAATTCCATCCTACTCATCCCTTCTGCAGCTGCTGCCGTGTCATGGCGAGGGTTAACCAGGACAGATGCAGCTTTGTGAGACCCAGCCAGGGGCAGAAGCTGGGCTGGCTGTGGCAGGAGGAGGAACCCCGTCCAAAGTCCCTGGACTGGCGAGGACAGACCACTTGGTTTCTATCCTGTAAGTGGGGATTTGTCCAGGATGCTATAGGAACAACTAGAATTAGAAAGGAATAAAGAGTGAATTCTTCCTCCATCCCGAGCGTGTTCCCTCCAGGGCAAAGGTCAAGTGCATTGTGTGGCAGTGTTTGGATTCAGAATAAAACAAGTGACAAGGGCGAAAAGCTGGGGCATGCACAGGGCCTGAATACAGAGGAGGGGGGGGGAGACACCAGAAATCATGCTGTCACCCTTGGGGTCATTAACATGTGCCACAGGTGACCTCATGACATGGAACAGGGGCAGTGGAGACACTGCTGTGAGTCACTGAAATGCTGCCCTGGGTGTGTTCAGCTGTTGGTATTTTCTGAGCCTATTTCTGAGCACAGCTGTTGGTGGAGTGACCAGTCCTCTGGTGAAATGGAGATAGGCCCCCTTGCTTGGAGAATTGACTGGAATTAGTCTCATTTCTGGGTTCTCTATTTCTCCATAGGAAAAAGGGGGCTTTGGCAGTGTCTCTCTTCAGATTTCAGGTGTCCCCGGGTGGATTTTGATGATTCCAAGATACGTTTCGATGATTCCCAAGTGGATTTTGATGGTTCACAGGCACATTTTGATGGTTCCTATGAGGATTTTGGGTGATTCAGACTGTCTCCCCATCCCACATGTATTCTGTAGGTGGAGTCCATTCATCACTTCCTGGAGCAAAGCTCTGGTGAAGGAAGAGGGTTCAGCACAAAGCGTGAAATGCTGGAGGAGATGGAATTTGTCCTCAGCTTTTGCAGAGGTAACTCAGCAATATTCTGGCAAATGATGCTGAGTGGAGACCTCAGAAAGTTTGACCTTTGTTGTGAAGCTGGATCAGACCCAAACCATGTCCAGCCACGAGTCTGACCTGCCTGTTCTTCGGCATCTCCCACCTTTCCCACCATCTGTGCCCGGTTTAGTTCAGTGCTGGTTGATTTTACCTTGACTTGGTGTCCAGCTTGATGATGCCAACACAAGACTCTGCCCTGCACAGCCTTGTCCTTCCTTGGCTAAGGAGGGGGTGAGATACCTTCTGGCATAGTGGAGTCATTTTTGGAAGAGGTGTTGGGAGGTGCAGCTGAAGCCAGGAGAGTTTCACACTTCCCTCCAGACAGAGTAAATCCTGGGACTCTGCGGTGGTACAAGTCCTGTTGCCTCTCCACTGTTCAGCATCTTCCGGGGGGTCTCAGATGCCAAACTGTGGCTTTCTGGAACAAACTGGCCGAACCTCACTTTGCCTGAAATGAATTCCCCACCAGGACAGGACCTTCACGCTGGAGAACCTCATGCCCTGAAGGAAATGCCTCTGCCACAGGCCCTGACTGAGCTGAAGCCAAGGCATAGAAATCTGCACTTTGTAAGTGGGCTTTGGCGTGGGTTTTGCCTTGACAAATGCAGAATCACAGAATGGTTTGGGTTGGAAGGGACTTTAAAGGTCATCTAGTTACAAACATCGCTGCCAGACTCGTGTTAGCTCACTCAGACTGTAGTCTGAGCCTAGGTCTTGGGACACCTGAAAATCCACGTGGCAGAGGCTCTGAATACCCCAGTCACTTTCCTTCTGCTTAATTAGATGTTAGAGACTCCAGTCACACAATGCAAATCCCTTGGAGAGCTCTCTTCATTTATCTGGTGGGTCGCAGGACTCTCTGCTCCCTTTGGAGGTGTCACCTCCTCTTTGGGGTCCATCCTGGGCAAAGCACCTCTCTTGCAGGTGGCTTGAGTACTAAAGTGAGCCCTGTGCTCACCAAGGACAAGGTGGAGAAGATGTTCTCCCCCTCTCATGAGGAAGAACACGTTCTCATGATGGTGGATACAAAGGCTGATGTTTTCTGCCCTACCCTGAGTCCTGCAGCTTCAGACAAAGTTTTACTCGAATAAAACATAGTGAAGGAACGTCTCTATAATCCCATTGTGACTTCAGGCTTGACTCTGAAGAGGTCTTTAGACTATGGACTGATTTAATTTATTTATTTATTAGTCAAGAGCTTTTTTGAGGTTCTCTCATCTCTTTCTTGACTAAAATTGAGCTGCACATTCACTCAGGAGTTGGACTCAATGATCCTTGTGGGCCCTTCCAACTCGGACTAGTTTGTGATTCTGTGTGTACAGCCTTGCTTAGAGCTCAGGCTTTCAGGTCCCTTCCAACCCAAATCCTTCTGTGATTCTGTGTTTGCAAAGATAAAAACCACCCAAAGGCAGGTTTGAGGTGCAGGCTCAGATCTGGGAGCAGAGGTTGGAGCTGTTCCACGGTGCACTGCAGCTGTCCTCGGACAATCTGGGATGTTCTTCAGAGAAACACTGAGGAAATCTGATGGGGGTTGGTGTCTGACAGCGTCACCAACCTGCTCCAGAGCCACGGGGACACTTGGGATCAGGGCAGTTGATCTGCATTGAGTTGGATCTAAACCATGACCACATCCAAATGCTGTGCCCTTCCTTTAGAACACGCCCTTAGTTTTTTCCATTGGGTTTCCTGTCTGTAATGCCACCAATTCCTTTGGGGACTGTTCAGTCACCAACACATCAGGGCAACAAGGAAAGCCAAATTCTGCTCGGGGGTGAGGTGCCCCCCCAAAGGGATTGGGGTGTGTCTTGCTATCTGCCCTCATGTCAAGATTTTATCGTGACATATTGAATCAGGCTTCTTGGAGACCTTCACAGAGCCAACCCCCAGGCACAGGCTGCCGGGAATTCCCATAGGAACTTCCTGGATACAGCAATGGTGCCGGAGAGCGGAACGTTTGGAAACAACCGGCGCGCTCTTGCACCACCACGGCCTTCGAGAGGGCCAGGCCTGTAACTCAAGCATTAATAATGGATTACCAAAGTCAACCAGCTGCAAGGGAACCACTTCTCCCTGCTTAGATAATTCTCCTCCCTGAGAAGAAGAGCTATTGATTTTGATAGTGATGCTTTCCTCTGGCGTGGAAGGGCTACACCCCACCATGGCTGCCTGTGGCACTGAGCTCCTCCTCATCTGCACACACCACAGGGCTCAGCTCCAGGAACAGCTCTCCCATCCACCCAGAGTGCCACCAAAACTGGGGACGCTCTGATTTGCTCACCAGGAATTCAGCCAGCTTTGCAATTCAGGGTTGGTTTCTCGTGAGAGTGCAACAAGTGGAGGTGGGGGGAAAGAGGAGCCAAGCTTTGATCTTGTTCATAAAATCACCAAATCCCAGAATGGTTTGGGCTGGAAGAGACCTCTAAAAGTCATCTACTCCACCCCTCTGCCTTGGGCAGGGACACCTTCCACTAGCCCAGGTTGCTCCAACCTGGCCTTGGACACTTCCAGGGATGGGGCAGCCACAGCTTCTCTGGACACAATAAGCTCATGGACTGAGCTGAAAATTTGTGTCCATTTGGTTTTGGGCAAGGCTGAAACAGGAATCATTTTTGGCCCCCATAAGTAGAACACTTGCTTTGAATCTGTTTTCCAGGGGAAGGTGTTTGCACTCACCCAGTGACACCTGAACTCACTCTCCAGCTTTAGCCACATTTACCTGTGGTTGATAAATGTGATATCAAAAGATAGGATGAAACAAAGCAACAGGATGTAACACCCAAACCCTACCAACAGCCTGAGGGAGGACAAGCCCACAGCACGTTCAGCCTCAGTGGGACACCAGAGAATGAACCTGGGAGAAGGAAGCCACTTGGAAAGCCCTGGGAGCATGGGGTGCCTTCTAGTCTGAGCTCACACCACTCCAGACATCAGAGAATCCAACAGCAAGGGGCAAATCTGCAGGGAATTGGGCTCCAGCAGCTCCTCTGCCCACGGAGTGACTTGTTTTCTTGGAGCGCTTTTCATCTCTTTGCAGGCACAAGCTGTGGAAACAAAGGGCTGGATCCGTGATGGGGATTTAGGGAGCTGCTACAAAATGGTGGGAGCAAGGGTCCTCTTTGATGGGACAGCCCCCTGGAAGCCAGCAGGGATGGGGTGTGGGACACCAGCGTGGATGGGTGCTGAGCCCTCAGGCTGGGGGAGGGAGGGGACCCTCAGGCTGGATGGGAAGGGGCGCCTTGGGAATCCAGCATTTAAAATATAAACCTCTTTCTTATCTGACAGAAATGCTGAATTGAGACATTTGGGGAGTTTGAGCCTTGTTCCTGGGAAGAAAGGAGATTAAATGAATAGCCAGAATGGTGCAGATGGGAAGGAATCCCTGGAATTTGCTAGTTCAGGGCTTCAAAATTATTTCTGGAAAACACAAAGGAGCAAAACCCCCTCAAATCTCAAAACCCAACCTCTTACCTGCTCCAATACCTGCAGGCTGCTTCACCTCCTGGTCTTCTCCTCTTCAGACCAAGACTCAGCCCTATGGAAGTTCATTAGGAAGCTTCATAATGAAGTTACTGCAAACTCAGCATAAAGTATAAAAACTTCAGCCTTAAATTCTGGAATCTGTAAAAAAACCTGCCCCGTAAAAACTCATCCAAACAGCATCACAGAATCATGGAATGATTTGAACTGGGAGGGAATTTAAAGATCATCCTGTTCCAGCCCCTTCCACTGGCCCAGGTTGCTCCAAGCCCCATCCAACCTGGCCTTGGACACTTCCAGTGGCGGGGCAGCCACAGCTTCTCTAGGAAGTCATTCCAGGGCCTCCCTACCCTCACAGGGAAGGATTTCTTCCCAGAGGAAGCCACAGAGCTGCTGGATCCCCACAAACCTGGCTCCTTGCCATGAGCAGCGCGGTGAGTTCCAGAAATCCGGCCAATACCTGCAATCCTTGCTCCAAGTCAGGTGGGAAGAGGGGAAATCCAATCATTTCACTCTGGTCAGTGAGTGAGCGCGTGGATTAATCAATGATTGGCTGTAATTAAGTCAAAGTTGTCTCATTAATACCGTTTTAAAAAGGATTCTCTACAAAATCTGCCTGAGGGAATGTCAGGGTCAGGGAAACCTCACAGTAGATTTTATTGAAATATAACTGGAGAGGGGTTGAGATACCAGCACAGGAGAAGGAAAACCAGCAGGACACAACCCCCTCAGCTGCTCTGGACCAGAATGAACAGGAGTGTGAGCTCAACCCAGACCTGAGTAAGCCAAAGGAGATCTTTTCTGTGGAAATCTTAGGGCTCAGAGCAGGTCCCACTCCCTGTGTCTGTTATCCCTTGTTTCCCTGTGTCTGTTATACCTTGTTTCCCTGTGTTTGTTATCCCTTGTTTCCCTGTGTGGATCCTGCTGGGAATGTGGCTGAACTGCCCCGTTCACTCCAGGTTCTGGATCCCAGATGTCTTGTCCAATCCTTGAGTTCCCTCTCATGGTGTGAGTGACACATATCTGGGTTCCACCCCACAGATCTGGGGAGTTCCTACGCTCCTGAACACAGAGATAACTTTGTGAGACCTCAGGACTTGACATGCTAAAATTAAATGGCCTTTCTGAGTCTAAGTTTTGACAAGAATGTAAAATATCCACCTGCTCTACCTTTTCCTCCTGATTATTCCCCACCCTTGGGGAATAGTATAAACCCCAACCAACCTCTTTTTACTTTCATTACCCCAATGATTTCTGTCCTGAAAGTACAAGGAATAAATCACTTATTTTAACCAAGAAATGGCTGCAGTGTCCTGGTTTCCCCCAGTTTTAATTTGCCCTTTTATCAGGTCACACCATCCCTTCAAAGGTCCTTTGGAGATTTCTAGAGCACAATATCCACAGACAACTCCTGCTTCCTTCCTCCCTCCCTCACAATCTCAATACCACATCTCCTGATCACCAGCAAGTTTCCTTTTTGACTTGTGTTCTTCTTGAATTAAAAGCAAAACAAGAGGTTTCTTCAAGGAGACTCCTTCCATGGAAAGCACAGCCAACTAAGTGATGCTGGGATGGTGCCTCCCCACCCCTAAATTTGCATTGCAGCAAATAATTGAAATTTGTGCCTCTGCTCTTTTATTTTGTGCATTTAAAAAAAAAAAAATCCAATTTAAAAAATTCACCGAACCAGGTTGTTTTATTCCCGAGACGTCGTGTCCAGCGAAATAACAAACTCTAAATAACAATGTGAGTGGTTATTGGGGTAAAGAGATGCTCTAGCCCAGGATGCCCAAGGCTGTAGAACATGAGGAGGTGCCCTAAGGAGAATCCTACTTTTTCATCTCTGCACCCTGACGTGTACTTAGCCTTGGGCATTTTGTCAGGAAAAGCCCAACCTCACTGAATCCTGTGGATCAAGGAATATGCAATGTATTAAAATTGTGTTCAACCAAACACAAACTGTTTGTTGGATTCAGCTCAGGAGCAACCCCATGAAACCCCAGAGTCTGTGGGGCAGAAAAAAACCTGATTCATTTCCCAGATCCTGGGTAATCCAGGTTTTCATTGCAACTGATGGAAGAACAATCCCTTTGGCAGGTGGGTTTTTTTCCATCTGCCTCACACTTCGACCCAGGCTGAGTGAATCAGCCCTGGGCAGCACTGCTGTCCCTCCCCATGGGTTGCAGTGGGATGTTTAGACTCATTTTTGGGTGGGTGAAGCTATTTGAGGATCATTTCGCCTGTGAGGTTCTAAGAAAGACCTCTGGCCTGCAATCTCAGGGCCAGAATGAATTGGGAAGATGCCTGGTGACACCAGCATTCCCAATCTCTCCCCTCAGGTGTTGTGCCAGTGGGTGAAGCCACCTGGTCATCCTGAGAGCAGAAGCAGCTGAGCCACTTGTGCCACGGGCAGAACAAGAAGTTTGGGTTGTTGTCAGACCCAGAAGGTCCCCCAGTTCCTCCTTCCCCCCAGTTACCTGTGGGGTTCGACCATTCCTCACGTCAACCCCCTCTAACCGCTGGTGAAGCCCAGCTGCCCCTCGCAGTGTTTTCCTTCCATGGTCTCCTGGCCCTGGCATCTGCCACATCTGGTTGATCCCTTCTGTCCAGACCAGTAGTTTGAGCTCCAGCCAGGAGCTCCTCAGTTATTTGTCTGGGCCACTCTCCAAAAAATGCACTTAGTGATAAACTCGAGCCATCCCCACACCAGAGCCCGTCAGGTCAGCTGTGGGACGGGGCTGGTTCCCACCCTTCCTTCCACCGGTGCTGCAAGAGAAGATGAGGCAGAGGCCTGACCCCACCCCTTGGGGTGCTCCTGCAGTCCCTCACCTTGCCAAGGGTCCCTGGGGCAAACCTCAGAGCCCCCTCCACCCTGGACAAAGCTGGAGCAAAGCAGACCCTGTGCCCACCCTCTGCGACCACCTCCGCTGTTGGAAGCAGCTGGATTTTGGCAGGCTCCTGCAAGGGAAAGGAAAGCCTTTTTTTTTTCTTTCCCCTTCTTCTTCTTCTTCTTCTTCTTCTTCTTCTTCTTCTTCTTCTTCTTCT